>NC_143165.1:25668942-25978406 GCF_047325235.1 Durio zibethinus
CTTTCTAAAACTATTTTAAAAAATCTCGAACCGTAAAAAGTTTCAAAAATTATGAAAAATAGAAAACGGGTCATCCTGCCATGAAACTTCACATGAAGGCGTAGGGGACCATTGTATGAATTTACAAGCCATAAAAATGGCATTGGCATGGCAGGAATATTAAGATTTTCTTGAACCCACCTACCGCCCCTTCGATCCCCGGCTTGTGCATTCTGCCTCTCTGGTCGGCTGAGCATCTGTACGCTCATTTCGTGAGTTGACTTAGGCATATGGATTTCATCCGCAGTCTAAGCATATGGAGTTCATTCCTAGTCTAACATCGAACCGGACCAAGGGTTGCATGTTCTGCCTCTCTGGCCGGCTGCGCGCCCACACGCCCGTTTCATGGGTTAGCTTAGGCATAGGGAGTTCATTCCATGTCTAAGCCCCAGCTGAACCGAGGGTTGTGGCAGCAGGACTGGTAACACGTAGAGGGGGATCGAGCTGATCCCCGGCTTACACCTTATGCCTCTCCGGCTGGGTCAACGCCCACACGTTCGTTTCATGGATTGACTTAGGCATACGGAGTTCATTCCTAGCAGCAGGATTGGCAGCATGCAGGGGGGGATCGAGCTAATCCCCAGCTTGCGTATTCTGCCTCTCCGGTCGACTGAGTGCCCACACGCTCATTTCATGGGTTGGCTTAGGCATACAGAGTTCATTCCATGTCTAAGCCCCAACTGGATGAGGGTTGTGGCAGTAGGTCCGACAGCGGGATTGGCAGCACGCAGAGGGGGATCGGGCTGATCCTCGACCTGCACATTATACCTCTCTGACCAACCTCTCTAGCCAGTTGTGCGCCCGTACACTCATTTCGTGGGTTGACTTAGGCATACAGAGTTCATCCCCAATCTAAGCATTCGGAGTTCATTCCCAATCTAAGATCGGACCGGATCTAGCGTTACGATAGCAGGATCGACAGCACGTAGGGGGGATCAGACTGATCCTCGGCTTGCGAATTTTGCCTCTCCGGTCAACTGAGCACCCGCACGTCCGTTTCGTGGGTTGGCTTAGGCATAGGGAGTTCATTCCATGTCTAAGCTCCAGTCAGACTGAGGGTTGTGGTAGCGGGACTGGTAGCATGTAGAGGGGGACCGAGTCGATCCCCGGCTTGCACATTATGCCTCTCCGGTCGGCTTAGCACCCGAATGCTCGTTTCGTGGGTTGACTTTGGTATACGGAGTTCATTCCCAATTTAAGATTAGAACGAACCGAGGGTCGCAGTAGTAAGATTGATAGCACGCAGGGGGGACCGAGCCGGTCCCTGACTTGCGTATTCTGCCTCTAAGGCCGACTAAGCACCCGCACGCTCGTTTCGTGGGTTGGCTTAGGCATACAGAGTTCATTACATGTCTAAGCATATGGAGTTCATTTCAGTCTAAGATTGGATCGAACTGAGGGTTGAGGTAGCAGGACCAGCAGTAGGATCGACAGTACGCAATGGGGGACCAGGCTGATCCCCGGCTTATGCTTTCTGCCTCTTCGATCGACTGAGCGTCCACACGCCTGTTTCATGGGTTGGCTTAGGCATAGGGAGTTCTTTCCATGTCAAAGCCCCAGCCAGACTGAGGGTTGTGGTATTGGGATCGGCAGCACACAGAGGGGGATCGGGCCGATCCTAGCTTGTGCATTCTGCCTCTTCGGCCTGCAGAGCGCCTGCACGCTCGTTTCATGGGTTGGCTTAGGCGTAGGAGTTCATTCCATGTCTAAAAGTTTGAGCCACGGAGCACATCTTGGGCTCAGGCATGCGCTGGTGCCACATTTTTCTCGCACGGGGCACCATCGCCGGAGCATTGCTAGAGCATCGCGGAGAGCCTATCCAGCGGCATTGGGGGTTCCGACGATTGGGGGGGTCGGGGGGTGTGTGTACATGATGTGCGATGGCTGCTGGTACTTGGCCCTTATATTGGCCCCCTATCCCTCATCAAACCTTGAGAACTCACACCCCCTTAAAGAGCATTTGAGATTTTATAGGTTTGCTGCCAATAGCCATTAAAGTGTCTGAAATGGGGACACTTTTTTCAAACGGTCACAAAATCTTCTCCACTTCAAGTTTTTATCTGAATGTTTTTGTGCATGCCAAAAAGAATACAATGATCACCTCTACCAATTTTGGGGACAAAACTCATTCCAAAAAAATATGAAAAAATCTCGAACCGTAAAAAGTTTCAAAAATCATGAAAAATAGAAAACGGGTCGTCTTGCCGCCAAAACTTCACATGAAGGCGTAGGGGACCATTGTATGAATTTACAAGCCATAAAAATGGCATTGGCATCGTAGAAATATTAAGATTTTCTTGAACCCACCTACCACCCATTCGATCCCCGACTTGCGCATCCTGCCTCTCTCGTCGGCTGAGCGTCCGCATGCTCGTTTCGTGGGTTGACTTAGGCATATGAATTTCATCCCCAATCTAAGCATACGGAGTTCATTCCCAGTTTAACATCAGACCGGACCAAGGGTTGCGGCAATAGGATCGGCAGCATGCAGGGGGGACAGGGTCGATCCCCGACTTGCACATTTTACCTCTCCTGTCGGCTGAGTGCCCGCACGCCCATTTAATGGGTTGGCTTCGGTATAGGGAGTTCATTCCATGTCTAAGCCCTAGCTGAATCGATGGTTGTGGCAGCGGGATCGATAGCATGTAGAGGGGGATCGAGCCGATCCCCGACTTACGCATTATGCCTCTCTGGCCGACTCAGCACCCACACGCTCGTTTCGTGGGTTGACTTAGGCATACGGAGTTCATTCCCAGTAGCAGGACCAGCAGCAGGATTGGTAGCACGCAGGGGAGATCGGGTCGATCCCCGACTTACGTATTCTGCCTCTCCGGTGGACTGAGCACCCGCACGTTCGTTTTGTGGGTTGGCTTAGGCATACGGAGTTCATTCCATGTCTAAGCCCTAGCCGGATCGAGGGTTGTGGTAGCAAGACCGGCAGCGGGATTGGTAGCATGCAGAGGGGGATCGGGCTGATCCCCAGCTTGCACATTATACCTCTTCGACCGGCCTCTCTGGTTGGTTGAACACCTGCACGCTCGTTTCGTGGATTGACTTAGGCATACGAAGTTTATCCCCAGTATAAGCATACGGAGTTCATTCCCCGTCTAAGATCAGATAGGATCGAGCGTTGCAGTAGTAGGATCGACAGCACGTAGGGCAGACCGGGCTGATCTTCGGCTTGCGCATTTTGCCTCTCCAACCGGCTAAGCGCCCGTACATCCGTTTCATGGGTTGGCTTAGTCATAGGGAGTTCATTCCATGTCTAAGCCCCAGCCGGACTGAGGGTTGTGACAGTGGGACCGACAGCATGCAGAGGGTTGTGGCAACAGGACCAGTAGCAGGATCGAAAGCACGCAGTGGAGGATCGAGTCCCCGGCTTGCGTATTCTGCCTTTCCAATCGGTTGAGCACCCACATGCCTGTTTCATGGGTTGGCTTAGGCATAGGGAGTTCATTCCATGTCTAAGCCCTAGCCGAACAGAGGGTTGTGGCAGCGGGACCGGCAGCACACAGAGGGGGACCGGGCTGATCCCCGGCTTGCGCATTCTATCTCTTCGACCAATTGAGCGCCCGCACACTCGTTTCGTGGGTTGGCTTAGGCATAGGAGTTCATTCCATGTCTAAGCATATGGTTCATTCCATGTCTAAAAGTTTGAGCCATGGTGCAAATGCTGGGCTTTGGCATGTGCTGGTGTCGTATTTTTTTTCGCTCAGGGCACCATCGCCGGAACACAGAGGGATCGGGTCAGTCCCTGGCTTGCGCATTTTGCCTCTTCGACCGACTGAGGCCCGCACGCTCGTTTCATGGGTTGGCTTAGGCATACGGAGTTCATTCCATGTCTAAGCATACAGAGTTCATTCCTAGTCTAAGATCAGACCGGGCCGAGGGTGTTGGCAACAGGACCGGCAATAGGATTAGCAGCATGTAGGGGGGACCAGGCCGATCCCCAGCTTGCGCATTCTGCCTCTTCAGTCGGTTGAGTGCCCGCACGCTCATTTCATGGGTTGGCTTAGGCATACGGAGTTGATCCCCAGTCTAAGTGTACGGAGTTCATTCCCAGTCTAAGATCAGAATGGACTGAGGGTTGCGATAGCAGGATCGGCAGCACGCAGGGGGGACCAAGCCGATCCCCAGCTTGCACATTCTGCCTCTCCGACCGGTTGAGCACCCGCACGTCCATTTTGTGGGTTGGCTTAGGCATAGGGAGTTCATTCCATGTCTACGCCCCAGTCGGATCGAGGGTTGTGGCAGCAGGATCGACAGCACGCAAAGGAGGAATGGGTCAATCCCTGACTTGCGCATTCTGCCTCTTCGACTGGCCTCTCCGACTGACTGAGCGCTTGCATGCTCCTTTCATGGGTTGACTTAGGCATACAGAGTTCATCCCCAGTCTAAGCATACGGCGTTCATTCCCAGTCTAAGATCAAACCGGACCACAGGTTGTGGTAGCAGGATCGGTAGCATGTAGGGGCGACCGAGCCTGTCCCCGGCTTGCACATTTTGCCTCTCCGACCGGCTGAGCACCTGAACGCCCGTTTCATGGGTTGGCTTAGGCATAGGGAGTTCATTCCATGTATAAGCCCCAGTTCGACTGAGGGTACTGGCAGCGGGACCGATAGCACGCAGAGAGGACCGAGCCAATCCTCAGCTTCCACATTCTACCTCTCCAGCAGGCTGAGCGCCCGTACGCTCGTTTCGTTGGTTGGCGTAGACATATGGAGTGCATTCCCTGTCTAAGCATACGGAGTTCATTCCCAGTCTAAGAGTTTGAGCCACGGTGCACATGCTGGGCTCAGGCATGTGCTAGTGCCACCTTTTTTTCGCCCGGGGCACTATCGTCGGAGCATCGTCGGAGAGCCTAATCGGCGGCATTGGGGGTTCCGACGATTGGGGGGCCGAGGGGTCTGCACACATGATGTGTGATGGCTGCTTGTACTTGGCCCTTATATTGGGCCCCTATCCCTCATCAAACCTCAAGAACTCACACCCCTTTAAAGAGCATTTGAGATTTTATAGGTTTGCTGCCAGTAGCCATTAAAGTGTCTGAAATGGGGACACTTTTTTCAAACGGTCACAAAATTTTCTCCACTTCAAGTTTTTAGCTGAATCTTTTTGTGCATGCCAACAAAACTCTTTCTAAAAATATTTTAAAAAATCCCGAACCGCAACAAGTTTCAAAAATCATGAAAAATAAAAAATGGGTCATCTTGCTACGAAACTTCACATGAAGGCTTAGGGGACCATTGTATGAATTCACACGCCATAAAAATGGTATTGGTACGGCAAAAATATGAAGATGTGCTTGAACCCACCTACCACTCGTTCGATCCCCGGCTTGCGCATCCTGCCTCTCTGGTCGGCTGAGCGCTCGCATGCTCATTTCGTGGGTTAACTTAGGCATACAGAGTTCATCCCCAGTCTCAGCATATGGAGTTCATTCCCATTCTATGATCAGACTAGACCGAGGGTTGCGGCAGCAGGATCGGCAGCACGCAGGGGGGACCGGGCTGATCCCTGGCTTGCGTATTTTGCCCCTCCGGTCGACTGAGCCCCCGTACACCTGTTTCGTGGGTTGGCTTAGGCATAGGGAGTTTTTTCCATGTCTAAGCCCCAGCCAGACCGAGGGTTATGGCAGCAGGATCGATAGCATGCAGAGGGGGACCGGGTCGATCCCCGGCTTGCACATTCTGCCTCTCCGGCCGGTTGAGCACCTGTATGCTTGTTCCACGGGTTGGCTTAGGCATACGGAATTCATTCCATGTCTAAGCATACGGAGTTCATTCCCAGTCTCAGATTTTGAGCCACGGTGCACATGTAGGGCTCGGGCATGTGCTGGTGCCACATTTTTTCCCTCGGGGCTCCATCGCCGTAGCATCGTCGGAGAGCCTAACCAGCGGTATTGGGGGTTCTAGCGATTGGGGGGCCGAGGGGGTGTGCGCAAATGATGTGTGATGGGTGCTGGTGCTTGGCCCTCATATTGGCCCCCTATCCCTCATCAAACCTCAAGAACTCACACCCCCTTAAAGAGCATTTGAGATTTTATAGGTTTGCTGCCAATAGCCATTAAAGTGTCTGAAATGGGGACACTTTTTTCAAACAGTCACAAAATCTTCTCCACTTCAAGTTTTTAGCTGAATGTTTTTGTGCATACCAACAAAAATACAAGGATCACCTCTACCAAATTTGGGGACAAAAATCTTTCTAAAAAAATTTTAAAAAATCTCGAACCGTAAAAAATTTCAAAAATCGTGAAAAATAGAAAACGGGTTGTCTTGCCTCGAAACTTCACATGAAGGCTTAGGGGACCATTGTATGAATTTACAAGCAATAAAAATGGCATTGGCATGGCAAAAATATGAAGATGTGCTTGAACCCACCTACCACCCGTTCGATCCCCGGCTTGCGCATCCTACCTCTCTGGTCGGCTGAGCGCCCGTACGCTCATTTCGTGGGTTGACTTAGGCATACGGAGTTCATCCCCAGTCTAAGCATACAAAATTCATTCCTAGTCTAAGATCAGACTGGACCGAGGGTTGCGGTAGCAGGATCGACAGCACGCAAGGGGGACCGGGCCATTCCCCGACTTGCGCATTCTGCCTCTCCAGCCGGCTGAGCGCCCGCACGCCTGCTTCGTGAGTTGGCTTAGGCATACTGAGTTCATCCCATGTCTAACCCCAACAGGACCAAAGGTTGTGGTAGCAGGACTGGCAGCGGGATCGGCAGCACATAGAGACGGACCGGGCTGATCCTTGACTTGCGCATTATGCCTCTCCAACCGGCCTCTCCGATCGACTGAGCTCCCGCACGCTCATTTCATGTGTTGACCTAGGCTTACAGAGTTCATCCTCAGTCTAAGCATACGGAGTTCATTCCAAGTCTAAGATCGGATCGGATCGAGGGTTGCGACAGCAGGATCGACAGCACGTAGAGGGGACCGGGTCGATCCTTGGCTTCTGCATTCTGTCTCTCCGGCCGACTAAGCGCCCGTATGTTCGTTTCTTGGGTTGGCTTAGGCATAGGGAGTTCATTCCATGTCTAAGCCCTAGCCAGACAGAGGGTTGTGGTAGGGGGACCGACAGCACACAGAGGGGGACCGAGCCGATCCTCAGCTTGCGCATTCTACCTCTCTGGCCGAATGAGTGCCCGCACGCTCGTTTCATGGGTTGGCTTAGGCATATGAAGTTCATTCCATTTCTAAGCATACGGAGTTCATTCCCAGTCTAAGATTTTGAGCCCCGGTGCAGATGCTGGGCTTTGGTATGTGCTGGTTCCACATTTTTTCTGCCCGGGGCACCATCGTCGGAGCATCGTCGGAGAGCCTAAACGACGGCATTGGGGGTTCCGATGATTGGTGGGGCCGGGGGGGTGTGCACACATGATGTGCGATGGGTGCTGGTACTTGGCCCTGATATTGGCCCCCTATCCCTCATCAAACCTCGAGAACTCACACCCCCTTAAAGAGCATTTGAGATTTTATAGGTTTGCTGCCAATAGCCATTAAAGTGTCTGAAATGGGGATACTTTTTTCAAATGGTCACAAAATCTTTTCCACTTAGAGTTTTTAGCTGAATTGTTTTGTGCATGCAAAAAAAAATACAAGGATCACCTCTACCAAATTTGGGGACAAAACTCTTTCTAAAAAAATTTTAAAAAATCTCGAACCGTAAAAAGTTTCCAAAATCATGAAAAATAAAAAACGGGTCGTCTTGCCACGAAACTTCACATGAAGCCTTAGGGGACCATTGTATGAATTTACAAGCCAAAAAATGGCATTGGCATGGTAGAAATATGAAGATGTGCTTGAACCCACTTACCACCCGTTCGATCCCCGGCTTGCGCATCTTGCCTATCTGGTCTACTGAGCACCCGCACGCTCGTTTTGTGGGTTGACTTAGGCATACGAAGTTCATCCCCAGTCTAAGTATATGGAGTTCATTCCCAGTCTAAGATTCGATCAGATTGAGGGTTGCGATAGTAGGATCGACAGCATGTAGGGGGGACTGGGTCGATCCCTGGCTTGTGCATTTTGCCTCTCCGATCGACTGAGCGCCCGCACGCCTGTTTCCTAGGTTGGCTTAGGCATAGGGAGTTCATTCCATGTCTCAGCCCCAACCGGACCGAGGGCTGTGGCAGCGGGACTGATAGCATGAATAGGGGGATCGGGCCGATCCCCGGCTTGCGCATTATGCCTCTCCGGTTGGCTCAGCACCCGCACGCTCATTTCGTGGGTTGACTTAGGCATACGAAATTCCTTCCTAGTCTAAGATCAGATCGAATCGAGGGTTGTGACAGCAGGATAGATAGCTCGCAGGGGGGATCGAGCCGATCCCCGACTTACACATTCAACCTCTCCGGTCGGTTGAGCGCCCTCACGCTCATTTCATGGGTTGGCTTAGGCATACGGAGTTCATTCCATGTCTAAGCATACGGAGCTCATTCGCAGTCTAAGATTAGATTGGATCAAAGGTTGTGGTAGCAGGACCAATAGTAGGATCGATAGCACGTAAGGGGATCGGGTCGATCCTCGACTTGCGCATTCTGCCTCTCCTGTCGGTTGAGTGCCCGTGCACTCATTTCGTGGGTTGGCTTAGGCATACGAAGTTCATTCCATGTCTAAGCCCCAGTCGGACTGAGGGTTGTGGCAGCAGGATCGGTAGCAGGATCGGCAGCACGTAGAGGGAGATCGAGCTGATTCCTGGCTTGCTCAATATGCCTCTCCGACCGGTCTCTCCAACCGACTGAGCGCTTGTACGCTCATTTCGTGGGATGACTTAGGCATATGGAGTTCATCCCTAGTCTAAGCATACGGAGTTCATTCCCAGTCTAAGATCAGACCGGATCGAGGGTTGTAGCAGTAGGGGTGATCGGGCTGATCCGCAGCTTGCGCATTCTGCCTCTCCGACCGACTGAGCGCCCGCATGCCCATTCCGTTGGTTGGCTTCATAGGGAGTTCATTCTATGTCTAAGCCCCAGCCAAACCGAGGGTTGTGGTAGCGGGACCGGCGGCACGCAGAGGGGGATCGGGCTGATCCCCGGCTTGCACATTATGCCTCTTCGGCTGGCTCAGCGCCCGTACGCTCGTTTCGTGGGTTGACTTATGCATATGGAGTTTATTCCCAGTCTAAGATCAGATCGGACCGAGGGTTGCGGTAGCAGGATCGATAGCTCACAGGAGAGGACCGAGCCGATCCCCAACTTGCGCATTCTACCTCTCCGATTGGCTGAGCACCGGCACGCTCGTTTCATGGCTTGGCTTAGGCATATGGAGTTCATTCCATGTCTAAGCATACGATGTTCATTCCCAGTCTAAGATTTTGAGCCACGGTGCACATGCTGGGGTCGGGCATATACTGGTGTCGCATTTTTTTCACCCGAGTCACCATCGTCGAAGCATCACCGGAGTATCACAGGAGAGCCTAACCGATGGCATTGGGAGTTTTGACGATTGGGGGGCTCGGGGGGTGTGCGCACATGATGTGCGATGAGTGCTGGTACTTATGTCACGGGCTCCGACCTTAGACTCAAAAACAGTGCGACCTTAGGCTTGGAATCTCCTCTTTTATGCCTAAGTCAGCCTAAAACACAAGCATACGGGTACTAGAACAACGAGAAGGGCTGATTATGCAAGTTAAAGAGAAACAGGATAAGAAGGTAGAATTCTGGAAATACTCTTGTTTTCGCTGAAACAAAAGTGTTTGATGGTGTACAAATGAGGGAGGAGCAACCTCTATTTATAGTTGAGGCTCCAGCTTACACTTAATGGCAATATCCCTAGAATAAAGGCTAAAATCATGGGATTATATAGATTACAATCAATCAGGATGCTAACTCTTGATTTTCAGTGTCAACCAAATCTGCCAGGGTGCTACTGCTGATCCTGCCTGCTTCAAGAAGCTTCCCTTGCGTCTCCAGCACCTTGGGCCCTTCTGGATGTGGTGCGGGTAGCTTGTATGCCAGGCCTTGGTCTCACGGGTTGGCCTACAAGTTGGGCGGGCATTCTGAACTCGTTTGCTAGGCTTTGCGTGTAGATACCCGCCAACACACCTAGTCTATGGGCCTCAACCTCTGGCTCACCTACTGGTGTGCCTGATGTGCCTGGCGCGCCCACCCAGGGCGTAACATTCTCCCCCACCTAATTGTGCAACACCCTAGTTGTGTCTTCTGCATGGTACTACCTGATCTGGTCCCCGAACTACCATAAGTCATCTGCTGGTTCCCAGCTCACCTCACTGTCTAGAAGTCCCTTCCAGTGCACCAAGTACTCTTGTCTTAGCTGATAGTTCTTCCGTCTTACCTCGCGATCAGCTATGATGCTATGGACCTCTTTTTCATATGAGGCCCTTGCTCCCAATGGCGCACGCTTTCACTCTGCCCGTCCTGGATCTCCCTCATCCTCATGGAATGGCTTAAGCATGCTCATATGGAACACTGGGTGTACCCTCAGCTTAGGTGGCATATCCATCTTGTAAGCAACTTTGCCTACCCTCTCTACTACTCGAAAAGGTCCCTCATACATCCGGACTAGGCCTTTGTGCAGCCCTCTATGGTGCACAATGGGATGCAGCTTCACCAACACCAAGTCTCCAACCTGGAACTGTCCGTCCCGCCTATTCTGGTCTGCCCACTTCTTCGACCTCTTGGCCGCCTTGTGTAGACAAACTTTGGCCAAGTCAGTTTGCTCCTACCATGCCTTGGCAAACTTGTATGCTACTGGATTTGGCCCTGTATAACCTGCAGCAATCGAACTGGGTGTTTGTCGTTGTTGCCTTGTCATAACCTCAAATGGGTTTTGGTTCGTTGCCTCGCTCCTTTGCAAGTTGTAGGAAAACTGCGCAATATCTAGTAGCTTTGGCTAGTCCCTTTGTGTGGCACTCACATAGTGCCTGAGGTAGACCTCCAATAGTCCATTCACTCGTTCTGTCTGCCCATCGGCCTGCGGATGCATGCTGGTGGAAAAGTTCAAGTCTGACCCCAACAGCTTGAACAACTCAGTCTAGAACCTGCCCATGAAACGCCCGTCCCGATCACTAACAATGGTCCTTGGCACTCCCCAATACTTAACCATGTTCTTCAGGAACAATTGAGTTGCCTCCTCGGCTGGGCACTCCTTGGTTGCTGGAATGAAGATTCCATACTTGGAAAACCTGTTCACCACTACCATGATGCTTCCAAACCCTTCTGCTTTGGTTAGACCGACTATAAAGTCCAGAGAAACACTCTCCCATGGTCGCTCTGGCACTGGCAATGGCTCCAAGAGACCGTCTGGTTTCTTGAG
Source organism: Durio zibethinus (assembly GCF_047325235.1). Classification (NCBI taxonomy): domain Eukaryota; kingdom Viridiplantae; phylum Streptophyta; class Magnoliopsida; order Malvales; family Malvaceae; genus Durio; species Durio zibethinus. Next base: position 25,680,260 of record NC_143165.1, read on the forward strand.
CTCCACCTTATCCTGTTGGCACATAAGACAAGTCTTCACATAGGCCTCCACATCATCCCTCATGTGTGGCTTGTAGTATCGGTCCTCGATCAGTACCAAGGTACGACTCACTCCGGGGTGTCCAACCCACCTTGAATCATGGCATTCTTGTAAAACTTCCTTGCGGAGCTTTCCGTGCTGTGGCACAAATAGTCTACTGCCCCTGGTGTACGCAAGCCATCCTGTAACTAAAACTGCCTAGTCTTACCTTGTTGGGCATACTCTATCAAAGCCTTGGCTATAGGATCATGTACAAGTCCCTCCTTGATGCGTGGCACCAGTGACCCCTCTGGTTGGCTAATGGCAGCAAGGTTAGCCTTCCTGCTCAGGGCATCTGCCACTAGGTTCACCCGCCCTAGCTTGTACTCTATCTGGAAATCAAATTCTGCAAGAAAATCTTACCATCTCGCCTGCTTGAGGGATAACTTCTTCTGCGCCTGGAAGTAGCTGGTCGCCACATTGTCTGTCCTAACCACGAACCTCAACCCCAACAGGTAATGGCAACAAGTGCGCAAGCAGTGCACCACTACAGTCATCTCCTTCTCTTGGACCATGTACTTGCACTCAGTCTCATTTAGCTTCCTGCTCTCGAACGCGACTGGACGTCCCTCCTGCATCAACATGCCCCCTATGGCAAAGTCTGATGCATCCGTATGCACCTCATACGGTTTGGCATGGTCTGGCAAGGCCAAGATTGGCTCCTCAGTCACAGCCCGTTTCAACCTGTCAAAGGCTTCCTGGCACCTTACGCTCCACTCCCATGCTTTCCTTTTCTTGAGCAAGTTAGTCAATGGGGTGGCTATTGCTGAGTGACCTTTGATGAAGCACCTGTAGTAGTTGACCAGCCCAAGGAACGATCTCAACTCAATGACCTTGGCTAGCGGTTGCCATTCCAGGATGGCGTGTATGTTGCCTTCATCCATGCGTATCCTGCCACCTCCCACTATGTGGCCAAGGAATGGGATCTCCTGTTGGGCGAATGAGCACTTCTTCCTCTTGACAAATAGCTTGTGTGCCCGTAACACTTCGAACACCTATCTCAAGTGGTCTACATGCTTTCCCAAAGTCTGGCTGTAGGTCACAATGTCATCCCAATAAACCATAACAAACCGATCAAGGAATGACTGAAGTACCTTGTTCATAAGCATACAGAATGTTGTTGGGGCGTTCGTGAGTCTGAAAGGCATCACCAAGAACTCATACGAACCATACCGAGTGACACATGCTATCTTTAGCTCATCTCCCTTCGTGATCCTGACTTGATAGTAGCCTAACCTCAAATCCAGCTTGGTGAATCACCTGCGCTCCCAAGTTGATCGAACAAGTCCGCAATGAGTGGGATGGGTACTTATTCTTGATGGTCAGCTTGTTCAAAGCCCAGTAGTCTATACACAGCCACAACGACCCATCATGCTTACGCTAAAATAGAACCGTTGCACCATAGGGTGCCTTCGATGGCCTGATGAAGCTGGCATCAACTAACTCTTTAAGCTACTTCCTCAACTCCTCCAACTCTGGTGGAGACATTCAGTAAGGGGCTCTAGCTGGTGGCTTGGCCTAGGACACTAGCTCAATCTTGTGGTCCACCTCCCTCTTAGGTGGTAGCTTGCTAGGTAGCTTTGTGGGCATCACATCACTAAAGGTCTTCAACACCTTTAGCACCTCCAAGGGTGACTCAGTCTCCTTCTCCCTTGGCTCATCATATTTTAGGGCTGCCAAGAAGGTGTCTTCTTGTCTGCTTACTGCCTTGGCAAATTGGATGGCTGACACCACCCGTGACCCAACTCCAGATCTTCTCAATGGCACTAGGTATTGGCACCGTGCATCTAAGATGCAAACACAATCAATAAAAGGCACAAGGAGGGCATTAATCCGAACAAGGAAGTCCAACCCAATCATAAACTCATAGTCGTCAAGGGGTAATACCTCAATGGTCTCCTTGCCTTTCCAGTCTCCGAGGTACAACTCCACTCCCCGCGCTTCTCCAATGGCTGGAACTTCCTTGGAGTTCACCGTTTTGATGGTACCAGTCCCTTTCTGCACTTTCAGTCTGAGCTTTTAGGCTCTATCACCTGAAATAAAAAGATGTTAGACACCTGTGTCCACCAGTGCGCTCACTTCTGACCAGCAACCATCAGATCCGTAAACATCAAGCCCTTTGGCTTGTGGCTCCCCTTATTCTGGATAGCATTGAGCACCAACGACCCAAGCTTTACTGCCCCTGACTCTGGCTCCTCGTCAGACTCCTTGTCTACAGCAACCAGCTTGCCCTTCTACGGGTAATTGCACGCTATGTGGCTCCCTCTACATAGGTAGCATGCTAGTGGCTCTCGGTCCCCTTTTGCTTTCCACTTGCCTGCTGGTGGCTTCCTCTCACCATCTTTGGTTGAACGGTCTCAGTCTCCATCCTTGGACTCTCGATCACGATCCTTCCTCTTGGATTGTTTCTTCTGATCCCTATCGTCCCTGCCCTTACCCTTGGGCTTGGTAGACTCGAACTTGTTCAAAGGCTTGAACTCTATCAAGGCCTCAGCAGTAGTCATGGCTTTAGCCAAATCATGAACTCCTCTCCTTTGTAGCTTATGCTTCACCCACGACTTCAGCCCATCCATGAAAGCAAATAAGGCATCCTTCTCGCCAAGATCCAAGATCTGTAGCATCAGTTCAGAGAATTTTTGGACATACTCCCTTATGTCCCCTTGCTAGCTTAGCCTGCACAACTTTGCCCGCGCCTCATCATCGGCATACTCCAGGTAAAATTGTTCTCTGAACTCCTTTTGGAACTCTGCCCAGGTTCCAATCTTGGTGCTCCCATGCCTGACATCATCACACCTACGCCTCTACCACAATAAGGCTACATCAGTGAGATACATAGCAGCGGTGCTTACCTTTATCGCCTCATCTTGCATGCCCATGGCCTGGAAGTACTGCTCTATACCCCAAAGGTAGTTATCTAATTCCTTGGCTGCCCTAGTCCCCTTGAACTCCTTAGGCTTGGGGACATCCAATCTGGACTTGGACACTCCAGCAAACATGCCATTCCTAATGGCAGTCTTGCAAGCAACGAGCTCACTGGTAAGCTCTTCCATCCACTGGCACATGGCCTCCATGCCATCGTGCAAGGTCGGCACTTTAGCCTCCAAGGTCTGATTCTTTTGGGTGAACATGTCCAAGCCTTTGTTGAGAGCAGCTTACAGCTCACTTTGGATCTCCTCCCCTATGGAGTCTAGTGATGCAATGTGAGTCTCTACCCCTTCAAGCTTCTCCCCCATGTCGCCCTTGGTTACCTTCACCTTGGCCAACCTACCATCCATGGTAGACCAGATATCTATAGAACTGGCTTTCCTCCCTCTTCCACACCCATGCTCCTGGGCCTCTGGTTGTTGGTTAGCAGCGTCACTTTGGGATGCCATCTCCTCTATCCTGCACAACACAAACACGCAGAATCAAACTTGCTCTGATACCAACTGTCACGGGCTCTGACCTTAGACTCAGAAACCATGTGGCCTTAGGCTTGGAATCTCCTCCTTTATGCCTAAGTCAGCCTAAAACACAAGCGTACGGGCACTAGAACAATAGGAAGAACTGATTACGCCAGTTAAAGAGAAACAGGATAAGAAGGTAGAATTCTGGAAATGCTCTTGTATTCACTGAAATAGAAGTGTTTGATGGTGTACAAATGAGGGAGGAGCAGCCCTCTATTTATAGTTGAGGCTCCAGCTTACACTTAATGGCAATATCCCTAGAATAAAGGCTAAAATCATGGGATTATACAGATTACAATCAATCAGGATGCTAACTCCTGATTTTCAGGGTCAACCAAATCTGCCAGGATGCTGCTACTGATCCTGCCTACTTCCAGAAGCTTCCCTTGCATGTCCAGCACCTTGGGCCATTCTGGATGTGGTGTGGGCAGCTTGTATGCTAGGCATTGGTCTCACGGGCTGGCCTGCAAGTTGGGAAGGCATTCTGAACTCGTTTGCTTGGCTTTGCGTGCAGATACCCACCAGCACGCCTGGTCTGCGGGCCTCAACCTCTGGCTCGCCTGCTGGTGCACCTGATGTGCCTGGCACACCCACCCAAGGCGTGACACTTGGCACTTATATTGGCACCCTATCCCTCATCAAACCTCAAGAACTCACACCCCCTTAAAGACCATTTGAGATTTTATAGGCTTGCTGCCAGTAGCCATTAAAGTGTTTGAAATGGGGACACTTTTTTCAAACGGTCACAAAATCTTCACCACTTCGAGTTTTTAGCTGAATTTTTTTGAGCATGCCAAAAAAAATACAAGGATCACCCCTACCTAATTTGGGGATGAACCTCTTTCTAAAAAAATTTTAAAAAATCCCGAACCACAAAATTTTTTGAAAATCATGAAAAATAGAAAACGGGTCGTCTTGCCATGAAACTTCACATGAAGGCTTAGGGGACCATTGTATGAATTTACACGCCATAAAAATGGCATTGGCATGGCAGAAATATGAAGATGTGCTTGAACCCACCTACCACCCGTTCGATCCCCGGCTTGCGCATCCTGCCTCTCTGGTCGGCTGAGTGCCCCACGCTCGTTTTGTGGGTTGACTTAGCCATACAGAGTTCATCCCCAGTCTAAGCATACGAAGTTCATTCCCAATCTAAGATCAAACTAGACCAAGGGTTGCGACAACAGGATCGGCAGCACGCCGGGGGACCGGGCCAATCCTCGGCTTGCACATTCTGCCTTTCCGGCTGGCTGAGCACCTGTACGCCCATTTCGTGGGTTGGCTTATGCATAGGGAGGTCATTCCATGTCTAAGCGCCAGTCAGATGGAGGGTTATAGTAGTGGGACCGGCAGCACGTTGAGGGGGACCGGGTCGATCCCCGGCTTGTGCATTATGCCTCTCCGACCGGCTCAGCGCCCACACGCTCATTTCATGGGTTGACTTAGGCATACGGAGTTCATTCTCAGTCTAAGATCAGACCGGACCGAGGATTGCAGCAGCAGGATCGACAGCACGCAGGGGGGATCGGGTCGATCCCTGGCTTGCACATACTACCTCTCCTGCCAGCTGAGCGCCCGCACGCTCGTTTCGTGGGTTGGCTTAGGCATACAGAGTTCATTCCATGTCTAAGCATACGGAGTTCATTCCCAGTCTAAGATCGAACTGGACCGCGGGTTGCAACACCAGGACCAGCAGTAGGATCGACAGCACGTAGGGAGGGATTGAGCCGATCCACGGCTTGTGCATTCTGCCTCCCTGACCGACTGAGTGCCCGCACGCTCATTTCGTGGGTTGGCTTAGGCATACGGAGTTCATTTCATGTCTAAGGCCCAACCGGACCAAGGGTTGTGGTAGCAGGATCGGCAGCACGCAGAGTGGGACCAGGTTGATCCCCGGCTTGTGCATTATGCCTATTCGGTTGGCCTCTCCGACCGGTTAAGTGCCTGCACGCTCGTTTTATGGGTTGACTTAGGCATACGAAGTTCATCCCCAATCTAAGCATACAGAGTTCATTCCCAGTCTAAGATCAGACCAGACCGAGGGTTGCGATAGCAGGATCGATAGCACGTAGGGGGGACCGAGCCGATCCCTGGCTTATGCATTCTGCCTCTCCGACTGGCTGAGCGCCTGCACGCCCGTTTCATGGGTTGGCTTAGGCATAGGGAGTTCATTCCATGTCTAAGCCCCAGCTAGATGGAGGGTTGTGGCAGCGGGACCCTCTCCGGCCGGTTGAGCGCCCGCACACCCGTTTCATGCATTGGCTTAGGCATAGAGAGTTCATTCCATGTCTAAGCCCCAGCTGGACCGAGGGTTGTGGCAGCGGGACTGGCAGCACGCAGAGGGGGACCGAGCCGATCCCCGAATTGCGCATTATGCCTCTTTGATCGGCTTAGCGCCTGTACGCTTGTTTCATGGGTTGACTTATGCATACAGAGTTCATTCCAAGTCTAAGATCAGACCGGATTGAGGGTTGTGATAGCAGAATCGATAGCACGGAGGGGGGGCCGGGCCGATCCCCGACTTGCGCAATCTACCTCTCCGGCCGGCTAAGCGACCGCACGCTCGTTTCGTAGGTTCGCTTAAGCATACGGAGTTCATTCCATGTCTAAGCATACGGAGTTCATTCCCAATGTAAGATTTTGAGCCACGGTGCAAATGCTGGGCTTGGCCATGTGCTGGTGCCGTATTTTTTTCGCCCAGGGCACCATCGTCGGAGCATTGCCGGAGAGCCTAACCGGCGGCATTGGGGTTTTGGTGATTGGGGGGGCCGGGGGGTTGTGCGCACATGATGTGCGATGGGTGCTGTTACTTGGCCCTTATATTGGACCCCTATCCCTCATCAAACCTTGAGAACTCACACCCTCTTAAAGAGAGTTTGAGATTTTATAGGTTTGCTGCCAGTAGACATTAAAGTGTCTGAAATGGGGACACTTTTTTCAAACAGTCACAAAATCTTCTCCACTTCGAGTTTTTAGCTGAATTTTTTTGTGCATGCCAAAAAAAGTACAAGGATCACCTCTACCTAATTTGGGCACAAAACTCTTTCTAAAAAAATTTTAAAAAATCTTGAAATGTAAAAAGTTTCAAAAATCCTGAAAAATAGAAAACGGGTCATCTTCCCACGAAACTTCGTATGAAGGCTTAGGGGACCATTGTTTGAATTTACAAGCCATAAAAATGGCATTGGCATGGTAGAAATGTGAAGATGTGCTTGAACCCACCTACCAATCGTTCGATCCCCTACTTGCGCATCCTGCCCCTCTGGTCGGCTGAGCGCCTGCACGCTCGTTTCGTGGGTTGACATAGGCATACGGAGTTCATCCCCAGTCTAAGCATATGGAGTTCATTCCCAATCTAAGATCAGACCAGACCGAGGGTTGCGGCAACAGGATCGACAGCACACAGAAGGGACCGGGCCAATCCCAGGCTTACGCATTTTGCCTCTCCGATCGGCTGAGCGCCCGTATGCCCGTTTTGTGGGTTGGCTTAGGCATAGGGAGTTCATTGCATGTCTAAGCCCCAGTTGAACTGAGAGTTGTGGTAGTAGGATTGGCAGCACGCAGAGGGGAACCGAGATGATCCCCAGCATGTGTATTATGCCTCTCCGATCGGTTGAGCACCCACACGCTCATTTTGTGGGTCGACTTAGGCATACGAAGTTCATCCCAATCTAAGCATACGGAGTTCATTCCTAGTCTAAGATCGGATCAGATCGAAGGTTGCGGTAGCAGGATCGACAGCACGTAGAGGGGGACCAGGCTGATCCCTGGCTTGCGCATTATGCCTCTCCGACCGACGGAGCACCCGCACGCTCGTTTCGTAGGTTGACTTAGGCATACAGAGTTCATTCCCAGTCTAAGATCAGATCGGACCGAGGGTTGCGGTAGCAGGATCGACAGCACGCAGGGGGGACCGGGTCAATCCCCAACTTGTGCATTCTGCCTCTTCGGTTGGCTGAGCGCTCGTATGCTCATTTCGAGGGTTGTCTTAGGCATACGGAGTTTATTCCATGTCTAAGCATACGGGGTTCATTCCCAGTCTAAGATCAGACTGGACCGAAGATTGCGGCAGCAGGATCGATAGCACACAAGGGGGGATCGGGCCATTCCCCGACTTGCGCATTCTGCCTCTTTGGTCGACTGAGCGCCTACACGCTTGTTTCGTGGGTAGGCCTAGGCATACGGAGTTCATTCCATGTTTAAGCCCCAGTCGAATCGAGGGTTGTGGTAGTAGGACAGGCAGCAGGATCGGTAGAACCCAAAGGGGGACTAGGCTGATCCCCGGTTTGCGTATTAAGCCTATCCGATAGGCCTCTCCTGTCGGCTGAGCGCCAGCACGCTCATTTCATGGGTTGACTTAGGTATACGGAGTTTATCCCCAGTCTAAGCATACAGAGTTCATTCCTAGTCTAAGATCAGACTAGACCGAAGGCTGCGATAGCAGGATCAACAGCATGCAGGGAAGACCAGGCCAATCCCCGACTTGCGCATTCTACCTTTCCGGCCGGCTGAACGCCCGTACGTCCATTTCATGGGTAGGCTTAGGCATAGGGAGTTCATTCCATGTCTAAACGCCAGTCGGATCGAGGGTTGTGGCAGCGAGATCGATAGCACGCAGCGGGGGATCGGGTTGATCCTCGGCTTACGCATTATGCCTCTCCGGTCGACTGAGCACCCACATGCTAGCTTTCATGGGTTGACTTAGGCATACGGAGTTCATTCCCAGTCTAAGATCGGCAGCACGCAGGAGGGACCAGGCCGATCCCTGGCTTGCGCATTCTGCCTCTCCGGTTGGCTAAGCGCCCGGACGCCCGTTTTGTGGGTTGGCTTAGGCGTAGGGAGTTCATTCCATCTCTAAGCCCCAGCCAGATCGAGGATTGTGGTAGCGGGATCGGTAGCACCTAGAGGGGGACCGGGCTGATTCTTGGCTTGCGCATTATGCCTTTTCGGTCGGCTCAGCGCCCGCACGCTTGTTTCGTGTGTTGACTTAGGCATACGGAGTTAATTCTCAATCTAAGATCAGACCGGACCGAGGGTTACGACAGCAGGATCAACAGCACATAAGGGGGACTGGGCCGATCCCCAGCTTACGCATTCTGCCTCTCCGACCGGTTGAATGCCCACACGCTCATTTTGTGGTTTGTGGCAGCGGGATCAGCAGCACACAGCGGGGGACCAAGCTGATCCCCGGCTTACGCATTATACCTTTCCGATCGACTGAGCGCCCACATGCTTGTTTTGTAGCTTGACTTAGGCATACGGAGTTCATCCCCAGTCTAAGCATACGGAGTTCATTCCCAGTCTAAGATCGGACCAGACCGAGGGTTACGATAGCAGGAACGGCAGCATGCAGGAGGGACCGGGCCGATCCCCAGCTTGTGCATTCTGCCTCTTCGATCGACTAAGCGCCCGCACGCCCGTTTTCTAGGTTGGCTTAGGCATAGGGAGTTTATTCCGTGTCTAAGCCCCAGTCGGACCGAGGGTTGTGGCAGCGGGATCGACAGCACGTAGCGGGGGACCGAGCTGATCCTCGGCTTGTGCATTATGCCTCTTCGATCGGTTGAGCGCCCACATGCTCGTTTCATGGGTTGACTTAGGCATACATAGTTCATCCCCAGTCTAAGCATCTAGAGTTCATTCCCAGTCTAAAATCGAACCGGACTGAGGGTTGCAGCAGTAGGATCGGCAGCACGCAGGGGGGACCGAGCTGATCCCTGGCTTGCGCATTCTACCTCTCCAGTCGACTGAGCGCCCGCACGCCCGTTTCATGGGTTGGCTTAGGCATAGGGAGTTCATTCCATGTCTAAGCCCTAGTCGGACCGAGGATTGTGGCAGCGGGACCTGCAGCACGCAACGGGGGATTGGGCTAATCCCTGGCTTGCACATTATGCCTCTCCGGTCGGCTGAGCGCCCACACACTCATTTCTTGGGATGACTTAGGCATACAGAGTTCATTCCTAGTCTAAGATCAGATCGACTTAAGGGTTGCAGCAACAGGATCGGTAGCACATAGAGAGGACCGGGCTGATCCCCAGCTTACGCATTCTGCCTCTCCGATCGGTTCAGCATCTGCATGCCCTTTTCGTGGGTTGGCTTAGGCATAGGGAGTTCATTCCATGTCTAAGCCCCAGCCAGACCGAGGGTTGTTGCAGTGGGACTGACAGCACGCAGAGGGGGACCGGGCTGATCCCCGGCTTACGCATTATGCCTCTTCGACTGGCTCAGTGCCCGCACGCTAATTTCATGGGTTGACTTATGCATACGGAGTTCATTCCCAATCTAAGATCAGACTGGACCAAGGGTTACGACAGTAGGATCGACAGCATGTAGGGTGGGACCAGGCTGGTCCCCGACTTGCGCATTCTGCCTCTCCGACCGACTGAGCGCCCGCACGCTCGTTTCGTGGGTTGGCTTAGGCATACGGAGTTCATTCCCAGTCTAAGATTTTGAGGCACAGTGCACATACTGGGCTCGAGCATGTGCTGGTGCCACACATTTTTCGCCCGGGGCACCATCGTCAGAACGTCACTGGAGCATCGCCGGAGAGCCTAACCGACGGCATTGGGAGTTCCAGCGATTAGGGGGGCCGGAGGGTGTGCGCACATGATGTGCGATGGGTGCTGGTACTTGGCCCTTATATTGGCCTCCTATCCTTCATCAAATCTCGAGAACTCACACCCCCTTAAAGAGCATTTGAGATTTTATAGGTTTGCTGCCAGTAGACATTAAAGTGTCTGAAATGGGGACACTTTTTTCAAATAGTCACAAAATCTTCTCCACTTCGAGTTTTTAGCTGAATTTTTTTGTGCATGCCAACAAAAGTACAAGGATCACCTCTACCTAATTTGGGCACAAAACTCTTTCTAAAAAAATTTTAAAAAATCCTGAAATGTAAAAAGTTTCAAAAATCTTAAAAAATAGAAAACAGGTCATCTTCCCACGAAACTTCGCATGAAGGCTTAGGGGACCATTGTTTGAATTTACAAGCCATAAAAATGGCATTGGCATGGCAGAAATATGAATATGTGCTTGAACCCACCCAACACCCGTTCGATCCCCGGCTTGCGCATCCTGCCTCTCTGGTCGGCTGAGTGCCCGCACTCTCGTTTCATGGGTTGACTTAGGCATACGGAGTTCACCCTCAGTCTAAGCATATGGAGTTCATTCCCAGTCTAAGATCAGACCGGACAGAGGGTTGGACCAGCAGGATCGGCAACATGCAGTGGGGACCCGATCAATCCTCGGTTTGTGCATTCTGCCACTCCGGCCGACTGAGCGCCCGCACGCCTGTTTCGTTGGTTGGCTTAGGCATAGGGAGTTCATTCCATGTCTAAGCCCTAGCCAGACCAAGGGTTGTGGCAGCGGGACTAACAGCACGCAGAGGGGGATCAGGTCGATCCTTGACTTTCGTATTATGCCTCTCTGGTCGGCTTAGTGCCCGCACGCTCTTTTCATGGGTTGACTTAGGCATACAGAGTTCATTCTCAGTCTAAGATCGAAACGGACCGAGGGTTGCGGCAGTAGGATCAACAGCACGCAGGGGAGATCGGGTCAATCCCTGGCTTACGCATTCTACCTCTCCGACTGACTGAGCGCTCACACGATTGTTTCGTGGGTTGGCTTAGGCATACGGAGTTCATTCCATGTCTAAACATGCAGAGTTCATTCTCAATCTAAGATCGGATCGGACTGAGGGTTGCGATAGCAGGACCAGCAGCAGGATCGAAGCATGTAGGGGGACCGGGCAGATCCCCAGCTTACACATTCTGCCTCTCCGACTGGCTGAGCACCCATACGCTCGTTTCGTGGGTTGGCTTAGGCATACGGAGTTTATTCCATGTATAAGCCCCAACCGGACCGAGGGTTGTGGCAGTAGGACCGACAGCGGGATCGGTAACACGTAGAGGGGGCCGGGCTGAACACCCGCATGCTCATTTCATGGGTTGACTTAGGCATACAGAGTTCATCCCCAGTCTAAGCATACCGAGTTCATTCCCAGTCTAAGATCGAACTAGACCGAGGGTTGCGACAGCAGGATCGGTAGCACGCAGGGGGGATCAGGCTGATCCCCGGCTTGCGCATTCTGCCTCTCTGGCCGGTTGAGTGCCTACACGCTCGATTTGTGGGTTGGCTTAGGCATAGGGAGTTCATTCCATGTCTAACCCCCAGTCGAACCAAGGGTTGTGGCAGTGGGACCGACAGAACTCAGAGGGGGACCAAGCTGATCCCCGGCTTGCGCATTATGCCTCTCCGACCGACTGAGTGCCCGCACGCTCGTTTCGTAGGTTGACTTAGGCATACGGAGTTCATTCCCAATCTAAGATCAGATTAGACCGAGGGTTGCGGTAGCAAGATCGACAGCACGTAGGGGGGATCGGGCCGATCCCCAATTTGTGCATTCTGCCTCTCCAGTTGGCTGAGTGCCCACACGCTCGTTTTGAGGGTTGTCTTAGGCATATGGAGTTTATTCCATGTCTAAGCATATGGGGTTCATTCCCAGTCTAAGATCAGACCGGACTGAGGGTTGCGGTAGCAGGATCGATAGCACACAGGCAGGACCGGGCCAATCCTTGACTTGCGCATTCTACCTCTGCGGTCGGCTAAGCACCCGTACGCTCATTTCATGGGTAGGCTTAGGCATATGGAGCTCATTCCATGTCTAAGCCCCAGTCTGATCGAAGGTTGTGGCAACAGGACCAACAACGGGATCGGCAGAACGTAGAGGGGGACTGGGCTGATCCCTGGCTTGGGCATTAAGCCTATCCGACCGGCCTCTCCTATCGACTGAGCACCAGCATGCTCGTTTCGTGGGTTGACTTAGGCATACGGAGTTCATCCCCAGTCTAAGCATACGAAGTTCATTCCCAGTCCAAGATCAGACTAGACCGAGGGTTGCGACAGTAGGATCGATAGCACGTAGGGGTGACCGGGTCGATCCTTGGCCTATGCATTCTGCCTCTGTAGCCGGTTGAGCACCCGTATGCCCGTTTCATGGGTAGGCTTAGGCATAGGGAGTTCATTCCATGTCTAAGCCCCAGCTGGACCGAGGGTTGTGGCAACGGGATCGGTAGCACGCAGCGGGGGATCGAGCTGATCCTCGGCTTACGCATTATGCCTTTCCAGTCGGTTGAGCGCCCACATGCTCATTTTCGTGGGTTGACTTAGGCATACGGAGTTCATCCCCAGTCTAAGCATACGGAGTTCATTCCCAGTCTAAGATCATACTAGACCGAAGGTTGTGGCAGTAAGATTGGCAGCACGTAGGGGGGACTAGGCCGATCCCCGGCTTGTGCATTCTGCCTCTCCGACCGGTTGAGCGCCCGTATGCCCGTTCCGTGGGTTGGCTTAGGCATAGGGAGTTCATTCCATGTCTAAGCCCCAGTCGGACCGAGGGTTGTGGCAGTGGGATCGACAGCATGCTGAGGGGGACCAAACCGATCCCCGGCTTGCGCATTATGCCTCTTCGACCGGCTTAGCGCCCGCACGCTCATTTCATGGGTTAACTTATGCATACGGAGTTCATTCCCAATCTAAGATTGGACCAGACCGAGGGTTATGGTAGTAGGATCGACAACACGCAGAGGGGACCGAGTCGATCCTCGACTTGCGCATTCTGGCTCTCCGACCGACTGAACGCCCTTACGCTCGTTTCATGGGTTGGCTTAGGCATACGGAGTTCATTCCATGTCTAAGCATACGTAGTTTATTCCCAGTCTATGATCGGTTCGGTTCGAGGGTTGCGGTAGTAGGACAGGCAGCAAGATCTATAGCAAGCAGGGGGGATCGGGTCGAACCCCAGCTTGCGCATTCTACCTCTCTGGCCGGTTGAGCACCCGTACGCTCGTTTTGTGGGTTGGCTTAGGCAAAGGGAGTTCATTCCAAGTCTAAGCCCCAGCCGGACCGAGGGTTGTGGTAGCAGGATCGGCAGCACACAACGGGGGATCGAGCTAATCCCCGGCTTACGCATTATGCCTCTCCGGTCAGCTGAGCGCCCACAAGCTCGTTTTGTGGGTTGACTTAGGCATACGGAGTTCATACCCAGTCTAAGCATATGGAGTTCATTCCTAGTCTAAGATCGGACCGGACCGAGGGTTGCGATAGCAAGATCGGTAGCACGCAGGGGGGACCGGGCTGATCCCTGGCTTGTGTATTCTGCCTCTCCGATCAACTGAGCGCCCGCAAACCCGTTTTGTGGGCTGCCTTAGGCATAGGGTGTTCATACCATGTCTAAGCCCCAGCTGGACCGAGGGTTGTGGTAGTGGGACCGACAGCACACAGCGGGGGACCGGGCAGATCCTCGGCTTACACATTATGCCTCTCTGGTTGACTGAGCGCCCACACGCTCATTTCGTGGGTTGACTTAGGCATACAGAGTTCATCCCCAGTCTAAGCATACGGAGTTCATTCCCAGTCTAAGATCGAACCGGACTGAGGGTTGTAGCAGCAGGATCGACAGCACGCCGGGGGAACCGAGCTGATCCTCGACTTGTGCATTTTGCCTCTCCGCCCGACTGAGTGCCCGTACGCCCGTTTCGTGGGTTGGCTTAGGCATAGGGAGTTCATTCCATGTCTAAGCCCCAGTCGGACTGAGGGTTGTGGCAGCGGGACCGGTAGCACGCAGCAGGGGATTGGGCTAATCCCTGGCTTACGCATTATGCCTTTTCGACCGGCTGAGCGCCCACACACTCATTTCGTGGGTTGACTTAGGCATACAGAGTTCATCCCCAATCTAAGCAAACGGAGTTCATTCCCAGTCTAAGATTGGATCGGACTGAGGGTTACGGCAGCAGGATCGGCAGCACGTGGGGGGATCGACCCGTTCCCCGGCTTATGCATTCTACCTCTCCGACCGTCTCAGCACCCTCACGCCGGTTTCGTGGGTTGGCTTAGGCATAGGGAGTTCATTCCATGTCTAAGCCCCAGCTAGATCGAGGGTTGTGGCAGTGGGATCGGCAGCACGCAGAGGGGGACTGGGCCGATCCCTGACTTGCGCATTATGCCTCTACGGTCGGCTCAGCGCCCACACACTCATTTCATGGGTTGACTTACGCATACGGAGTTCATTCCCAGTCTAAGATCAGACCAGACCAAGGGTTACGGTAGTAGGATCGACAACACGCAGGGGGGATCGGGCCGATCCCTGGCTTGCGCATTCTGCCTCTCCGACTGGCTGAGCGCCCGCAGGCTCATTTCGTGGGTTGGCTTAGGTATATAGTGTTCATTCCATGTCTAAGCATACGGGGTTCATTCCCAGTCTAAGATTTTGAGCCACGGTGCACGTACTGGGCTCAGGCATGTGCTGGTGCCACATTTTTTTCGCCCGGGGCACCATCGTCGGAACATCACCGGAGCATCGCCGGAGAGCCTAACCGGCGGCATTGGGGGTTCCAGCGATTAGGGGGGCCGAGGGGTGTGCGCACATGATGTGCGATGGGTGCTGGTACTTGGCCCTTATATTGGCCCCCTATCCTTCATCAAACCTCCAGAACTCACATGCCCTTAAAGAGCATTTGTGATTTTATAGGTTTGCTGCCAGTAGACATTAAAGTGTTTGAAATGGGGACACTTTTTTCAAACAGTCACAAAATCTTCTCCACTTCGAGTTTTTAGCTGAAATTTTTTGTGCATGCCAAAAAAAGTATATGGATCACCTCTACCTAATTTGGGGACAAAACTATTTCTAAAAAAATTTTAAAAAATCTTGAAACGCAAAAGTTTCAAAAATCATAAAAAATAAAAAACGGGTCGTCTTCCCACGAAACTTCACATGAAGGCTTACGGGACCATTGTTTGAATTTACATGCCATAAAAATGGCATTGGCATGGCAAAAATATGAATATGTTCTTGAACCCACCTACCACCCATTCGATCCCCGGCTTGTCCATCCTGCCTCTCTGGTCGGCTGAGCGCCCGTACTCTCATTTCATGGGTTGACATAGGCATACGGAGTTCATCCTCAGTCTAAGTATACAGAGTTCACTCCCAATCTAAGATCGGACTGGACCAAGGGTTATGGCAGTAAGATCGACAACATGCAGGGGGGACCGGACCGATCCCCAGATTACGCATTCTGCCACTTCGACCGGCTGAACGCCCGCTCGCCCGTTTCGAGGGTTGGCTTAGGCATAGGGAGTTCATTTCATGTCTAAGCCCCAATCAAACCGAGGGTTGTGGCAGCAGGATCGACAGCACGCAGAGGGGGATCGGGCCGATCCTCGGCTTTCGCATTATGCCTATCTGGCCGGCTCAGTGCCCGCACGCTCATTTCGTGGGTTGACATAGGCATACGGAGTTCATTCTTAGTCTAAGATCAGAACAGACCGAGGGTTACGGTAGCAGGATCGACAGCATGTAGGGGAGATCGGGTCGATCCCCGGCTTGCGCTTTCTGCCTCTCCGACTGGCTGAGCGCCCGCACGCTCGTTTCGTGGGTTGGCTTAGGCATACGGAGTTCATTCCATGTCTAAGCATGCAGAGTTCATTCTCAGTCTAAGATCGGACCGGACTGAGGGTTGTGATAGCAGGACCAGCAGTAAGATCGGTAGCACGTAGGGGGGATCGGGCTGATCCCCGGCTTGCACATTCTACCTCTCCGAATAGCTGAGCGCCCGCACGTTCGTTTCGTGGGTTGGCGTAGGCATACGGAGTTCATTTCATGTCTTTGGATATGGAGTTCATTCCCAGTCCAAGATCGGACCGAATCGAGGGTTGCGACCGTAGGATCGGCAGTACGCAGGGGGGATCGGGCTGATCCTTGGCTTGCGCACAACTGAGAGCCCGCACGCCCGTTTCATGGGTTGGCTTAGGCATAGGGAATTCATTCCATGTCTAAGCCCCAGTCGGACCAAGGGTTGTGGCAGCAAAACTGGCAGCGGGATCGGCAGCACGCAGAAGGGGACTAGGCTGATCCTCAGCTTGCACATTATGCCTCATCAGTTGCCTTCTCCGGTCGACTGAGTGCCCGCGTGCTCGTTTCATGGGTTGACTTTGGCATACGAAGTTCATCCCCAATCTAAGCATACGGAGTTCATTCCTAGTCTAAGATCGAACCGGACCAAGGGTTGCAACAGCAGGATTGGCAGCACGCAGGGGGGACCGAAGCGATCCCTAGCTTACGCTTTCTGCCTCTCCGGCCAACTGAGCGACCGCACGCCCATTTCATGGGTTGGCTTAGGCATAAGGAGTTCATTCCATGTCTAAGCCCCAGTCGGACCGAGGGTTGCGGTAGCGGGACCGGTAGAACGCAGAGAGGGACCGAGCTGATCTTCAATTTGCGCATTATGCCTCTTCGACCGGCTCAGTGCCCGCACACTCGTTTCGTGAGTTGACTTATGCATACGGAGTTCGTTCCCAGTCTAAGATCAGATCGGACAGAGGGTTGCAGCAGCAGGATCGATAGCACGTAGAGGGGGATCGGGCCGATCCCCGGCTTGCGCATTCTGCCTCTCCAGTCGGTCGAGCGCTCGCACACTCATTTCATGGGTTAGCTTAGGCATACGGAGTTCTTTCCACGTCTAAGCATACGGAGTTCATTCCCAGTCTAAGAGTTTAAGCCACGATGCACATGCTGGGCTCACGATTTGGGAATAAAACTCTTTCCAAAAAAATTTTAAAAAATCCCAAATCGTAAAAAGTTTCAACAATCATGAAAAATAGAAATCGGGTTTCACATGAAGGCTTAGGGGACCATTGTATGAATTTACAAGCCATAAAAATGGCATTGGCATGGTAGAAATATGAAGATGTGCTTGAACCCACCTACCACCCGTTCAATCCCCAGCTTGCGCATCCTACCTCTATGGTCAGCTGAGTGCCTGCCCGCACGCTCATTTCATGGGTTGACTTAGGCATATGGAGTTCATCCCCAGTCTAAGCATACGGGGTTCATTCCCAATCTAAGATCGGATCGGACTGAAGGTTATGGTAGCAAGATCGACAGCAAGCAGGGGGGACCGGGTCGATCCCCAGCTTGCGTATTGTGCCTCTCCAACCGGCTGAGCGCCCGTACACCCGTTTCATGGGTTGGCTTAGGCATAGGGAGTTCATTCCATGTCTAAGCCCCAGCCGGATCGAGTTGAGGCAACGGGATCGATAGCACGCAGTGAGGGACCAGGCTGATCCCCGACTTGTGCATTATGCCTCTCCAGCCAGCTCAGCGCACGCACGCTCGTTTCATGGGTTGACTTAGGCATACGGAGTTCATTCCCAGTCTAAGATCAGACCAGACCGAGGGTTACGACAATAGGATCGATAGGACATAGGGGGGATCAGGTCGATCCCCGACTTGCACATTCTGCCTCTCCGATCGGCTGAGCACCCACACGCTCGTTTCGTGGGTTGGCTTAGGTATACAGAGTTCATTCCATGTCTAAGCATACAGAGTTCATTTCCAGTCTAAGATCAGACCAAACCGAGGGTTGCGACAGCAGGACCAGCACCAGGATCGACAGCACGTAGGGGGGATCGGGCCGATCCCCAGTTTACGCATTCTACCTCTCTGGCCGACTGAGCGCCCGCACGCTCGTTTTGTGAGTTGACTTAGGCATACAGAGTTCATCCCTAGTCTAAGCATACAAAGTTCATTCCCAGTCTAAGATCAGACCGGACTGAGGGTTACGGCAGCAAGATCAGGGGGACCGAGGCGATCCTCGACTTATGCATTTTGCATCTCTGGTCAGCTGAGCGCCCGCACGCTCGTTTCATGGGTTGGCTTAGGCATAGGAAGTTCATTCCATGTCTAAGCCCCAACCAGACCGAGGGTTGTGACAGCGGGACCGACAGCACGCAGGAGGGGACCGGGCCGATCCCTAGCTTACGCATTATGCCTCTTCGGTAGGCTCAGTGCCCGCACGCTCATTTCGTGGGTTGACTTATGCATACGGAGTTCATTCCCAGTCTAAGATCGAATCGGAATGAGGGTTGTGGTAGCAAGATCGATAGCACACAGGGGGAACTGGGCTGATCCCTGGCTTGCGCATTATACCTCTCCAACTGGCTGAGCACCCACATGCTTGTTTCATGGGTTGGGTTAGGCATACGGAGTTCATTCCATGTCTAAGCATATGGAGTTCATTCCCAGTCTAAGCTTTTGAGCCACGATGCACATGCTGGGCTCGGGCATGTGCTAGTGCTGCATTTTTCTACCCAGGGCACCTTCGTCGGAGAGCCTAACCGATAGCATTAGGGGTTCCGACGATTAGGGTGGCCGGGGGGTGTGCGCACATGATGTGCGATGGGTGCTGGTACTTAGCCCTTATATTGGCCCCCTATCCCTCATCAAACCTTGAAAACTCACACCCACTTAAAGAGCATTTCAGATTTTATAGGTTTACTGCCAGTAGCCATTAACGTGTCTGAAATGGGGACACTTTTTTCAAACGGTCACAAAATCTTCTCACTTTGACTTTTACCTGAATTTTTTTGTGCATGCCAACAAAAATGCAAGGATCACCTCTACCAAATTTGGGGACAAAACTCTTTCTAAAAAAAGTTTAAAAAATCCCGAACCACAAAAAGTTTCGAAAATCATGAAAAATAGAAAACGGGTCGTCTTGCCACAAAACTTCACATGAAGGCTTAGGGGACCATTGCATGAATTTACAAGCCATAAAAATATCATTGGCATGGCAAAAATATGAAGATGTGCTTGAACCCACCTACCACCCGTTCGATCCCCAGCTTGCGCATCCTGCCTCTCTGGTCGGCTGAGCGCCCGAGCGCTCATTTCACGGGTTGACTTAGGCATACGAAGTTCATCCCCGGTCTAAGCATACGGAGTTCATTCCTAATCTAAGATCAGACCAGACTGAGGTTTACGGCAACAAGATCGATAGCACACAGGGGGGATTGAGTCGATCCTCGACTTACGGATTCTGCCTCTCCGGCCAACTGAGCTACCGCACGCCCGTTTCGTGGGTCGGCTTAGGCATAGGGAGTTCATTCCATGTCTAAGCCCAGTCGGACCGAGGGTTGGGGTAGTGGGACCGACAGCACGTAAAGGGGGATCGGGTCGATCCCCAGCTTGCACATTATGCCTCTCCAATCGGCTCAGCGCTTACACGCTCATTTCGTGGGTTGACTTAGGCATACGGGGTTTATTCATAGTCTAAGATCAAACCGGATCGAGGATTGCTACAACAGGATCGATAGCACGTAGGGGGGATTGGGCCGATCCCCAGCTTACGCATTCTACCTTTCCGATCGACTGAGCACCCGCAAGCTCGTTTCATGGGTTGGCATAGGCATACAGAGTTCATTCCATGTCTAAGCATATGAGTTCATTCCCAGTCTAAGATCGAACCGGACCGAGGGTTGCGGTAGCAGGACCAGCAGCAAGATCGACAGCATGCAAGGGGGGACCAGGCCGATTCCCGGCTTGCGCATTCTGCCTCTCCGGTCGACTGAGCGCTCGCATGCTCATTTCGTGGGTTGGCTTAGGCATACGGAGTTCATTCCATGTCTATGCCCCAGCCAGACTGAGGGTTGTGGCAACGGGATCGGCAGTGGGATCGGCAGCACGTAGAGAGGGATCGGGCTAGTCCCCGACTTGTGCATTATGCCTCTCCGGACGGCTGAGCGCCCGCACGCTTGTTTTATGGGTTGACTTAGGCATACGGAGTTCATCCCCAGTCTAAGCTTACGGAGTTCATTCCCAGTCTAAACTCGCTTACTAGGCTTTGCGCGCAGATACCTGCCAGCACACCTGGTCTGCGGGCCTCAACCTTTGGCTCGCCAGCTGGTGCGCCTGATGTGCCTGGCATGCCCCTCCCAGGGCGTGACACTTGGACCTTATATTGGCCCTTTATACCTCATCAAACCTCGACAACTCACACCCCCTTAAAGAGCATTTGAGATTTTATAGGTTTGCTGCCAATAGCCATTAAAGTGTCTAAAGTGGGGACACTTTTTTCAAACAGTCACAAAATCTTCTCCACTTTGATTTTTTAGCTGAATTTTTTTGTGCATGCCAACAAAAATACAAGGATCACCTCTACCAAATTTGGGGACAAAACTCTTTTTAAAACAATTTAAAAAAATCTTGAACCGTAAAATGTTTCAAAAATAGAAAACGAGTCGTCTTGCCACGAAACTTCACATGAAGGCCTTGGGGACCATTGTATGAATTTACAAGCCATAAAAATGGCATTGGCATGGCAGAAATATGAAGATGTGCTTGAACACACATCCACCCGTTCGATTCCTGGCTTGTGCATCCTGCCTTTCTGGTCGGCTGAACGTCCGCACGCTCGTTTCGTGGGTTGACTTAGGCATATGGAGTTCATCTCTAGTCTAAGCATACGGAGTTCATTCCAAGTCTAAGATCGGATCGGACCGAGGGTTGTGGCAGCAGGATCGACAGCACGCAGGGGTGACCGAGCCAATCCCCGGCTTGCGCATTCTGCCTCTCCGGCCGACTGAACGCCCGCACGACCGTTTCATGGGTTGGCTTAGGCATAGGGAGTTCATTCCATGTCTAAGCCTCAGCCGGACCGAGGGTTGTGGCAGCGGGACTGACAGCACGCAGAGGGGGATCGGGCCAATCCCTGGCTTACGCATTATGCCTCTCCGGTCGGCTCAGTGCCCGCACGCTCGTTTCGTGGGTTGACTTAGGCATACGGAGTTCATTCCCAGTCTAAGATCGGACTGGACTGAGGGTTGTGGTAGCAGGATCGACAGCATGCAGGGGGGACCGGACCGATCCCCGGCTTACGTATTCTGCCTCTCTGATTAGCCGAGCGCCTGCACGCTCGTTTCATGGGTTGGCTTAGGCATATGGAGTTCATTCCATGTCTAAGCATACAGAGTTCATTCCCAGTCTATGATCGGATCGGACCAAGGGTTGCGGCAGCAGGATCGGCAGCACGTAATGGGGGACCAGGCCGATCCTCGGCTTACGCATTCTGCCTCTCTGATCGGCTAAGCGCCTGCACGCTCGTTTCGTGGGTTGGCTTAGGCATACAAAGTTCATTCCATGTCTAAGCCCCAATCGGACTGAGGGTTATGGCAGCAGGACCGACAGTGGGATCGGTAACACACAGAGGGGGATCGAGCTGATCCCCGGCTTGTGCATTATGCCTCTCCGACTGGCCTCTCTGGTCGGTTGAGCGCTCGCACCCTCGTTTCATGGGTTGACTTAGGCATATGAAGTTCATCCACAATCTAAGCATACAAAGTTCATTCCCAGTCTAAGATCGGATCAGACCGAGGGTTACGAAAGAAAGATCGGTAGCATGCTAGGCTTTGTTCACAGATACCCGCCAGCACGCCTGGTTTACGGGCCTCAACCTCTGGCTCACCTGCTGGTGCACCGATGTGCCTGGTGTACCCCTCCCAGGGCATGAAACTTGGCCCTTATATTGGCCCCCTATCCCTCATCAAACCTCGAGAACTCACACCCCCTTAAAGAGCATTTGAGATTTTATAGGTTTGCTGCCAGTAGCCATTAAAGTGTCTGAAATAGGGGCACTTTTTTCAAAAGGTCACAAAATCTTCTCCACTTTGAGTTTTGAGCTAAATTTTTTTGTGCATGCCAACAAAAATACAAGGATCGCCTCTACCAAATTTGCGGACAAAACTCTTTCTAAAAAAATTTAAAAAAATCCCAAACCGCAAAAAGTTTCAAAAATCATGAAAAATAGAAAATGGGTCGTCTTGCCATGAAACTTCACATGAAGGCTTAGGGGGACCATTGTATGAATTTACAAGCCATAAAAATAGCATTGGCAATGCAAAAATATGAAGATGTGCTTGAACCCACCCACCTACCACCCGTTCGATCCCCGGCTTGCGCATCCTGTCTCTCTGGTCAGCTGAGCGCCCGCTCGCTCGTTTCGTGGGGTGACTTAGGCATACGAAGTTCATCCCCAGTGTAAGCATACGGAGTTCATTCCCAGTCTAAGATCAGGCCGGACCGAGGGTTGCGGCTGCAGGATCGACAGCACGCAGGGGGGACGAGGCTGTTCCTCAACTTACGCATTCTGCCTCTCCGGCCGGCTGAGCACCCGCACACCCGTTTCGTGGGTTGGCTTAGGCATAGGGAGTTCATTCCATATCTAAGCCCTAGCCAGACTGTGGGTTGTGGCAGTGAGACCGGCAGCACGCAGAGGGGGATCGGGTCGATCCCCGGCTTGGGCATTATCCCTCTCCGGCCGGCTCAATGCCCACACGCTCGTTTCATGGGTTAACTTAAGCATACGAAGTTCATTCCCAGTCAAAGATTGAACCGAACTGAGGGTTACGATAGTAGGATAGACAGCATGTAGGAGGGGTCGGGTCGATCCCCGACTTGCACATTCTGCCTCTCCAGTCGACTGAGCGCCCGCACGCTTGTTTCATGGGTTGGCTTAGGCATACAGAGTTCATTCCATTTGTAAGCATACGGACTTCATTCCCAGTAGAAGATCGACTTGGATCGAGGGTTGTGGCAACAGGATCGGTAGCACGTAGGGGGGACCAGACAGATCCCTGGCTTACGCATTCTGCCTCTCCGATCGATTGAGTGCCCGCACACTCATTTCATGGGTTGGCTTAGGCATACGGAGTTCATTCCATGTCTAAGCCCTAGCTGTACCGAGGGTTCTAGCAGCAGGACCGACAGCGGGATCGACAGCACGCAGAGGGGGATCGGGTTGATCCCCGGTTTACGCATTATGCCTCTCTAGTCGGCCTCTCCGATTGGCTGAGTGCCCGCACGCTCGTTTCATAGGTTGACTTAGGCATACGGAGTTCATCCCCAGTCTAAGCATATGGAGTTCATTCCCAGTCTAAGATCAGACCGGATCGAGGGTTGCGACAGCAAGATTGGTAGCACGCAGGGAGGATCGGGCTGATCCTCGACTTGCGCATTCTGCCTCTTCGGCCTGCTGAGCTCCTGCACGCTCGTGTCATGGGTTGGCTTAGGCATAGGGAGTTCATTCAATGTCTAAGCCCTAGCCAAACCAAGGGTTGTGGCAACGGGACCGGTAGCACATAGAGGGGGACCGGGCTGATCCCCGGCTTGTGCGTTATGCCTCTTCGGCCAGCTCAGTGCCCGCACGCTCGTTTCGTGGGTGGACTTATGCATACAGAGTTCATTCCCAGTCTAAGAATAGACTGGATCAAGGGTTGTAGCAACAGGATCGATAGCACGCAGGGGGGACCGGGCCGATCCCCAGCTTGCACATTCTGCCTCTCCGACCGACTGAGCGCCCGCACGCTCGTTTCTTGGGTTTGCTTAGGCATGCGGAGTTCATTCCATGTCTAAGCATACGGTGTTCATTCCTAGTCTAACATTTTGAGCCACGGTGCACATGCTGGGCTCGGGCATGTGCTGGTGCAGCATTTATTTTGCCCGGGGCACCGTCGTTGGAGCATCGTCGGAGAGCCTAACTGGCGGCATTGGGGGTTCTGACGATTGGGGGGGCCGGGGGATGTGCGCACATGATGTGCGATAGCTGCCAGTACTTGGCCCTTATATTGGCCGCCTATCCCTCATCAAACCTCGAGAACTCACACCCCCTTAAAGAGCATTTGAGATTGTATAGGTTTGCTGCAAGTAGCCATTAAAGTGTCTAAAATGGGGACACTTTTTTCAAACAGTCACAAAATCTTCTCCACTTCGAGTTTTTAGCTGAAATTTTTTTTGCATGCTAACAAAAATATAAGTATCACCTCTACCAAATTTGGTTACAAAACTCTTTCTAATAAAATTTTAAAAAATCTTAAACCGCAAAAAGTTTCAAAAATCACGAAAAATAGAAAACGGGTCATCTTGCCATGAAACTTCACATGAAGGCTTAGGGGACCATTGTATGAATTTACAAGCCATAAAAATGGCATTGGCATGGCAGAAATATGAAGATGTGCGTGAACACACCTACCACCCGTTCGATCCCTAGCTTATGCATCCTGCCTCTCTGGTCGACTGAGCGCCCGCACGCTCGTTTCGTGGGTTGACTTAGGCATACAAAATTCATCCACAGTCTAAGCATATAGAGTTCATTCTTAGTCTAAGATCAGACTGGACCGAGGGTTGCAGCAGCGGGATCGACAGCACGTAAGGGGGATCAGACCGATCCTCGACTTACGCATTCTGCCTCTCCGTCGGTTGAGATCCCGTACACCCGTTTCATGGGTTGGCTTAGGCATAGGGTGTTCATTCCATGTCTAAGCTCTGGTCGGACCGACGGCTGGGGCAGCGGGACTGGCATCACGCAAAGGTGGATCAGACCGATCCCCGGCTTGCACATTATGCCTCTCCGGTTGGCTCAACGCATGTACGCTCATTTCATGGGTTGACTTAGGCATAAGGAGTTCATTCCTAGTCTAAGATCGGACCGAACCAAGGGTTACACAATAGGATCGACAGCATGTAGAAGGGACCAGGCTGATCCCCGGCTTGCGCATTCTGCCTCTCCGGCCGATTGAGCGCCCACACGCTTGTTTCGTGGGTTGGCTTAGGCATACGGAGTTTATGCTATGTCTAAGCATATGGAGTTCATTCCCAGTCTAAGATCGAATTGGATCGAGGGTTGTGACAGCAGGACCCGTAGCAGGATCGACAGCATGCAGGGGGGATCGAGTCGATCCCCGGCTTGCGCATTCTGCCTCTCCAGCCGGCTGAGCACCCGTACGCCCATTTCGTGGGTTGGCTTAGGCATAGGGAGTTCATTCCATGTCTAAGCCCCAGTTGGTCCGAGGGATGTGGTAGCGGGACTAGCAGCACGTAGAGGGGGATTGGGTCGATCCCTAGCTTGCGCATTATGCCTTTTCGGTCGACTCAGCGCCTGGACGCTCGTTTCGTGGGTTAACTTACGCATACGTAGTTCATTCCCAGTCTAAGATTGGACCAGACTGAGGGTTACATTAGTAGGATCGAAGCACGCAGGGGGGATCGGGCCGATCCCCGACTTGCGCATTCTGCCTCTCCGGCCGACTGAGTGCCTGCACGCTCATTTCGTGAGTTGGCTTAGGCATACGGAGTTCATTCCATGTCTAAGAATACGAAGTTCATTCCCAGTCTAAGATTTTGAGCCACGGTGCACATGCTAGGCTCAGGCATGTGCTGGTGCCGCATTTTTTTCGCCTGGGGCACCATCGTCGGAGCATCGACGGAGAGCCTAACCGATGACATTGGGGGTTCTGACGATTGGGGGGACCGGGGGAGTGTGCGCACATGATGTGCGATGGGTGCTGGTACTTGGCCCTGATATTGGCCGCCTATCCCTCATCAAACCTCAAGAACTCACACCCCCTTAAAGAGCATTTGAGATTTTATAGGTTTGCTACCAGTAGCCATTAAAGTGTCAGAAATGGGGACATTTTTTTCAAATGGTCGCAAAATCTTCTCCACCTCGAATTTTTAGCTGAATTTTTTTGTGCATCCCAACAAAAATACAAGGATCACCTCTACGAAATTTGGGGACAAAACTCTTTCTAAAAAATTTTTAACAAATCCCGAACCGTAAAAAGTTTCAACAATCATGAAAAAAACAAAACGGGTCGTCTTGCCACGAAACTTCAGATTAAGGCTTAGGGGACCATTGTATGAATTTACATGAAATAAAAATGGCATTGGAATGGCAGAAATATGAAGATGTGCTTGAACCCACCTACCACCCGTTCGATCCCCAACTTGTGCTTCCTGCCTCTCTGGTCGGCTGAGCGCCCGTACGCTCATTTCATGGTTTAACTTAGGCATATGGAGATCATCCCCAGCCTAAGCATACAGAGTTCATTCCTAGTCTAAGATCAAACCGGATCGAGGGTTGCAGCAGTAGGATCGACAGCACGCAGGAGGCACCGGGCTGATCCCCGACTTGCGCATTCTGCCTCTTCGGCCGGCTGTGCACCTGCACACCCATTTCATGGATTGGGAGTTCATTCCATGTCTAAGCCCCAGTTGGATTGAGGGTTGTGGCAGTAGGACCGACAGCACGCAGAGGGGGACCGGGTCGATCCCTGACTTGCGCATTATGCCTCTCCGACCGTCTCAGCGCTCGCACGCTCGTTTCGTGGGTTGACTTAGGCATACGGAGTTCATTCCCAGTCTAAGATTAGACCGAACTATGGGTTGTGGCTACAGGATCGGCAACACGTAAGAGGGATCGGGCTAGTCCTTGCCTTGCGCATTCTGCCTCTCCGGCTGGCTGAGCACCTGCACGCTTGTTTTATGGGTTGGCTTAGGCATACGGAGTTCATTCCATGTCTAAGCATACGAAGTTCAATCCCAGTCTAAGATCAGACCGGATCGAGGGTTACGGCAGCAGGATCGACAGCATGTGGGGGGGATCGAGCCAATCACCGACTTGTGCATTGTCACTCTCCGGCCGGCTGAGCACCCGCATGCTCGTTTCATGGGTTGACTTAGGCATACGGAGTTCATTCCCAGTCTAAGATCAGACCGGACTGAGGGTTGCTACAGCAGGATCAACAGCACGTAGGGGGGATGGGGCCAGTCTCCAGTTTGCGCATTCTACCTCTCCGACCGGCTGAGCTCCCGCACGCTCGTTTCATGGGTTGGCTTAGGCATACAAAGTTTATTCCATGTCTAAGCATACGGAGTTCATTCCTAGTCTAAGATCAGACTAGACTAAGGGTTACGGCAGCAGGACCAGCAGTAGGATCGACAACACGTAGGGGGATCGGGTCGATCTCCGGCTTGCTCATTCTGCCTCTCCGACTGGCTGAGCGCCCACACGCTTGTTTCATGGGTTGGCTTAGGCCTACAGAGTCCATTCCATGTCTAAGCCCCAGCCGAGCTGAGGGTTGTGGCAGTAGGACCGGTAGCAGTATCGGTAGCACACAGAGGGGGACCGGGCCGATCTCCGGCTTACACATTATGCCGCTCCGACTGGCTGAGCCCCCATACACTCGTTTCATAGGTTGACTTAGGCATACGGAGTTCATCCCCAGTCTAAGCATAGAGAGTTCATCCCCAGTCTAAGATCAGATCAGACCAAGGGTTACGACAGCAGGATCGATAGCATGTAGAGGGGATCGGGCCGATCCCCGACTTGCACATTCTGCCTCTCCGGTCGGCTTAGCGCCCGTACGCTCATTTCATGGGTTAGCTTAGGCATACGGAGTTCAGTCAATGTCTAAGCATACGGATTTCATTCCCAGTCTAAGATGTGCTTGAACCCACCTACCACCCGTTCGATTCTCGGCTTGTGCATCCTGCCTTTCAAGTCGGCTGAGCATCCGCACGCTCATTTCATGGGTTGACTTAGGCATATGGTGTTCATCCCCAGTCTAAGCATGCGGAGTTCATTCCCAATCTAAGATCGGATCAGACCGAGGGTTGTGGCAGCAGGATCGACAGCACGTAAGGGGGACCGGGCTAATCCCTGGCTTGCGCATTCTACCTCTTCGACCGACTGAGCGCCCGCACGCTCGTTTTATGGGTTGGCTTAGGCATAGGGAGTTCATTCCATGTCTAAGCCCCAACCGGACTGAGGGTTGTTGCAGCGGGACCGGTAGCACGCAGAGGGGGATCGGGCCGATCCCCGGCTTGCAAATTATGCCTTTCCGGTCGGCTCAGCGCCCGCACGCTCGTGTCGTGGGTTAACTTAGGCATACGGAGTTCATTCCCAATCTAAGATCGAACCGGACCGAGGGTTGCGGCAGCAGGATCGATAGCACGCAAGCGGGGACTGGGCCGGTCCTCAACTTGTGCATTCTGCCTCTCCGATCGGTTGAGCGCCCGTATGCTCATTTTGTTGGTTGGCTTAGGCATACAGAGTTCATTCCATGTCTAAGCATACAGAGTTCATTCCCAGTATAAGATCAGATCGGACCGAGGGTTGCGACAGTAGGACCAGCAGCAGGATCGACAGCACGCAGGGGGGGATCGGGCCGATCCCTGGCTTGCGCACTCTGCCTCTCCGACCGGCTAAGCGCCCCCATTTTCATTTCGTGGGTTGGCTAAGGCATACGGAGTTCATTCATTGTCTAAGCCCCAGTCGGATCGAGGGTTGTGGTAGTAGGATCGGTAGTGGGATCAGCAGCACGTAGAGGGGGACCGCGCTGATCCTCGGCTTGTGCATTATGTCTCTCCCGTCTGCTGAGCACCCGCACGCTCATTTCGTGGGTTGACTTAGACATACGGAGTTCATCCCCAGTCTAAGCATACGGAGTTCATTCCAAGTCTAAGATCGGTCTAGATCGAAGGTTGCGACAGCAGGATTAGCAGCACGCAGGGGGGATCGAGCCGATCCCCGGCTTGCGCATTCTACCTCTCTGGCCGACTAAGTGCCCGTACACCCATTTCATGGGTTGGCTTAGGCATAGAGAGTTCATTCAATGTCTAAGCCCCAATCGGATCGAGGGTTTTGGCAGCGGGATTGGCAGCACGCAGAAGGTAACCGGGCCGATCTTTGGCTTGCGCATTATGCCTCTTCGATCGGATCAGCGTCCGCACGCTCGTTTTGTGGGTTGACTTTTGCATACGGAGTTCATTCTCGGTCTAAGATCGGACTGAATCGAGGTTGCGACAGTAGGATCAATAGCAAGCAAGGGGGACCGGGGTGATCCCCGGCCTGTGCATTTTGCCTCTTCGGTTGACTGAGCGCCCGTACGCTCGTTTCGTGGGTTGGCTTAGGCATACGAAGTTCATTCCATGTCTAAGCATACGGAGTTCAGTCCCAGTCTAAGATTTTGAGTCACGGTGCACATGTTGGGCTCGGGCATGTGCTGGTACCACATTTTTTTCGCCCAGGGCACCATCGTCGGAGAGCCTAATCGATGGCATTGGGGGTTCCGAAGATTGGGGGCCGGGGGGTGTGCACACATGATGTGCGATGGGTGCTGGTACTTGGCCTTATATTGGCCCCCTATCCCTCATCAAACCTCGAGAACTCACACCCCCTTAAAGAGCATTTGAGATTTTATAGGTTTGTTGCCAGTAGCCATTAAAGTGTCTAAAATGGGGACCATTGTATGAATTTACAAGCCATAAAAATGGCATTGGCACGACAGAAATATGAAGATGTGCTTGAACCCACCTACCACCCGTTCGATCCCCGGCTTGTGCATCCTGCCTCTCTGGTCGGTTGAGCACCCGCACACTCATTTCGTGGTTTGGCTTAGGCATACGGAGTTCATTCCATGTCTAAGCATACGGAGTTCATTCCCAGTCTAAGGTCAGACCAGACTGAGGGTTACGGTAGCAGGACTAGCAGTAGGATCTGTAACACGCAGCGAGAACCGGGCTGATCCCCGGCTTATGCATTCTACCTTTTCGACCAGCCTCTCCGATCGACTGAGCGCTCGCACGCTTGTTTTGTGGGTTGACTTAGCCATGCGGAGTTCATCCCCAGTCTAAGCATACAGAGTTCATTCCCAGTCTAAGATCGAACCGGACCGAGGGTTGCAGTCACAGTATCGACAGCATGCAGGGGGGACCAGTCAAATCCCCGACTTGCACATTCTGCCTCCCCAACCGACTGAGTGCCCACACGCCCGTTTCATGGGTTGGCTTAGGCATAGGGAGTTCATTCCATGTCTAAGCCCCAGCCAAACCGAGGGTTGTGGCAGTGGGACTGGGAACACGCAGAGGGGGACCGGGCTGATGCTCGACTTGCGCATTCTGCCTCTCCGATTGGCTGAGTGCCCGCACACTCATTTTGTGGCTTGGCTTAGGCATACAGAGTTCATTCCATGTCTAAGAATACGAATTCATTCCCAGTCTAAGAGTTTGAGCCACGGTGCACATACTGGGCTCGGGCTTGTGCTGGTGCCGCTTTTTTTTCGCCCAGAGCACTATCGTTGGATTGGGGGTTCTGACGATTGGGCGGGCCGGGGGGCTGTGCGAACTTGATATGCGATGGGTGCTGGTACTTGGCCCTTATATTGGCCCCCTATCCCTCATCAAACCTCGAGAACTCACACCCCCTTAAAGAGCATTTCAGATTTTATAGGTTTGCTGCCAGTAACCATTAAAGTGTCTGAAATGGGGACACTTTTTTCAAACGGTCACAAAATCTTCTCCACTTCGAGTTTTTAGTTGAATTGTTTTGTGCATGCCAACAAAAATACAAGGATCACTTCTACCAAATTTGGGGACAAAACTCTTTCTAAAAAATTTTTAAAAAATCTTGAACCACAAAAAGTTTCAAAAATCATGAAAAATAGAAAATGGGTCATCTTACCACGAAACTTCACATGAAGGTGTAGGGGACCATTCTATGAATTTACAAGCCATAAAAATGGCATTGGCACGGTAGAAATATGAAGATATGCTTGAACCCAGCTACCACCCGTTCGATCCCCGGCTTGCGTATCTTGCCTCTCTGGTCGGCTAAGCGTCCGCATGCTCGTTTCATGGGTTGACTTAGGCATACGGAGTTCATCCCTAGTCTGAGCATACGGAGTTCATTTCCAGTCTAAGATCAGATCAGATCGAGGGTTGAGGTAGCAGGATCGACAGCACGCAAGGGGGACCGGGTCGATCTTCGGGTTACGCATTCTGCCTCTCCGGCCGATTGAGCGCCCTCGTGCCCATTTTGTGGGTTGGCTTAGGCATAGGGAGTTCATTCCATGTCTAAGCCCTAGCCAGATTAAGGGTTGTGGCAGCGGGACTGACAGCACACAGAAAGGGATCGGGCTGATCCCCGACTTACGCATTATGCCTCTCCAACCGGCTCAGCGCCTGTACGCTCGTTTCATGGGTTAACTTAGGCATACAGAGTTCATTCCCAGTCTAAGATCGAACCGGATCGAGGGTTGCTGTAGCAGGATCGATAGCATGTCAGAGGGGACCGGGTCAGTCCCCGGCTTGCGTATTCTGCCTCTCAGGCTGGCTGAGCGCCCGCACGCTCGTTTCGTGGGTAGGCTTAGGCATACGAAATTCATTCCCTGCCTAAGCATACGGAGTTCATTCCCAGTATAAGATTAAACCAAACTGAGGGTTGCAGTAGCAGGACCAGCAGCAGGATCAACAGCACGCAGGGAGGGACCGGGCCGATCCCTGGCTTGCGCATTCTGCCTCTCCGATCGACTGAGCGTCCGTACGCTCGTTTCATAGGTTGGCTTAGGCATACGGAGTTCATTCCATGTCTAAGCCCCAGTCGGACCGAGGGTTGTGGCAGCAGGACCGGCAGCACGTAGAGGGGGACCAGGCCGATCCCTGACTTGCGCATTCTGCCTCTTCGATCGGTTGAGCGCCCGCACGCTCGTTTCGTGGGTTGGCTTAGGCATACAGAGTTCATTCACAGTCTAAGCTTTTGAGCCACGATGCACATGCAGGGCTCTGGCATGTGCTGGTGCCGCATTTTTTTCGCCCAGGGCACCATCACCGGAGCATCGTCGGAGAGCCTAACCGACGGCATTTGGGGTTCAAACGATTGGGGGGGCCAGGGGGTGTGCGCACGTGATGTACGATGGGTGCTAGTACTTGGCCCTTATATTGGCCCCCTATCCCTCATCAAACCTTGAGAACTCACACCCCCCTTAAAGAGCATTTGAGATTTTATAGGTTTGCTGCTAGTAGCCATTAAAGTTTCTAAAATGGGGACACTTTTTTCAAACGATCACAAAATCTTCTCCACCTTGAGTTTTTAGCTGAATGTTTTTGTGCACGCCAACAAAAATACAAGGATCACCTCTACCAAATTTGGGGACAAAAATCTTTCTAAAAAATTTTTAAAAAATCCTGAACTGTAAAAAGTTTTGAAAATCGTAAAAAATAGAAAATGGGTCGTCTTGCCACGAAACTTCACATGAAGGCTTAGGCGACCATTGTATGAATTTACAAGCCATAAAAATGGCATTGGCATGGCAGAAATATGAAGATGTACTTGAACCCACCTGCCACCCGTTCGATCCCCGACTTTCGCATGCTGCCTCTCTGGTCGGTTGAGCGACCGCGCTCATTTCGTGGGTTGACTTAGGCATACGGAGTTCATCCCCCATCTAAGCATACGAAGTTCATTCCTAGTCAAAGATCAAACCAGACTGAGGATTGCGGTAGTAGGATCGGCAGCACGCAGGGGGGACCAGGCCGATCCTCGGCTTGCGCATTCTGCCTCTCCAGCCGGTTGAGTGCCCGCACGCCCATTTCGTGGGTTGGCTTAGGCATAGGGAGTTCATTCCATGTCTAAGCCCTAGCCAGACCGAGGGTTGTGGCAGCGGAACCGACAGCACGCAAAGGGGGATCGGGTCGATCCCCGACTTGCGTATTATGCCTCTCTGGCCAGCTCAGCGCCCGCACGCTCATTTCGTGGGTTGACTTAGGTGTATAGAGTTCATTCCTAGTCTAAGATCAGACCGGACCGAGGGTTTTGGTAGCAGGATCATAGCACGCAGGGGGGGACCGGGCCGGTCCTCGGCTTACGCATTCTGCCTTTCCGGTCGGCTAAGCGCCCACACGCTCGTTTCATGAGCTGGCTTAGGTGTATGGAGTTCATTCGATGTCTAAGCATATGGAGTTCATTCCTAGTCTAAGATTGGACCGGACTGAGGGTTGTGACAGCAGGACTAGTAGGAAGATCAAGAGCATGCAGGGGGGATCGGGTTGGTCCCCAGCTTACGCATTCTGCCTCTCTGACCGACTGAGCGCCCGTACGCTCATTTCGTAGGTTGGCTTAGGCATACGGAGTTCATTCCTTGTCTAACCATATGGAGTTCATTCCCAATCTAAGATCGGACCAAACCGAGGGTTGCAACAGTAGGACCAGTAGCAGGATCAGCAGCACGTAGGGGGGACCGGGCCGATCCCCGACTTGCGTATTCTGCCTCTCCGCCGGTTGAACGACTGCCTATTCATTTCGTGGGTTGGCTTAGGCATACAGAGTTCATTCCATGTCTAAGCCCCAGTCAGACCGAGGGTCGACAGCACGTAGAGAGGGACTGGGCTGATCCCTAGCTTGCGCATTATGCCTCTCTGGCCGGCCTCTCCGGTCGGCTAAGCGCCTGCACGCCCGTTTCATGGGTTGACTTAGGCATACGGAGTTCATCCCCAGTCTAAGGATACAGAGTTCATTCAGAATCTAAGATCGGACCAGACCGAGGGTTACGGTAATAGGATCAACAGAACATAGTGGGGATCGAGCCAATCCCCGACTTGCCCATTCTGCCTCTCCGGCCGACTGAGCGCCCGCACGTCCATTTCGTGGGTTGGCTTAGGCATAGGGAGTTCATTACATGTC
This sequence comes from Durio zibethinus, assembly GCF_047325235.1. Taxonomy (NCBI): domain Eukaryota; kingdom Viridiplantae; phylum Streptophyta; class Magnoliopsida; order Malvales; family Malvaceae; genus Durio; species Durio zibethinus. The sequence continues at coordinate 25,713,909 of NC_143165.1, forward strand.
TAAGCCCCAGCCGGATAGAGGGTTGTGGCAGCGAGACCGGCAGCATGCAGAGAGGGACCGGGTAGATCCCCGGCTTGCGCATTATGCCTCTCTGGTCGGCTCAGTGCCCGAACGCTCGTTTCGTGGGTTGACTTAGGCATACGGAGTTCATTCCTAATCTAAGATCGGACCGCATCGAGGGTTGTTACAGTAGGATCGACGGCACGCGGGGGGATCGGGCCGATCCCCGGCTTGCGTATTCTACCATTTCGACCGGCTGAGCACTCGCACGCTCGTTTCATGGGTTGGCTTAGGCATGCGGAGTTCATTCCATGTCTAAGCATATGGAGTTCATTCCCAGTCTAGGATCGGAGTGGTTCGAAGGTTACGACAGCTGGATTGACAGTACACAGAAGGGGATCGGGCTGATCCCTAGCTTGCGCATTAAGCCTCTTCGATCGGCTGAGCACCCACATGTTCGTTTCATGGGTTGGCTTAGGCATACGGAGTTCATTCCATGTCTAAGCATACGAAGTTCATTCCCAGTGTAAGATTTTGAGCCACGGTGCACATGCTAGGCTCGGGCATGTGCTGGCTTAGGCATACCAGATCGAGGGTTGTGGCACCAGGATCGACAGCATGCTGGGGGGGACCAGGTCGATCCCAAGCTTACGCATTCTACGTCTCTAGCCGATTGAGCACCCGCATGCTCGTTTCGTGGGTTGGCCTAGGCATACGGAGTTCATTCCATGTCTAAGCCCCAGCCGAACCAAGGGTTGAGGTAGTAGGATCGGCATCGTGATCGGTAACACGTAGAGGGGGACCGGGCTGATCCTCGGCTTACGCATTATGCCTCTTTGGTCGGCTTCTCTGGCCGACTGAGCGCCCGCACGCTCATTTCGTCTGTTGACTTAGGCATACAGAGGTTATCCCTAGTCTAAGCATACAGAGTTCATTCCCAGTCTAAGATCAGACTAGACCGAGGGTTGCGATAGCAAGATCGGCAACATGTAGGAGGGACCGAGCCGATCCTCGACTGGCGCATTCTGCCTCTCCGATTGGCTGAGTGCCCATACGCCCGTTTCATGGGTTGGCTTAGGCATAGGGAGTTTATTCCATGTCTAAGCGCCAGCCGGACCGAGGGTTGTGGCAATGAGACCGGCAGCATGCAGAGGGGGATCGGGCTAATCCGTAGCTTACGCATTATGCCTCTTCAGTCTGCTCAACGCCCGCATGCTCATTTTGTGGGTTGACTTAGGCATACAGAGTTCATTCCCAGTCTAAGATCAGACCAGACCGAGGGTTGTGGCAGCAGGATCGAAGTACACAGGGGGACCAGGCCAGTCCCCAGCTTATACATTCCGCCTCTCCGGCCGGCTGAGCGCCCACATGCTCGTTTCATGGGTTGGCTTAGGCATACGGAGTTCATTCCATGTCTAAGCATACGGAGTTCATTCCCAGTCTAAGATCGGATCAGAATGAGGGTTACGACAACATGACCTATAGCAGGATCGACAACACGTAGGAGGGACTGGGCCGATCCACGACTTACACATTCTGCCTCTTTGATCGACTGAGCGTCTGCATGCTCGTTTCGTGGGTTGGCTTAGGCATTAAGAGTTCATTCCATGTCTAAGGCCCTGTCAGATCGAGGGTTGTGGTAGCAAGACTGGCAATGGGATCGACAGCACGTAACGGAGGATCGAGCTGATCCCTGACTTGCGCATTATGCCTCTCCGACCGGCCTCTCCGGCCAGTTGAGCACCTGTAAGCTCATTTCGTGGGTTGACTTAGGCATACGGAGTTCATTCCCATTCTAAGCATACAGAGTTCATTCCCAGTCTAAGATCAGACCGGACTGAGGGTTGCGACAGTAAGATCGGTAGCACGCAAGAGGGATCGAGCCGATCCTCAGCTTGCACATTCTGCCTCTCCGATCGGCTGAGCGCCCGCATGCCTATTTCATGGGTTGGCTTAGGCACAGGGAGTTCACTCCATGTCTAAGCCCCAGTCGGACTGAGGGTTGTGGCAGCGAGATCGGTAGCACACAGAGGGGGATCGGGCTGATCCCCAGCTTGCGCATTATGCCTTTTCGACTGGCTCAATGCCCGAACACTCGTTTCGTGGGTTGACTTAGGCATATGAAGTTCATTCCCAATCTAAGATCGGATCGGTCCGAGGGTTGCGGTAGTAGGATCGATAACCTGCAGGGCAGACTGGGCCGGTCCCCGGCTTGCGCATTCTGCCTCTTCGATCGGCTGAGTGCCCGCATGCTTGTTTTGTGGGTTGGCTTAGGCATACGGAGTTCATTCCATGTCCAAGCATACGAAGTTCATTCCCAGTCTAAGATCGGATCGGACTGGACCTAGGGTTGCGATAGCAGGACCAGTAGCAGGTTCAACATCATGCATGAGGGATCGGGTTAATCCTCGGCTTGCTAATTCTGCCTCTTCGATCGGCCTCTCTGACCGGCTGAGCGCCTGCACGCTCATTTCATGGGTTGACTTAGGCATACAGAGTTCATCCCCAGTCTAAGCATACGGAGTTCATTCCCAGTCTAAGATCAGACCGGGCCGAGGGTTACGGCAGCAGGATCAACAGCATGCAGGGGGGATCGGGTCGATTTCTGGCTTACGCATTCTACCTCTCCGGCCGACTGAGCGCCCGTACGCCCATTTCATGGGTTGGCTTAGGCATAGGGAGTTCATTCCATGTCTAAGCCCCAGCTGGACCGAGGGTTATGGTAACGGGACTGGTAAAACGCAGAAGGGGACCAGACTGATCCCCGACTTGCGCATTCTACCTCTCTGGCCGGTTGAGCACCCACACGTTTGTTTCGTGGGTTGGCTTAGCATACGGAGTTCATTCCAAGTCTAAGAGTTTGAGCCATGGTGCACATGCTGGGCAAAGGCATGTGCTGGTGCCGCACTTTTACAAGCAATAAAAATGGCATTGGCATGGCAGAACTTACAAGCCATAAAAATGGCATTGGCGTGGCACGAAACTTCACATCAAGGCTTAGGGGACCATTGTATGAATTTACAAGCCATAAAAATGGCATTGGCATGGCAGAAATATAAAGATGTGCTTGAACCCACCTACCACCTGTTCGATCCCCGCCTTGCGCGTCTTGCCTCTCTGGTCGACTGAGCATCCGCACGCTCGCTTCGTGGGTTGACTTAGGCATATGGAGTTCATCCCCAGTCTAAGCATACAGAGTTCATTCCCAGTCTAAGATCTGACCGGACCGAGTGTTGTGGTACCAAGATCGACAACACGCAGGAGGGACCGGGTCGGTCCCCGGCTTGCGCATTCTACCTCTCTGACCAACTGAGCGCCCGCACGCTTGTTTCGTGGGTTGGCTTAGGCATACGGAGTTCAATCCATATCTAAGCATACAGAGTTCATTCCCAATCTAAGATCGGACCGGACCGAGGGTTGCGAAAGTAGGACCAGCAGCAGGATCTACAGCACGCAGGGAGGGACCGCGTCGATCCCCGGCTTACGCATTCTGCCTCTCCGACCGACCTCTCTGGTCGGCTGAGCACCCACGCGCTCGTTTTGTGGGTTGACTTAGGCATACGGAGTTCATCCCCAGTCAAATATCAGATCCGACAGAGGGATACGACAGTAGAATCGGCCGCACGCAGGGGGGACCGGGTCGATCCTCGGCTTGCATATTCTGCCTCTCAGACCGGCTGAGCACTCACACGACCGTTTCGTGGGTTTGCTTAGGCATAGGGAGTTCATTCCATGTCGAAGCCCTAGCCAGACCGAGGGTTGTGGCAGTGGGACCGGCAGCACGCAGAGAGGGATCGGGCCGATCCCCGGCTTGCGCATTCTGCCTCTTCGATTGGCTGAGCGCCCGCACGCTCGTTTCGTGGGTTGGCTTAGGAATACGGAGTTCATTCCATGTCTAAGCATACGGAGTTCATTCCCAGTCTAAGAGTTTGAGCCACGGTGCACATGCTGGACTCGGGCATGTGCTGGTGCTGCACTTTTTTCTCCCAGGACACCATTACCGAAGCATCGTCGGAGAGCCTAACCGATGGCATTGGGGGTTCCGACGATTTGGGGGGCCGGGGGGTGTGCGCACATGATGTGCCATGGGTGCTGGTACTTGGCCCTTATATTGGCCCCCTATCCATCATCAAACTTCGAGAACTCACACCCCCTTAAAGAGCATTTGAGATTTTATAGGTTTGCTGCCGTAGCCATTAAAGTGTCTGAAATGGGGATACTTTTTTCAAATGGTCACAAAATCTTTTCCACTTTGAGTTTTTAGGTGAATTTTTTTGTGCATGGCAACAAAAATACAAGAATCACCTCTACCAAATTTGAGGACAAAACTCTTTCTAAAAAAATTTTAAAAAATCTCGAACCGTAAAAAGTTTCAAAAATCATGAAAAATAGAAAACAGGTCGTCTTGCCACGAAACTTCACATGAAGGCTTAGGGGACCATTGTATGAATTCACAAGCCATAAAAATGGCATTGGCATGATAGAAATATGAAGATGTGCTTGAACCCACCTACCATTCGCTTGATCCCCGGCTTACGCATCTGTCTCTCTAGTCGACTTAGCGTCCGCACGCTCGTTTCGTGGGTTGACTTAGGCATACGGAGTTCATCCCCAGTCTAAGCATACGAAGTTCATTTCCAGTCTAAGATCAGACCGGATTGAGGGTTACGACAGTAGGATCGACAGCACGTAGGGGGACCGGGTCGATCCCCGACTTGTGCATTCTACCTCGCCGACCGACTAAGCGCCTGCACGCCCGTTTCGTGGGTTGGCTAAGGCATAGGGAGTTTATTCCATGTTTAAGCCCCAGTCAGACCGAGGATTATGGCAGCAGGACCGACAGCACGCAGAGGGGGACTGGGCCGATCCCTGACTTGCACATTATGCCTTTTCGGTCGGCTCAGTACCCAAATGCTCGTTTCGCGGGTTGACTTAGGCATACGGAGTTCATCCCCTGTCTAAGCATACGGAGTTCATTCCCAATCTAAGATTAGACCAAACCAAGGGTTGCGACAGCAGGATCAACAACACGCAGGGGGGATCGGATCGATCCCTGGCTTACGCATTCTGCCTCTTCGACCAGCTGAGTGCCCGCACACCTGTTTCGTGGGTTGGCTTAGGTATAGGGAGTTCATTCCATGTCTAAGCCCCAGCGGGACCGGCAGCATGCAAAGGGGGATCGGGCGGATCCCTAGCTTGCGCACTATGCCTCTTCGACCAGTTCAGTGCCCGTATGCTCGTTTAGTGGGTTGACTGAGGCACACAGAGTTCTCTCCCAGTCTTAGATCGGATCGGACCGAGGGTTGCTGCAGCAGGATTTACAGCACGTAGGGGGGACCGAGCCGGTCCCCGGCTTACGCATTCTGCCTCTCTGATCGGCTGAGCACCCGCACGCTCGTTTCATGGGTTGGCTTAGGCATACAGAGTTCATTCCATGTCTAAGCATACGGAGTTCATTCCTAGTCTAAGATCAGACCAGACCGAGGGTTACGGTAGTAGGACTAGTAGCAGGATCGACAGCACGCAGGGGGGATCGCGCCGATCCCCAGCTTGTGCATTCTGCCTCTCCGGCTAGCTGAGCGCCCGCACGCTCGTTTCGTTGGTTGGCTTAGGCATACGGAGTTCATTCCATGTCTAAGCCCCAGTCGGACCGAGGGTTGTGGCAGTAGGACTGGTAGCAGGATCGGCAGCATGCAAAGGGGGATTAGGGTGATCCTCGGCTTACGCATTATGTCTCTCCGACCGGCCTCTCTGGTCGGCTGAGTGCCCAAATGCTCGTTTCGTGGGTTGACCTAGGCATACAGAGTTCATCCCAGTTTAAGCATACGGAGTTCATTCCCAGTGTAAGATCGAACTAGATCGAGGGTTGTGGTAGCAGGATCGATAGCACGTAGGGGTACCGGGCTGATCCCCAACTTGCGTATTCTGCCTCTTCAGCCGGTTGAGCGCCCACACGCCCATTTCGTGGGTTAGCTTAGGCATAGGGAGTTCATTCCATGTCTAAGCCCCAATCGGACAGAGGGTTGTGGAAGTGAGACCGAACGCACGCAGAGGGGAATTGGGCCAATCCCCGGCTTACGCATTTTACGTCTTTGGCCGGTTCAACGCCTGTAAGCTCGTTTCGTGGGTTGACTTATGCATACGGAGTTCATTCCTAGTCTAAGATCAGATCGGACCAAGATTTATGACAGCAGGATCGACAGCACGTAGGGTGGGACCGGGCTGATCCCCGACTTGCGCATTCTGTCTCTCCGGTCGGTTGAGCGCCCGCACGCTCGTTTCATGGGTTGGCTTAGGCATACGGAGTTCATTCCATGTCTAAGCATACAGAGTTCATTCCCAGTCTAAGCTTTTGAGCCACGATGCACATGCTGGGCTTGGGCATGTGCTGGTACCGTATTTTTTTTGCATGGGGCACCATCGTCGGAGCATCGTCGGAGTATCGTCAGAGAGCCTAACCGGCGGCATTCGGGGTTCTGACGATTGGGGGGGCCAGGGGGTGTGCACACATGATGTGCGATGGGTGCTGGTACTTGGCCCTTATATTAGCCCCCTATCACTCATCAAACCTCGAAAACTCACACCCCCTTTAAGAGCATTTGAGATTTTATAGGTTTGCTGCCAGTAGCCATTAAAGTGTCTGATATGGGGACACTTTCTTCAAACGGTCACAAAATATTCTCCACTTCGAGTTTTTCGCTGAATTGTTTTGTGCATGCCAACAAAAATACGAGGATCACCTCTACCAAATTTGGGGACAAAAATCTTTCTAAAAAAATTTTAAAAAATCCTGAACCACAAAAAGTTTTGAAAATCATGAAAAATAGAAAACGGGTCATCTTGCCACGAAACTTCACATAAAGGCTTAGGGGACCATTGTATGAATTTACATGCCATAAAAAGGGCATTGGCATGGCAGAAATATAAAGATGTGCTTGAACCCACCTACCACTTGTTCGATCCCCGGCTTTCGCATCCTGCCTCTCTGGTCGGTTGAGCATCCGCATGCTCATTTCATGGGTTGACTTAGGCATACGAAGTTCATCCCCAGTCTAAGCATACAGAGTTCATTCCTAGTCTAAGATCGGACCGGATCGAGGGTTGCGGCAGCAGGATCGGTAGCACGCTGGGGGACCGAGCCGATCCCCGACTTGCGTATTTTTTCTCTGTGGCCGGCTGAAAGCACCGCATGCTCGTTTCATGGGTTGGCTTAGGCATAGGGAGTTCATTCCATGTCTAAGCCCTAGTCAGACTGAGGGTTGTGGCAGTAGGACCGACAGCACGCAGAGGGGGATCGGGCCGATTCCTAGCTTACGCATTATGCCTCTTTGGCCAGCTCAACGCCCGTACGCTCGTTTTGTGGGTTGACTTAGGCATATGGAGTGCATTCCCAGTCTAAGATCAGATCGGACCAAGGGTTGCGGCAATAGGATCAACAGCACGCAGAGGGGATCAGGCCGGTCCCCGGCTTGTGCATTCTGCCTTTCCGGCTAGCTGAGCACCTGCACTCTGGTTTCGTGGGTTGCCTTAGGCATACGTAGTTCATTCCATGTCTAAGCATACGGAGTTCATTTCGAGTCTAAGATCAGACCAGACCAAGGGTTGAGTAGCAGGATGAGCAGCAGTATTGATAGCACATAGGGGTACCGGGTTGATCCCCGGCTTGCGTATTCTGCCTCTCCGGCCGGCTGAGCGCCTGCACACTCATTTCGTGGGTTGGCTTAGGCATAAGGAGTTCATTCCATGTCTAAGCCCCAGCTGGACTGAGGGTTGTGGCAGTAGGACCGGCAGTGGGATCGACAGCTCACAGAGGGGGATCGGGCTGATCCATGACTTGTGCATTATGCCTCTCCGATCGGTTAAGCGTAATCTGCCTCTCCGACCGGCTCAGCACCCGCACGCTCGTTTCGTGAGTTGACTTATACATATGGAGTTCATTCCCAGTCTAAGATTGAACCAGACCAAGGGTTGCAGCAGCAAGATCGACAGCACGTAGGGGGGGATCAGGCCGATCGCTGGCTTGCGCATTCTGCCTCTCCGACCGGCTGAGCGCCCGCACGCTCGTTTTGTGGGTTGGCTTAGGCATACAGAGTTCATTCCATGTCTAAACATACGAAGTTCATTCCCAGTCTAAGATTTTGAGCCGCGGTGCACATGCTGGGCTTCAGCATGTGTTGGTGCCGCATTTTTTTCGCTTGGGGCACCATCGTCGGAGCATCACCGAAGAGCCTAACTGACGGCACTGGGGTTTCCGACGATTGGGGGGGCCGGGGGTGTGCGCACATGATGTGTGATGGGTGCTGTACTTTTCCCTTATATTGGCCCCCTATCCCTCATCAAACCTCAAGAACTCACACCCCCTTAAAGAGCATTTGAGATTTTATAGGTTTGCTGCCAGTAGCCTTTAAAGTGTCTGAAATGGGGACACTTTTTCAAACGGTCAAAAAATCTTCTCCACTTCGAGTTTTTAGCTGAATTTTTTTGTGAATCCCAAAACAAATACAAGGATCACGTCTACCAAATTTAGGGACAAAACGCTTTCTAAAAAAAATTTCAAAAATCCTGAACCGTAAAAAGTTTCAAAAATTGTGAAAAATAGAAAACGGGTCGTCTTGCCATGAAACTTCACATGAAGGCTTAGGGGACCATTGCATGAATTTACAAGCCATAAAAATGGCATTGGCATGGTAGAAATATGAAGATGTTCTTGAACCCACCTATCACCCGTTCGATCCCCAACTTGCGCATCCTGCCTCTTTGGTAGGCTGAGCGCCCGCACGCTCGTTTCGTGGGTTGACTTAGGCATACAGAGTTCATCCCTAATCTAAGCATACAGAGTTCATTCCCAGTCTAAGATCAGACCGGATCGAAGGTTGCAGCAGCAGGATTGGTAGCACACATGGGGTACCGGGCCGATCCACGGCTTGCGCATTTTGCCTCTCCGGTCGACTGAGTGCTTGCACGCCCGTTTCGTGGGTTCGCTTAGGCATAGGGAGTTCATTCCAAGTCTAAGCCCTAGCCAGATCGAGTGTTGTGGCAGTAGGGCCGGTAGCACATAGAAGGGGACCGGGCCGATCCCTGGTTTGCACATTATGCCTCTTCGGCTAGCTCAGCACCCACACGCTTGTTTCATGGGTTGACTTAGGCATACGGAGTTCATTCCCAGTCTAAGATCAGATTGGACCAAGGTTTGCAGTAGCAGGATCGACAGCACGTAGGGGGGACTGGGTCGATTCCTGAGTTCCGCATTCTGGATTTTCGATCGGCTGAGCGCTCGCACGCACACTCGTTTTATGGGTTGGCTTAGGCACACGGAGTTCATTCCATGTCTAAGCATATGGAGTTCATTCCCAATTTAAGATCGGACCGAACCGAGGGTTGCAACAGCAGGATCGACAACACGTAGGGGGGATCGGGCTGATCCCCGGCTTGTGCATTCTACCTCTCTGGTCAGCTGAGCACCCGCACGCTCGTTTTGTGGGTCGGCTTAGTCATATGGGGTTCATTCCATGTCTACGCCCCAGTCGGATCGAAGGTTGTGGCAGTAGGACCGGTAACAGGATCGACAGCACGAAGAGGGGGATCGGGCTGATCCTCGACTTGCGTATTATGCCTTTTCGGTCTGCCTCTTCGATCGGCCTCTCTGGCTGGCTGAGCACCCGCACGCTCGTTTCGTGGGTTGACTTAGGCATACGGAGTTCATCCCTAGTCTAAGCATATGGAGTTCATTCCCAGTCTAGGATCAAACCAGACCGAGGCTTGCGACAGCAGGATCGACAGCACGCAGGGGGGATCGAGTCGATCCTCGGCTTACGCATTCTACCTCTCCGGTCGGCTGAGCACCCGTACGCTCGTTTCGTGGGTTGGCTTAGGCATAGGGAGTTCATTCCATGTCTAAGCCCTAGCTAGATCGAGGGTTGTGGCAGCTGGACTAGCAGCACGCAGAGGGGGATCGGGCTAATCCCTAGCTTACGCATTACACCTCTTCGGTCAGCTCAGTGCCCGCACGCTCGTTCCGTGGGTTCACTTATGCATATGGAGTTCTTTCCCAGTCTAAGATCGGATCGAACCGAGGGTTGTGGCAGCAAGATTGATAGCACGCAAAGGGGATCGGGTCGATCACCGGCTTGTGGATTCTGCCTCTCTGGTCGGCTGAGCGCCCACACGCTCGTTTTGTGGGTTGGCTTAGGCATACCAAGTTCATTCCATGTCTAAGCATACGGAGTTCATTCCCAGTCTAAGATTGTGAGCCACCATGCACATGCTAGGCTCAAGCATGTGCTGTTGTCATATTTTTTTAGCCTGGGGCACCATCATTAGAGCATCGTTGGAGAGCCTAACGGGCAGCATTAGGGGGGCCGGGGGCGTGTGCGCACATGATGTGCAATGGGTGCTGGTACTTGGCCCTTATATTGGCCCCTATCCCTCATCAAACTTTGAGAACTCACACCCCCTTAAAGAGCATTTGAGATTTTATAGGTTTGCTGCCAGTAGCCATTAAAGTGTCTGAAATGGGGACAATTTTTTCAAACGGTCACAAAATCTTCTCCACTTCGAGTTTTTAGCTGAATTTATTTGTGGATGCCAACAAAAATACAAGGATCACCTCAACCATATTTTAGAAGAAAACTCTTTCTAAAAAAATTTTAAAAAATCCCGAACCATAAAAAGTTTCAAAAATCGTGAAAAACAAAAAATAGGTGGTCTTGCCACGAAACTTCACATGAAGGCTTAGGGGACCATTGTATGAATTTACAAGCCATAAAAATGGCATTGGCATGGCAGAAATATGAAGATGTGCTTGAACCCACCTACCACCCGTTCGATCCTCGGCTTACGCATCCTGCCTCTCTGGTCGGCTGAGCGCCCGCATGCTCATTTTATGGGTTGACTTAGGCATACGGAGTTCATCCCCAGTCTAAGCATACGGAGTTCATTCCCAGTCTAAGATCAGATCGGACCGAGGGTTGCGACAGCAGGATCGACAGCATGCAGGGGGACCGAACCGATACTCGGCTTGTACATTTTGCTTCTCTGGCCGGTTGAGTCCTCGCACGCTCGTTTCGTGGGTTGGCTTAGGCATAGGGAGTTCATTCCATGTCTAAGCCCTAGTCGGATTGAGGGTTGTGGCAGCGGGACTGACAGCACCCAGAGGGGGACCAGGCCAATCCCCGGCTTGCACATAATTCCTTTTTTTGATCTGCTCAATGGCCGCACGCTCATTTCGTGGGTTGACTTGGGCATACGAAGTTTATTCCCAGTCTAAGATCGGATCAGACTGAGGGTTGCGGCAAAAGGATTGACAGTACGTAGGGGGGACCAGGCCGATCCTCAGCTTGCGAATTCTGCCTCTCCGGTCGGTTGAGCGCCAGCACGCATGCTCGTTTCATGGGTTGGCTTAGGCATAGGGAGTTCATTCCATGTCTAAGCCCCAACCAGAATGAGGGTTGTGGTAACGGGACCGACAGCACGCAGAGGGGGACTGGGCTGATCCCCGACTTACGCATTATGCCTCTTTGGCTGGCTAAGCGCCTGCACACTCATTTCGTGGGTTGACTTATGCATACAGAGTTCATTTACAGTCTAAGATCGGATCGGACTGAGGGTTACGACAGTAAAATCGATAGCACATAGGGGGGACCAAGCCGATCCTCGGCTTGCACATTCTACCTCTCTGGTCGGCTGACCGCCCGTACTGTCGTTTCGTGGGTTGACTTAGGCATGTGGAGTTCATCCCCAGTCAAGCATATGGAGTTCATTCCCAGTCTAAGATCGGATCGGACCGAGGGTTGTGATAGTAGGATCGATAGCACACAGGGGGGATCAGGTCGATCCTTGGCTTGCGCATTCTGCCTTTCTTACTGACTGAGCGCCCGCACACCCATTTCGTGGGTTGGCTTAGGTATAGGGAGTTCATTCCATGTCTAAGCCCCAGCCGGACCGAGGGTTGTACAGCGGGACTGGCAGCAAACAGAGGGGGACTGGGCTGATCCCCGACTTACGCATTATGCCTCTTCAGTCGGCTCAGCGCCCGCACGCTCGTTTCATGGGTTGACTTATGCATACAGAGTTCATTCCCAGTATAAGATCAGATCGGACCAAGGGTTGCGGCAGTAGGATCGACAGCACGCAGAGGGGGATCGGGCTGATCCTTGACTTACGTATTCTGCCTCTCCGATCGGCTGAGTGCCCGCACGCTCGTTTCGTGGGTTGGCTTAGGCATATAGAGTTCATTCCATGTCTAAGCATACGGAGTTCATTCCATGTCTAAGTATATGGAGTTCATTCCTAGTCTAAGATCAGATCGAACCGATGGTTGTGGCAGCAGGACCAGTAGCAGGATCAACAACATGCAGAGGGGATCGAGTCGATCCCCAGCTTGTGCATTCTGCCTCTTCGGCCGATTGAGCGCCCGCACGCTCGTTTCGTGGGTTGGCTTAGGTATACGGAGTTCATTCCATGTCTAAGCCCTAGTCGGACCGAGGGTTGTGGCAGCAGGACCGACAACGAGATCGGTAGCATATAGAGAGGGACCAGGCTGATCCCCAGCTTGCCCATTATGCCTCTCTGGTCGGCCTTTTTGATCGACTAAGCGTTCGCACGCTCGTTTCATGGGTTGACTTAGGCATACAGAGTTCATCCCCAGTCGAAGCATACGAAGTTCATTCCCATCTAAGATCGGATCAGATCGAGGGTTGTGATAGCAAGATCGATAGCAAGTAGGGGGGATCGGGCCAATCCCCAGCTTGAGCATTCTGCCTTTCCGATCGGCTGAGCGCCTGCACGCCCGTTTCGTGGGTTGGCTTCATAAGGAGTTCATTCCATGTCTAAGCCCTAGCCAGATCGAGGTTTGTGACAATGGGACCGATGCCACATAGAGGGGGATCGAGCTGATCCTTGGCTTACGTATAATGCCTCTTTGATCGGCTTAACACCTGCACGTTCGTTTCGTGGGTTTGCTTAGGCATACGGAGTTCATTCCATGTCTAATCATATGGAGTTCATTCCCAGTCTAAGATTTTGAACCACGGTGCACATGCTGGGCTTGGGCATGTGCTGCTGTCACATTTTTTTCACTCGGGGCACCATCGTTGGAGAACCTAACCGACGGCATTGGGGGTTCCGACGATGGGGGGTCGGGGGGGTGTGCACACATGATGTACGATGGGTGCTGGTACTTGTGTCATGGGCTCTAACCTTAGACTCAGAAACTGTGTGACCTTAGGCTTGGAATCTCCTCCTTTATGCCTAAGTCATCCTAAAACACAAGCTTACGGGCACTAGAACAACGGAAAGGGCTGATTATGCAAGTTAAAGAGAAATAGGATAAGAAGGCAGAATTTTGGAAATGCTCTTATTTTCGCTAAAACGGAAGTGTTTGATGGTGTACAAATGAGGGAGGAGCAGCCCTCTATTTATAGTTAAGGCTCCAGCTTACACTTAATGGCAATATCCCTAGAATAAAGGCTAAAATCATGGGATTATATAGGTTACAATCAATCAGGATGCTAACTCCTGATTTTCAGGGTCAACCAAATCTGCCAGGATGCTGCTGATCCTACCTACTTCTAGAAGCTTCCTTTGCATGTCCAGCACCTTAGGCCCTTCTGGATGTGGTACGGACGGCTTGTATCCTAGGCCTTGGTCTCATGGGTTGGCCTGCAAGTTGGGCGGGTGTTCTGAACTCGTTTGTTAGGCTTTGCATGCAGATACCAACCAGCATGCCTGGTCTGCAGGCCTCAACCTCTGGCTCACCTGTTGGAGCGCCTGGTGTGCCTGGCGCGCTCGCCCAGGGCATGACATTCTCCCTCACCTGATTGCGTAATGCCCTTGTTGTGTCTTCTGCATGGTACTACCTGATCTGGTCCTCAAACTGCCATAAGTCATCTACTGGTTCCCAGCTTGCCTCACTGTCTGGAAGTCCCTTCCAGCGCACCAAGTACTCTTGTCTTGGCTAATAGTTCTTTCATCTCACCTCCCGGTCAGCTATGATGCTGTGGACCTCCTTCTCATATGAGGAACTTGCTCCCAATGGTGCACGCTTTAACTCTGCCCATCCTGGATCTCCCTCATCCTCATAGAATGGCTTGAGCATGATCACATGGAACACCAGGTGTACCCTCGGCTTGGGTGGCATATCCAGCTTGTAGGCAACTTTGCCTACCCTCTTGACTACTCAGAAAGGTCCCTCATACCTCTGGACTAGGCCTTTGTGCAGCCCCCTATGGCGCACAATGGGATGCGGCTTCACCAACACCGAGTCTCCAACCTAGAACTGCACGTCCCACCTATTTTAGTCTGCCCACTTCTTCAACCTCTTGGCTGCCTTGTGTAGACAAACTCTGGCCAAGTTAGTTTGCTCTTGCCATGCCTTGGCAAACTTGTATGCTGCTGGATTCAGCCCTGTATAACCTGTAGCAATTGAACCGGGTGTTAGTGGTTGTTGTCCTGTCATAACCTCAAATGGGCTCTGGTTTGTTGCCTCGCTCCTTTGCAAGTTGTAAGAAAACTACGTAATATCTAGCAGCTTTGGCCAGTCCCTTTGTGTGGCACTCACATAGTGCCTGAGGTAGATCTCCAATAGTCCATTCACTCGTTCTGTTTGCCCATTGGTCTACGGATGCATGCTAGTGGAAAAGTTCAAGTCTGACCCCAATAGCTTGAACAACTCAGTCCAGAACTTACCCGTGAAATGCCCGTCTTGATCACTAACAATGGTCCTCGGCACTCCCCAATACTAAACCATGTTCTTTAGGAACAATCGAGCTACCTCCTCGGCTGGGCACTCCTTAGTTGCTGGAATGAAGATTCCATACTTGGAAAACCTATCCACCACTACCATGATGCTTCCAAACCCTTCTGCTTTGGGTAGACTAACTATAAAGTCTAGAGAAACACTCTTCCATGGTCGTTCTGGCACTGGCAATGGCTTCAAGAGATCGCCTGGTTTCTTGAGCTCCACCTTGTCCTGTTGGCACACATGACAAGTCTTCACATAGGCCTTCACATCATCCCTCATGTCTGGCCAGTAGTACCGGTCCTCGATCAGCACCAAGGTACGGCTCACTCCGGGGTGTCCAGCCCACCTTGAATCATGGCATTCTTGCAAAACTTTCTTACGAAGCTTCTCGTGCTGCGACACAAATAGTCTACTACCCCTGGTGTACAGTAAGCCATCCTGCAACTAAAACCACCTAGTCTTACCTTGCTGGGCGTACTCCATCAAAGCCTTGGCTGTAGGATCATGCGTAAGTCCCTCATTGATGTACGGCACTAGTGACCCCTTTGGTTGCCTAATGGCAGCAAGGTTAGCCTTCCTGCTCAGGGCATCTGCCACTAGGTTCGCCTACCCCGGCTTGTACTCTATCTAGAAATCAAATTTTGCAAGAAAATCTTACCATCTCGCCTGCTTGGGGGACAGCTTCTTCTGCGTCTGGAAGTAACTGGTTGCCACATTGTCCGTCCTAACCACGAACCTCGACCCTAATAGGTAATGGCACCAAGTGCGCAAGCAGTGCACCACTACGTCATCTCCTTCTCTTGGACCGTGTACTTGCACTCAGTCTCGTTCAGCTTCCTACTCTCGAACGTGACTGGACGTCCCTCCTACATCAACATGCCCCCTATGGCAAAGTCTGATGCATTCGTATGCACCTCATACGGCTTGGCATGGTCTGGCAAGGCCAAGACTGGCTCCTCGATTGCAGCCCGCTTCAACCTATGAAAGGCTTCCTGGCACCCTGCGCTCCACTCCCATGCTTTCCCTTTCTTGAGCAAGTCAGTAAATGGCGTGGCCATTCTTAAGTGACCTTTGATGAAGCGCCTGTAGTAGTTGACCAGCCCAAGGAACGATCTCAACTCAGTGACCTTGGCTGGCGGTTGCCACTCCAGGATGGCATGTATCTTGCCTTCATCCATGCGTATCTTGCCACCTCCCACTATGTGGCCAAGGAACGGGATCTCCTGTTGGGCAAATGAGCACTTCTTCCTCTTGACAAACAGCTTGTGTGCCCACAACACCTCGAACACCTGTCTCAAGTGGTCTACATGCTCTCCCAAAGTCTGGCTGTAGATCACAATGTCATCCAAATAAACCACAACAAACCAATCAAGGAATGACTGAAATACCTTGTTCATAAGGGTGCAAAATGTTGCTGGGGTGTTCGTGAGTCCGAAAGGCATCACCAAGAACTCATACGAACCATACCGAATGACACATGCTATCTTTGGCTCATCTCCGTCTGTGATCCTGACTTGATAGTAGCCTGACCTCAAATCCAGATTGGTGAACCACCTGAGCTCCCAAGTTGATCGAACAAGTCCGTAATGAGTGGGATGGGGTACTTGTTCTTGATGGTCAGCTTGTTCAAAGCCAGGTAGTCTATACACAGCCACAACGACCCATCATGCTTGCGCTGAAATAGAACCGGTGCACCATAGGGTGCCTTCGATGGCCTGATGAAGCCAGCATCAACTAACTCTTTAAGCTGCTTCCTCAACTCCGCCAACTCTGGTGGAGACATTCGGTAAGGGGCTCTAGCTGGTGGCTTGGCCTCGGACACTAGCTAGATCTTATGGTCCACCTCCCTCTTAGGTGGTAGCTTGCTAGGTAGCTTTGCGGGCATCACATCACTAAAGGTCTTCAGCACCTTTAGCACCTCCAAGGGTGACTCGATCTCCTTCTCCCTTGGCTCATCATAATTCAGGGCTGCCAAAAAGGTGTCTTCTTTTCTGCTTACCGCCTTGGCAAATTGGATGGCTGACACCACCCATGACCCAACTCCAGACCCTCTCCTCAATGGCACTAGGCATTGGCACCATGCATCCAAGATGTAAACACAATCGATAAAAGGCATAAGGAGGGCATTAATCCTAACAAGGAAATTCAACCCAATCACAAACTCATAGTCGTCAAGGGGTATTACCTCAATGGTCTCCTTGCCTTTCCAGTCTCCAAGCTACAACTCCACTCCCCGTGCTACTCCAATGGCTGAAACTTCCTTGGAGTTCACCATTTTGATGGTACCAGTCCCTTTCTGCACCTTTAGTTTGAGCTTCCGGGCTCTATCACCTAAAATAAAAAGATGTGAGGCACCTGTGTCCACCAGTGCACTCACCTTCTGACCCGTAACCATCAGATCTGTAAACATCAAGCCCTTTGACTTGTCTGGACAGCATTGAGCACCAACCACCCAAGCTTTGTTGCCCCTGACTCTGGCTCCTCATCAAACTCCTTGTCTACAGCAGCCAGCTTGCCCTTTTGTGGGTAATTGCACACTATGTGGCTCTCTCCACATAGGTAGCATGCTAGTGGCTCTCGGTCCCCCTTGGCTTTCCACTAGCCTGCTGGTGGCTCCTCTTGCCATCCTTGGTTGAACGATCTCGATTTCCATCCTTGGACTCCCGATCATGGTCCTTCCCCTTGGACTGCTTCTTTTGATCCCTATCATCCCTGCCCTTACCCTTGGGTTTGGTAGACTCAAACTTATTCAGAGGCTTGAACTCTATCAAGGCCTCGACAGTAGTCATGGCTTTAGCCAAGTCATGAACTCCTCTTCTTTGTAGCTCATGCTTCACTCGTGGCTTCAGCCTATCCATGAAAGTAAATAAGGCATCCTTCTCGCCTAGATCCGAGATTTGTAGCATCAGTTCAGAGAATTTCTGGACATATTCCCTTATGTCCCCTTGCTGGCTCAACCTGTAAAACTTTGCCCGTGCTTCATCATCGGCATACTCCGGGTAAAATTGTTCTCTGAACTCCTTTTGAAACTCTACCCAGGTTCCAATGTTGGTGCTCCCATGCCTGACATCATCACATCTGCGTCTCTACCACAATAAGGCTACATCAGTGAGATACATAGCAGTGGTGCTTACCTTTATTGCCTTGTCTTGCATGCCCATGGCCTGGAAGTACTGCTCCATAACCCAAAGGTAGTTATCTACTTCCTTGGCTACCCTAGTCCCCTTGAACTCCTTAGGCTTGGGGACATCCAATCTGGACTTGGACACTCCAGCAAACATGCCATTCCTAATGGCAGTCTTGCAAGCAATGAGCTCACTGGTAAGCTCCTCCATCCGCTGGTGCATGGCCTCCATGCCATCGTGCAAGGTCAGCACTTCAGCCTCCAAGGTCTGATTCTTTTAGGTGAACACATCCAAGCCTTTGTTGAGAGCAGCTTGCAGCTCACTTTGGATCTCCTCCCCCCATAGAGTCTAGCGATGCAATGTGAGTCTCTACCCCCTCAAGCTTCTCCCCCATGTCACTTATGGTCACTTCCACCTTGGCCAGCCTACCGTCCATCATAGACCAGATATCTCTAGAATTGGCTTTCCTCCCACTTCCATGCCCATGCTCCTGGGCCTCTGGTTGTTGGTTAGCAGCATCACTTTGGGATGCCATCTACTCTAACTTGCACAACACAAACACACAAAATCGAACTTGCTCTGATACCAACTGTCACGGGCTTCGACCTTAGACTCAGAAACTGTGTAGCCTTAGGCTTGGAATCTCTCCTTTATGCCTAAGTCAGCCTAAAACACAAGCGTACGGGCAGCCTAAAACACAAGCGTACGGGCACTAGAACAACAGGAAGGGCTAATTATGCAAGTTAAAGAGAAATAGGATAAGAAGCAGAATTCTGGAAATGCTCTTGAATTCATTGAAATAAAAGTGTTTGATGGTGTACAAATGAGGGAGGAGCAGGCCTCTATTTATAGTTGAGGCTCCAGCTTACACTTAATGGCAATATCCCTAGAATAAAGGCTAAAATCATGGGATTATACAGATTACAATCAATCAAGATGCTAACTCCTAATTTTCAGGGTCAACCAAATCTGCCAGGATGCTGTTACTGATCCTGCCTGCTTCCAAAAGCTTCCCTTACGTGTCCAGCACCTTGGGCCCTTCTCGATGTGGTGCGGGCAGCTTGTATGCCAGGCCTTGGTCTCACAGGCCGGCCTGCAAGTTGGGCGGGCGTTTTGAACTTGTTTGCTAGGCTTTGTACGCAGATACCCGCCAGCACGCCTGGTCTGCGAGCCTCAACCTCTGGCTCACCTACTGGTGTGCCTGATGTGCCTAGCATGCCCACCTAGGGCGTGACACTTGGCCCTTATATTGGCCCCCTATCCCTCATCAAATCTCGAGAACTCACATCCCCTTAAAAAGCATTTCAAACGGTTACAAAATCTTCTCCACTTCGAGTTTTTAGCTGAATTTTCTTGTTCATGCCAACAAAAATACAAGGATCACCTCCACCAAATTTGGGAACAAAACTCTTTCTAAAAAAATTTTAAAAAATCCCGAACCACAAAATGTTTCGAAAACCATGAAAAATAGAAAACGGGTCCTCTTGCCATGAAACTTCACATGAAGGCTTAAGGGACCATTGTATGAATTTACAAGCCATAAAAATGACATTGGCATGGCAGAAATATGAAGATGTGCTTGAACCCACCTACCACCCGTTCGATCCCCAGCTTGTGCATCCTGCCTCTCTGGTTGACTGAATGCCCGCTCGCTCGTTTCGTGGGTTCACTTAGGCATACGAAGTTCATCCCCAGTCTAAGCATACAGAGTTCATTCCCAATCTAAGATCAGACCAGACCGAGGGTTGCAGCAACAGGATCGACAGCACGCAGAGGGGATCGGGCAAATCTCCGGCTTGCGTATTCTGCCTCTCTGGCTGGCTGCGCTCCCGTACGCCCATTTCGTGGTTTGGCTTAGGTATAGAGAGTTCATTCCATGTCTAAGCCCTAGCCAGATCGAGGGTTATGGCAGTGGGACCGGTAGCACGTAGAGGGGGACCGGGTCGATTGTCGGCTTGCGCATTATACCTCTCCGGCTGGCTCAGCACCCGCACGCTCGTTTCGTGGGTTGACTTAGGCATACAAAATTCATTCCCAATCTAAGATCAGACTGGACCGAGGGTTACAGCAATAGGATCAGGATAGCACACAGGGGGGATCGGGCCAATCCCCGGCTTGCGCATTTTGCCTCTCCGGTCGGCTGAGCGCTCGTACGCTCATTTTCTGGGTTGGCTTAGGCATACGAAGTTCATTCCATGTCTAAGCCCCAGTCGGACCGAGGTTGTGGCAGTAGGACCGGCAGTGAGATCGACGGCACGCAGAGGGGAACCAGGCTGATCCCCGGCTTGCGCATTATGCCTCTCCAGCCGGCCTCTCCGATCGGTTGAGCACCCGCACGCTCGTTTCGTGGGTTGACTTAGGCATACGAAGTTCATCCCCAATCTAAGCATACGGAGTTCATTCCTAGTCTAAGATCAGACCGGACCGAAGGTTACGGTAGCAGGATCGACAGTATGCAGGAGGGACCAAGCCGATCCTCGGCTTGCGCATTCTGCCTCTCCGGCCAACTGAGCACCCGCATGCCCGTTTCGTGGGTTGGCTTAGGCATAGGGAGTTCATTCCATGTCTAAGCCCCAGCCGAACCGAGGGTTGTGGTAGTGGGATCGATAGCACGCAAGGGAGACCGCGTCGATCCCCGGTTTGTGCATTCTGCCTCTCCGGCCTGCTAAGTGCCCGCACGCCCGTTCGTGGGTTGAATTAGGTATAGGGAGTTCATTCCATGTCTAACCCCAGCCGGACCGAGGGTTGTGGTAATGGGGCCGATAGCACGCAGAGGGGGAACAGGCCGATCCCCGGCATGCGCATTATGCCTCTTCTACCGGCTCAACGCCCGTACACTCGTTTCGTGCGTTGACTTATGCATGTGGAGTTCATTTCAAGTATAAGATTAGACTGGACCGAGGGTTGCAGCAGCAGGATCAACAGCACGCAGGGGGGATCGGGCCGATCCCCGGCTTGGGCATTTTGCCTCTCCGGCCAACTGAGCACCCGCACGCTTGTTTTGTAGGTTGGCTTAGGCATACGGAGTTCATCCCAATCTAATATTTTAAGCCACGGTGCACATGCTAGGCTCAGGCATGTGCTAGTACCGCATTTTTTTCGCCCGAGGCACCATCACTGGAGCATCGTCGGAGAGCCTTACCGGCGGCATTGGGGGTTCTGGCGATTGGGGGGGCCGGGGGGTTGTGCACACATGATGTGCGATGGGTGCTGGTACTCGGCCCTTATATTGGCCCCCTATCCCTCATCAGACCTCGAGAACTCACACCCCCTTAAAGAGAATTTGAGATTTTATAGGTGTGCTGCCAGTAGCCATTAAAGTGTCTGAAATGGGGACACTTTTTTCAAATGGTCACAAAATCTCCTCCACTTCAAGGTTTTAGCTGAATGTTTTTGTGCATGCCAACAAAAATACAAGGATCACCTCTACCAAATTTGGGGACAAAACTTTTTCTAAAAAAATTTTAAAAAATCTCAAACCTCAAAAAGTTTTGAAAATCATGAAAAATAGAAAATGGGTCGTCTTGCCACGAAACTTCACATGAAGGCTTAGGGGACCATTGTATGAATTTACACGCCATAAAAATGGCATTGGCACAGTAGAAATATGAAGATGTGCTTGAACCCACCTACCACCCGTTCGATCCCTGGCTTGCGCATCCTGCCTCTCTGGTCAGCTGAGCACCCGCATGCTCGTTTCATGGGTTGACTTAGCCATACGGAGTTCATCCCTAGTCTAAGCATATGGAGTTCATTCATGGTCTAAGATCGCACTAGACCGAGGGTTGCGGCAGTAAGATCGGTAGCACGTAGGGGAGGTCGGGTCGATCCCTGACTTTCACATTCTGCCTCTCCAGCCGGCTGAACACCCGCATGCCCGTTTCATGGGTTGGCTTAGCCAGAGGGAGTTCATTCCATGTCTAAGCCCCAGTCAGACCGAGGGTTATGGCAGCGGGACCGACAGTATGCAGAGGGGGACCAGGCCGATCCCCGGCTTGCGCATTATGCCTCTCTGGCCGACTCAACGCCCGCATGCACGTTTCGTGGGTTGGCTTAGGCATAGAGAGTTCATTCCATGTCTAAGCCCCAACCGGACCGAGGGTTGGGGCGGTGGCACAGGCAGCACACAGAGGGGGATCGGGCCGATCCACAGCTTGCGCATTATGCCTCTCCGACTAGCTCAGCACCCGTATGCTCATTTCATGGGATGACTTAGGCATACAGAGTTCATTCCCAATCTAAGATTAGACCAGACTGAGGGTTGCGGTAGCAGGATCAACAGCACATAAGGGGGGATCGAGCCGATCCCTAGCTTGCGCATTCTACCTCTCCGATCGGCTGAGCGCTCGCACGTTCATTTTGTGAGTTGGCTTAGGCATACGGAGTTCATTCCATGTCTAAGCATACGGAGTTCATTCTCAGTCTAAGATCAGACCAGATCAAGGGTTGCAGCAGCAGGACTAGTAGTAGGATCAGTAGCACACAGGGGGGATTGGGCCGATCCCCGACTTGCACATTCTGCCTCTCCGATCGACTGAGTGCCCGTACCGTCATTTCATGGGTTGGCTTAGGCATACGGAGTTCATTCCATGTCTAAGCATACAGAGTTCATTCCCAGTCTAAGATTTTGAGCCAAGGTGCACATGCTGGGCTCGAGCATGTGCTAGTGCCGCATTTTTTTCACCCAAGGCACCATCGCCGGAGCATCGCCAGAGCATCATCGGAGAGTCTAACCGACTGCATTGGGGATTCCGATGATTGGGGGGCCGGGGGGTGTGCGCACATGATGTGCGATGGGTGCTGGTACTTGGCCCTTATATTAGCCCCTATCCTTCATCAAACCTCGAGAACTCACACCCTGTTAAAGAGCATTTGAGATTTTATAGGTTTGCTACCAGTAGCCATTAAAGTGTTTGAAATGGGGACACTTTTTTCAAACGATCACAAAATCTTCTCCACTTCTAGTTTTTAGCTGAATTGCTTTGTGCATGCCAACAAAAATACAAAGATCACCTCTACCAAATTTGGGGACAAAACTCTTTCCAAAAAAATTTTAAAAAATCCCTAATCGTAAAAAGTTTTGAAAAGCATGAAAAATATAAAACGGGTTGTCTTGCCACGAAACTTCACATGAAGGCGTAGGGGACCATGTCTAAGCATACGAGGTTCATTCCTAGTCTAAGATCAAACCAGATCGAGGGTTGCGGCAGCAGGACTAGCAGCAGGATCGACAGCACGTAGGAGGGACCGAGCCAATCCTCGGCTTGCGCATTCTGCCTCTCCGGCCTGTTGAGCGCCCGCATGCTCATTTCATGGGTTGGCTTAGGCATACGGAGTTCATTCCATGTCTAAGCCCCAGTCAGACCGAGGGTTGTGGTAGCAGGACCGGCAGCAGGATCGACAACACGCATAGGGGGATCGGGCTGATCCCTGGCTTGCACATTATGCCTCTTCGGCCGATTGAGCGCCCGCATGCTTGTTTCATGGGATGACTTAGGCATACGGAGTTCATCCCCAGTCTAAGCATAAGGAGTTCATTCCCAGTCTAAGATGGGACCGAACCGAGGGTTGTGATAGCAGGATCGGTAGCATGCAGGGGGGATCAGGCCGATCGCCGGCTTGGGCATTTTGCCTCTTCGATCGGCTGAGGATGCCTGTTTCATGGGTTGGCTTAGCCATAGGGAGTTTATTCCATGTCTAAGCTCCAGCCGGACCGAGGGTTGTGGCAGTGGGGCCAGCAGCACCCAGAGGGGGATCGAACCGATCCCTAGCTTGCGCATTATGCCTCTCCGGTCGGCTCAGCGCCCGAACATTGTTTCATGGGTTGACTTAGGCATATGGAGTTCATTCCCAATATAAGATTAGACCAGACCAAGGGTTGTGGCAGCAGGATTGACAGTACGTAAGAGGGGACCAGGTCGATCCCCGGCTTGCGTATTCTGCCTCTCTGGCCGGCTGAGCGCCCGCACGCTCATTTCGTTGGTTGGCTTAGGCATACGAAGTTCATTCCATGTCTAAGAATACGGAGTTCATTCCCAATCTAAGATTGGACCAGACCAAGGATTGTGGCAGTAGGACCAGCAGTAGGATTGACAGCACACAGAGTGGGACTAGGCCAATCCCCAACTTGCGCATTCTGCCTCTTCGGCCAGCTGAGCGCCCGCACGCTCGTTTTGTGGGTTGGCTTAGGCATACAGAGTTCATTCCATGCCTAAGCATACGGAGTTCATTCCCAGTCTAAGAGTTTGAGCCACGGTGCACATGCTGGGCTTGGGCATGTGCTGGTGTCACATTTTTTTTGCCCGAGGCACCATCGCCGGAGCATCACCGAAGAGCCTAGCCGGCGGCATTGGGGGTTCCGGCGATTGGGGGGCTGGGGGGTGTGCGCATATAATGTGTGATGGGTGCTGGTACTTGGCCCTTATATTGGCCCCCTATCCTTCATCAAACCTCGAGAAGTCACACCCCCTTAAAGAGCATTTGAGATTTTATAAGTTTGCTGCCAGTAGCCATTAAAGTGTCTAAAATGGGGACACTTTTTTCAAACAGTCACAAAATCTTCTAAACTTCGAGTTTTTAGCTGAATTTTTTTTGCATGCCAAAAAAAAGTACAAGGATCACCTCTACCAAATTTGGGGACAAAACTCTTCCTAAAAAAATTTTAAAAAATCCCAAACCGTAAAAAGTTTCAAAATTTGTGAAAAATAGAAAACAGGTCATCTTGCCACGAAACTTCACATGAAGGCGTAGGGGACCATTGTATGAATTTACAAGCCATAAAAATGGCATTGGCACAGTAGAAATATGAAGATGTCCTTGAACCCACCTACCATCTGTTCGATCACCGACTTGAGCATCCTGTCTCTCTGGTCAGCTGAGCATCCTTACGCTCGTTTCGTGGGTTGACTTAGGCATACGGAGTTCATCCCCAGTCTAAGCATACAGAGTTCATTCTCAGTCTAACATCAGATCGGACCGAGGGTTACGACAGTAGGAACGGCAGCACGTAGGGGGGACCGGGCCAATCCCCGGCTTGCGCATTCTACCTCTCCGGCCGGCTGAGCGCCCGTACGCCCGTTTCGTGGGTTGGCTTAGGCATAGGGGGTTCATTCCATGTCTAAGCCCTAGCCGGACTGAGGGTTGTGGTAGCGGGACTGACAGCAAGCAGAAGAGGATCGGGCCGATCCCTAACTTGGGCATTATGCCTCTCCGACTGGCTCAGCACCCGCACGCTCGTTTCATGGGTTGACCTAGGCATACAGAGTTCATTCCCAGTCTAAGATCAGATCGGACAGAAGGTTGTAGTAGCTGGATCGATAGCATGTAAGGGGGATCGAGCCGGTCCCCGATTTATGCATTTTGCCTCTCCAACCGGTTGAGCACCCGCACGCTCGTTTAATGGGTTGGCTTAGGCATACGAAGTTCATTCCATGTCTAAGCATATAGAGTTCATTCCCAGTCTAAGATAAGATCGGACTGAGGGTTACAACAACAGGACCAGCAGCAGGATCGACAGCATGTAGGGGGGACCAGACCGATCCCTAACCTGTGCATTCTGCCTCTCCGGTCGGTTGAGTGCCCGAACGCTCGTTTCATGGGATGGCTTAGGCATACAGAGTTCATTCCATGTCTAAGGCCCAGTCGGACCGAGGGTTGTGGCAGCACGACCGGTAGCAGGATCGACATCACGCAGAGGGAGATCGGGGTGATCCCCAGCTTATGCATTATACCTCTTCGACCGACTGAGCGCCCGCATGCTCATTTCGTGGGTTGACTTAGGCATAGGGAGTTCAACCCTAGTCTAAGCATACAGAGTTCATTCGCAGTCTAAGATCGGATCGGACCGAGGGTTGCACGCAGAGGGGATCGGGTCGATCCCTAGCTTGTGCATTCTACCTCTTCGATCGGATGAGCACCCATATGTTTAAGCCCCAGCCAGACTGAGGGTTGCGACAGCGAGACCGATAGCCCGCAGAGGGGGACCAGGCCAATCCCCGACTTGCGCATTATGCCTCTCCGATCGGCTCTACTCTCGAACGCTCGTTTCGTGGGTTAACTTAGGCATACGGAGTTCATTCCCAGTCTAAGATCAGACCGAATCGAGGGTTGCGATAGCAGGATCGACAGCACGTAGGGGGGATCGGGTCAGTCCTCGGCTTACGTATTCTACCTCTCCAGCCGGTTGAACGATCGCACACTCATTTCGTGGGTTGGCTTAGGCATACGGAGTTCATTCCATGTCTAAGCATACGGAGTTCATTCCATGTCTAAGCATACGGAGTTCATTCCCAGTCTAAGATCGAATCGGACTGAGGGTTGCGACAACAGGACCAGCAGTAGGATCGGTAGCACGCAGGGGGGACCAGGTTGATCCCCGGCTTGCGTATTCTGCCTCTCTGGTTGAGCGCCTGCACGCTCTTTTCATGGGTTGACTTAGGCATACAGAGTTCATCCCCAGTCTAAGCATACGAAGTTCATTCCCAGTCTAAGATCGAACCAGACCAAGGGTTATGACAGCAGGATCGATAGATGTAGGAGGGACTAAGCCGATCCCCAACTTACAAATTTTGCCTCTTCGACCGACTGAGTGCCCGCACGCCTGTTTCATGGGTTGGCTTAGGTATGGGGGGTTCATTCCATGTCTAAGCCCTAACCGGACTGAGGGTTGTGGCAGCCGGACTGGTAGCATGTAGAAGGGGATCGAGCTGATCCCCAGCTTGCGCATTATGCCTCTCCGGTCGGCTCAACGCTTGTACGCACGTTTAGTGGGTTGACTTAGGCATACGAAGTTCATTCCCAGTCTAAGATTGGACCGGACTGAAGGTTGCGACAGCAAGATCGACAGCATGCAGGGGGGACCAGGCTGATCCCTGGCTTACGCATTCTGCTTCTTCGGCCGACTGAGCACCCGTACGCTTATTTCATGGGTTGGCTTAGGCATACGGAGTTCATTCCATGTCTAAGCATATAGAGTTTATTCGCAGTCTAAGATCATATCGAATCGAGTGTTGTTGTAGCAGGACCAGTAGCAGGATCGGCAGCACGCAGGGGGGACCGGGTCGATCCCCGACTTGCGCATTCTGCCTCTCCGGTCGACTGAGCGCCCGCATGCTCATTTCATGGATTGGCTTAGGCAAACGAACTTCATTCCATGTCTAAGCCCCAGTCGGACCGAGGATTGTGGCATCAAGACCAACATCGAGATCGGCAGCCTGCAGAGGGGGACCGGGCTAATCCCTAGCTTGCGCATTCTGCCTCTTCGGCCAGCCTCTCCGATCGACTGACCACCCACATGCTCGTTTCGTGGGTTGACTTAGGCATACAGAGTTCATCCCTAGTCTAAGCATACAGAGTTCATTCCCAGTCTAAGATCAGACTGGACCGAGGGTTATGGCAGCAAGATCGACAACACGCAAGGGGGATCGAGCCGATCGCTGGCTTGCACATTCTGCCTCTCCAACCGGCTGAGCGCCCGTACGCCCATTTCATGTGTTGGCTTAGGCATAGGGAGTTCATTCCATGTTGAAACCCCAGCCAAATCGAGGGTTATGGTAGTGAGACTAGCAGCACATAGAGGGGGACCAGGCCAATCCCCGGCTTGCGTATTCTGCCTCTTCGGCCGACTAAGCGCTTGTACGCTTGTTTCGTGGGTTGGCTTAGGTATATGGAGTTCATTCCATGTCTAAGCATACGGAGTTCATTCTTAGTCTAAGATTTTGAGCCACAGTGCACATGCTGGGCTGGAGCATGTGCTGGTGCCACATTTTTTTTGCCCGAGGCACCATCGTCGGAGCATCATCGGAGAGCCTAACCGACGGCATTTGGGGCTCCGGCAATTGAGGGGCCGGGGGGTGTGCGCACATGATGTGCGATGGGTGCTGGTACTTGGCCCTTATATTGGCCCCCTATCCCTTATCAAACCTCAAGAACTCACACCTCCTTAAAGAGCATTTAAGATTTTATACGTTTGCTGCTAGTAGCCATTAAAGTGTCTGAAATGGGGACACTTTTTTCAAACGATCACAAAATCTTCTCCACTTAGAGTTTTTAGCTGAATTTTTTTGTACATGCCAAAAAAAATACAAGGATCACCTCTACCAAATTTAGGGACAAAACGCTTTCTAAAAAAATTTTAAGAAATCCCGAACCGCAAAAAGTTTTAAAAATCGTGAAAAATAGAAAACGAGTCGTCTTGCCATGAAACTTCACATGAAGGCTTAGGGGACCATTATATGAATTTACAAGCCATAAAAATGGTATTGGCATGGCAGAAATATGAAGATGTGCTTGAACCCACCTACCACCTGTTCGATCCCCAGCTTGCGCATCCTGCCTCTCCGGTCGGCTGAGCATCGCACGCTCATTTCGTGGGTTGAGTTAAGCATACAGAGTTTATCCCCAGTCTAAGATCAAATTGGACCGAGGGTTGTGGTAGCAAGACCAGCAGCAGGGGGGACCAGGTCGATCCCAGACTTGCGTATTTCGCCTCTCCGACTGACTGAGTGCCCGCACACCCGTTTCATAGGTTGGCTTAGGTATAGGGTGTTCATTCCATGTCTAAGCCCTAGCCAGATCGAGGGTTGTGGCAGCGGGACTGGCAACACGCAGAGGGGGATCAGGTCGATCCTCAACTTACCTATTATGTCTCTCCGACCGGCTCAGCCCCCGCACGCTCGTTTCGTGGGTTGACTTAGGCATACGGAGTTCATTCCCGATATAAGATCGGATCAAACCAAGGGTTATGATAGCAGAATCAACAGCACGCAGGAGGGATCGAGTTGATCCTCGACTTACGCATTATGCCTCTTCAACCGACTGAACGCCCGTACGCTCGTTTCGTGGGTTGGCTTAGGCATACGGAGTTCAATCCATGTCTAAGCATATGGAGTTCATTCCTAGTCTAAGATCAGACCAGACCGAGGGTTACGGTAGCAGGATCGATAGCACGTAGGGTGGACCTAGCTGGTCCTCGGCTTGCAAATTCTGCCTCTCCGATCGACTGAGCGCCCGCACGCATACGGAGTTAATTCCATGTCTAAGCCCTAGCCGCACCGAGGGTGGTGGCAGCAAGACCGACAGCGGGATCGGTAGCATATAGAGGGGGATCGGGCTGATCTTCAACTTACGCATTGTGCCTCTCCGATCAGCCTCTCCAGTCGGCTGAGCACCCGCACGCTCGTTACGTGGGTTGACTTAGGCATATGGAGTTCATCCCCAGTCTAAGCATACGGAGTTCATTCCCAGTCTAAGATCGGACTGGATCGAGGGTTGCGACAGCAGGATTGTCAGCACGCAGAGGGGACCGAGTTGATCCTCGACTTGCGTATTTTGCCTCTCCGACCGGCTGAGTGCCCACACGCACGTTTCATGGGTTGGCTTAGGCATAGGGAGTTCATTCCATGTCTAAGCCCCAGCCGGACCGAGGGTTGTGGCAGCGAGACCGGCAGCACGTAAAGGAGGACCGAGCTGATCCTCGACTTGCACATTACGCCTCTCCGACCGGCTCAGCACCTGAACGCTCATTTCCTGGGTTGAATTAGGCATACGAAGTTCATTCCCAGTCTAAGATCGGATCAGACCGAGGGTTGCGGTAGCAAGACCAGCAACAGGATCAGCAGGACGCAGGGGGGACCAGGTCGATCCCCAGCTTGCGTATTCTACCTCTCCGTCGGCCTCTCCGGCTAACTGAGCGCCCGCACGCTCGTTTCATGGGTTGACTTAGACATACTGAGTTCATCCCTAGTCTAAGCATATGGAGTTCATTCCCACTCTAAGATCGAACTGGACCGAGGGTTGCGATAGCAAGATCGGTAGCTTGCAGGGGGGATTGGGCCGATCCCCGGCTTGTGCATTTTACCTTTCCAGTCGGTTGAGTGCCCGCACGCCCGTTTCAGGGGTTGGCTTTGGCATAGGGAGTTCATTCTATGTCTAAGCCCTAACCGAACTGAGGGTTGTGGCAGCGTGATCGATAGCACGTAGAGGGGGACCGGGCCAATCCCGAGCTTGTGCATTCTACCTCTCTAGTCGGTTGAGCACCCGAACGCTTATTTCATGGGTTGGCATAGGCATACGGAGTTCATTCCATGTCTAGGCATATGGAGTTCATTCCCAATTTAAGAGTTTGAGCCACGGTGCACATGCTGGGCTCGAGCATGTGCTAGTGCTGCATTTTTTTCGCCTGAGGCACCATCGTCGGAGCATCGTCGAAGCATCACTAGAGAGCTTAACTGGCGGCATTGGGGGTTCCAACGATTGGGGGGCCGGGGGGTGTGCGCATGTGATGTGCGATGGGTGCTGGTACTTCACATAAAGGCGTAGGGGACCATTGTATGAATTTACAAGCCATAAAAATGGCATTGGCACGATAAAAATATGAAGATGTGCTTGAACCCACCAACCACCCATTCGATCCCCGGCTTGCATATCTTGCCTCTGTGGTCGGTTGAGCGTCCGTACACTCATTTCGTGGGTTGACTTAGCCATACGGAGTTCATCCCCAGTCTAAGCATACGGAGTTCATTCCCAATCTAAGATCGGATCGGATCGAGGGTTGTGGCAGCAGGATCGACAGCACATCGGGGGGATCGGGTCGATCCCCGGCTTGCGCATTCTACCTCTTCGACTGGTTGAGCACCCACACGCCCATTTTATGGGTTGGCTTAGGCATAGGGAGTTCATTCCATGTCTAAGCCCCAGTCGGACCAAGGGTTGTGGCAGCAGGACCGACAGCACGCAGAGGGGGATCGGGCCGATCCCCGACTTGCGCATTATGCCTCTCTGGTCGGCTCAGCACCTGGACGCTCATTTCGTGGGTTGACTTAGGCATACGGAGTTCATACCTAGTCTAAGATCGGACCGGACTGAGGGTTGCAGTAGTAGGAGTAATAGCACACAGGGGTGGATCGGGCTGGTCCCCGACTTGCGCATTCTGCCTCTCTGGCCAACTGAGCACCCGTACGGTCATTTCGTGGGTTGGCTTAGGCATATGTAGTTCATTCCTAGTCTAAGATCATATCGGATCGAGGGTTGCGGTAGCAGGACTATCAACAAGATTGGCAGCACGCAGGAAGGGACCGGGCCGATCCCTGACTTCCGTATTCTGCCTCTTCGGCCGATTGAGTGCCCGCCCGCTCATTTCGTGGGTTGGCTTAAGCATACAAAGTTCATTCCATGTCTAAGCCCCAGCCGAACCGAGGGTTGTGGCAGTAAGACTGACAGCGAGATCAGCAGCACACAGAGGGGGACCGACGGATCCCCGACTTGTGCATTATGCTTCTCCGACCGGCTGAACGCCTATACGCTTGTTTCGTGGGTTTGCTTAGGCATACAGAGTTCATCCCTAGTCTAAGCATACAGAGTTCATTCCCAGTCTAAGATCAGATCGGACCAAGGGTTGCGGCAGCAGGATCGACAGCACACAAGGGGGATCGAGCCGATCCCCAGCTTGCGCATTCTGCCTCTCCGATCGGCTGAGCGTCCGCACGCCTGTTTGGTGGGTTGACTTAGGCATAGGGAGTTCATTCCAGTCTAAGATCAGACCAGACCGAGGGTTGCGATAGCAGGATCGACAGCACGCAGGGGTGGATCAGGCTGGTCCCCAAGTTGCGCATTCTGCCTCTCTGGCCAGCTGAGCACCTGCACGCTCTTTTCGTGGGTTGGCTTAGGCATACGTAGTTCATTCCCAGTCTAAGATCGGATCGGATCAAGGGTTGCAGTAGCAGGACCAGCAACAGAATTGGCAGCACGTAAGGGGGACCAGGCCGATCCCCGACTTGCGTATTCTGCCTCTCCAGCCGGCTGAGCGCCCACACGCTCGTTTCATGGGTTGGCTTAGGCATACGGAGTTCATTCCATGTCTAAGCCCTAGCCGGATCGAGGGTTGTGGTAGTAGGATCGGTAGCGGGATCAGCAGCACGCAGATGGGGACCGGTGGATCCCCGACTTGTGCATTATGCTTCTCTAGTCGGCTGAGCGGCCATCTGCTCATTTCGTGGGTTTGCTTAGGCATACGGAGTTGATCCCCAGTCTAAGCATACAGAGTTCATTCCCAGTCTAAGATTAGACCAAACCGAGGGTTACGATAGCAGGATCGGCAACACGCAAGGGGGACCGGGTCGATCCCCGGCTTAGGCATAGGGAGTTCATTCCATGTCTAAGCCCTAGCCAGACCGAGGGATGTGGCAATGAGACCGGCAGCACACAGAGGGGGACCGAGCTGATCCCCGGCTTGTGCATTATGCTTCTCTGACCGGTTCAGTGCCCGAACACTCGTTTCATAGGTTGACTTAGGCATACGAAGTTCATTCCAGTCTAATACCAGACTGGACCGAGGGTTGTGGCAGTAGGATCGATAACACGCAAGGGGGGATCGGGTCGGTCCTCGGCTTGTGCATTTTGACTCTCCGGCCGGTTGAGCACCCGCACACTCGTTTCATGGGTTGGCTTACGCATACAAAGTTTATTCCATGTCTAAACATACGAAGTTCATTCCCAGTCTAAGATTGGACCAGATGGAGGATTGCGGTAGCAAGACCAGCAGTAGGATTGGCAGCAGGCAGGGGGGATCGGGCCGATCATCGACTAGTGCATTCTGCCTCTCTGGCAGGCCTCTCCGGTAGGTTGAGCATTCGCAAACTCATTTCATGGGTTGACTTAGGCATACGGAGTTCATCCCTAGTCTAAGCATACAGAGTTCATTCTCAATCTAAGAATGAACCGGATCGAGGGCTGCGATAGTAGGATCGATAGCACGCAGGAGGGATCGAGCAGATCCCCGACTTGCGCATTCTACCTCTCTGACTGGCTGAGCGCTCGCACGCCCGTTTCATGGGTTGGCTTAGGCATAAGGAGTTCATTCCATGTCTAAGCCCCAACTGGAACGAGGGTTGTGGCAGTGGGATTGGTAGCACTCAGAGGGGATCCGGGCTGATCCTCGACTTGTGCATTATGCCTCTCCGATCGGCTTAGTGCCCGAACTCTCATTTCATGGGTTGACTAGGCATACGGAGTTCATTCCCAGTCTAAGATCAGATCGGATTGAGGGTTGCGGCAGCAGGATCGACAGCACGCAGGAGGGACTGAGTCGATCCCCGGCTTGCACATTCTGCCTCTCTGATCGGTTGAGCGCCCATACGCTCATTTTCTGGGTTGGCTTAGACATACGAAGTTCATTCCATGTCTAAGCATACGAAGTTCATTCCCAGTCTAAGATCGAACCAGACCGAGAGTTACGGTAGTAGGACCAGCAGCAAGATCGACAGCATGCAGGGGGGACTGAGCTGATCCTCGACTTGCACATTCTGCCACTCCGACTGGCCTCTCCGATCGGCTAAGTGCCCACACTCCTGTTTAGTGGGTTGGCTTAGGCATAGGGAGTTCATTCCATGTCTAAGCCCCAGTCGGATCGAGGGTTTGTGGTAGAGGGATCGACAGCACGTAGAGGGGGATCAGGTAGATCCCCGACTTGCGCATTATGCCTGTCCGATCAGTTCAACGCCTGTACACTTATTTCGTGGGTTGACTTAGGCATACGGAGTTCATTCCCTGTTTGAAATTGGATCAGACCGAGGGTTGTGACAGTAGGATCGACAACATGCAAGAGGGGACCGGGTCGATCCCTGGCTTGCACATTCTGCCTCTCTTACCGGTTAAGCGCCTGCATGCTCATTTCGTGGGTTGGCTTAGGCATATGGAGTTCATTCCTAGTCTAAGATTAGACCGGACCGAGGTTTACGACAGCAAGACCAGCAACAGGATTGACAACACGTAGGAGGGGATCAGGCTGATCCCCGACTTGCACATTCTGTCTCTCTGACCGGCTGAGCGCCCGTACGTTCGTTTCGTGGGTTGGCTTAGGCATACAGAGTTCATTCCATGTCTAGGCCCCAGCCGGACCGAGGGTTGTGGCAGCAGGATCGACAGCAACAGAGGGGGACCGGGCTGATCCCGGCTTGTGCATTATGCCTCTCCGGTCGGTTGAGTGCATGTACGCTCATTTCGTGGGTTCACTTAGGCATATAGAGTTCAACCCCAATCTAAGCATACGGAGTTCATCCCTAGTCTAAGCATACGGAGTTCATTCCCAGTCTAAGATAGGATCGGACCAAGGGTTGCAGTAGCAGGATCAGCAACACACAGGAGGGATCGGGTCGATCTTCGACTTTCGTATTTTGCCTTTCGATCGGCTGAGCGCCCGCATGCTCGGTTCGTAGGTTGGCTTAGGCATACGGAGTTCATTCCATGTCTAAGCATACGGAGTTTATTCCAAGTCTAAGATTTTGAGCCATGGTGCACATGCTGGGCTCGGGCATGTGCTGGTGCCACATTTTTTTCACTCGAGGCACCATCACCGGAGCATTGTCGGAGAGCCTAACCGGTGACATTGGTGGTTTCGACGATTGGGGGGTCGAGGGGGTGCACGTACATGATGTGCGATGGGTGCTGGTACTTGGCCCTTATATTGGGCCCCTATCCCTCATCAAACCTTGAGAACTCACACCCCCTTAAAGAGTATTTGAGATTTTATAGGTTTGCTTCCAGTAGCCATTAAAGTGTCTGAAATGGGGACACTTTTTTCAAACAGTCACAAAATCTTCTCCACTTCGATCTTTTAGCTGAATACAGAGTTCATCCCCAGTCTAAGCAAATGGAGTTTATTCCTAGTCTAAGATCAGACCGGATCGAGGGTTGCGACAGCAGGATCGACAGCATGTAGGGGGGACCAGACCGATCCCTAGCTTTCGAATTCTACCTCTCCGGTCGGCTAAGTGCCTGCACGCCTGTTTCATGGGTTGGCTTAGGCATAGGGAGTTCATTCCATGTGTAAGCCCCAGCCGGACCTAGGGTTATGGTAGCGGGACCGACAGCACGTAGAGGGGGACCGAGTCGATCCCCTGCTTGCGCATTATGCCTCTTCGATCGGCTCAGTGCCCGCACGCTCGTTTCGTGGGTTAACTTAGGCATACGAAGTTCATTCCCAGTCTAAGATAGGACTAGACTGAGGGTTACGGTAACAGGATCGACAGCACGTAGGGGGGATCGGGCCGGTCCCCAGCTTGTACATTCTGCCTCTCCGATCGGCTAAGCGCCTGCACGCTCGTTTTGTGGGTTGGCTTAGGCATATGGAGTTCATTCCATGTCTAAACATATGGAGTACATTCCCAGTCTAAGATCAGATTGGATCGAGGGTTACGACAGCAGGACCAGTAGTAGGATCGACAGCATACAAGGCGGATCGGGCCGATCCCCAGCTTGCACATTCTGCCTCTCTAACCGGCTGAGCGTCCGTACGCTCGTTTTGTGGTTGGCTTAGGCATGCAGAGTTCATTCCATGTCTAAGCCCCAGTCGGACCGAGGGTTGTGGTAGCAGGACCGGCAGTGGAATCGGCAGAACGCAGAGGGGGGCTGGGCTATCCCCAGCTTGTGTATTATGCCTCTCCGGCCAACCTCTCTGGCCGGCTGAGCACCCGTACGCTCGTTTCGTGGGTTGACTCAGGCATATGGAGTTCATCCCTAGTCTAAGCATACAGAGTTCATTCCCAGTCTAAGATCAGATCGGATCAAGGGTTACGACAGCAGTATCGATAGCACGTAGGGGGGACCGGGCCGATCCTCGACTTGTGCATTCTACCTCTCCGACCAGCTGAGCACCCGTACACCCGTTTCATGGGTTGGCTTAGGCATAGGGAGTTCATTCCATGTCTAAGCCCCAGCTGGACTGAGGGTTGTGGCAGCGGCATCGACAGCACACAGAGGGGGACCAGGTTGATCCCCGGCTTGCGCATTATGCCTCTCCGATCGGCTTAGCACCTGAATGCTCGTTTCATGGGTTGACCTAGGCATACAGAGTTCATTCCTACTCTAAGATCGGACCAGAATGAAGGTTGCGACAGTAGGATCGACAGCACATAAGGAGGATCGGGCCAGTCCCCAGCTTGCGTATTCTGCCTCTTCGACAGGCTGAGCACCCGCACGCTCGGTTCGTGGGTTGGCTTAGGCATACGGAGTTCATTCCATGTCTAAGCATACGGAGTTCATTCCTAGTCTAAGATCGAATCGGATTGAGGGTTGTGGCAGCAGGATCGGTAGCACGCAGGGTTGCGACAGCAGGATCGACAGCAGATCGGGGGGATCGGACCGATCTTCGACTTGCGTATTCTGCCTTTCCGACCGGCTAAGCGCCCGCACGCTTGTTTCGTGGGTTGGCTTAGGTATACGAAGTTCATTCCATGTCTAAGCCCTAACCGGACCGAGGGGTGTGGCAGTAGGACCGGCAGCTAGATCGGTAGCACGTAGAGGGGGATCAAGCTGATCCCCAGCTTACGTATTATGCCTCTCTGGTAGGCCTCTCCGGTAGGCTGAGTGCCCATACGCTCCTTTCATGGTTTGACTTAGGCATATGGAGTTCATCCCCAGTCTAAGCATACGGAGTTCATTCCCAGTCTAAGATCAAACCGGACCGAAGGTTGCGGCAGCAGGATCGACAGTACGCAGGGGGGACCGTGCCGTTCCCCAGCTTGTGCATTCTGCCTCTCTGGTTGGCTGAGTGCCCGTACGTCTGTTTCATGGGTTGGCTTAGGCATAGGGAGTTTATTCCATGTCTAAGCCCCAGTTGGACCGAGGGTTGTGGCAGCGGGACCGGCAGCACGCAGAGGTGGACCGAGTCGATCCCCAGCTTGTGTATTATGCCTCTCCGATCGGCTCAGTGCCCGAATGCTCATTTCGTGGGTTGACTAAGGCATGCGGAGTTCATTCCAGTCTAAGATCAGACTGGACCGAGCATTACGACAGTAGAATCGATAGCACGCAGGGGGGATCGGGCCGTCTTCGGCTTGCACATTCTGCCTTTCCGCCCGGCTGAGTGCCCGCACGCTCGTTTCATGGGTTGGCTTAGGCATAAGGAGTTCATTCCATGTCTAAGCATACGGAGTTCATTCCCAGTCTAAGATCAGATTGGATCGAGGGTTGCGGTAGCAGGACCAGTAACAAGATCGGCAGCACGCAGGGGGGACCAAGCCGATCCCCAACTTGCGCATTCTGCCTCTTTGACCGGTTGAGCGCCCGTACGCTCGTTTCCTGGGTTGGCTTAGGCATACGGAGTTCATTCCATGTCTAAGCCCCAGTCGAACCAAGGGTTATGGTAGCAGGACCGGTAGCGAGATCTGTAGCACATAGAGAGGGACCGGGCTGATCCCCAGCTTACGCATTATGCCTCTCCGGTCGGCCTCTCCGAACAACTGAGCGCCCGTACGCTCGTTTTGTGGGTTGAGTTAGGCATACGGAGTTCATCCCCGGTCTAAGCATACGGGGTTCATTCCCAGTCTAAGATAGAATCAGACCGAGGGTTGCGGCTGTAGGATTGGCAGCACGCAGGGGGGATCGGGTCAATCCCTGGCTTGCGCATTCTGCCTCTCTGGTCGACTGAGCGCCCGCACACCCGTTTCATGGGTTGGCTTAGGCATAGGGAGTTCATTCCATTTCTAAGCCCTAGCCGGATTGAGGGTTGTGGCAGCGGGATCGATAACACGCAGAGGGGGACCAGGCCTATCCTCGACTTACGCTTTCTGCCTCTCCAGCCGGTTGAGTGCCCGCACGCTCATTGCATGGGTTGGCTTAGGCATATGGATTTCATTCCATTTCTAAGCATATGGAGTTCATTCCCAGTCTAAGAGTTTGAGCCACAGTGCACATCTTGGGCTCGGGCATGTGTTGGTGCCGTATTTTTTTTGCCCGGGGCACCATCGTCGGATCATCGTCGGAGAGCCTAACCGACGGCATTGAGGGTTCCAACGATTGGGGGGGCCGGGGGGTGTGCACACATGATGTGCAATGGGTGCTGGTACTTGGCCCTTATATTGGCCCCCTATCCCTCATCAAACCTCGAGAACTAACACCCCCTTAAAGAGCATTTGAGATTTTATAGGTTTGCTGCAACCCTCGGCCCGGTCCAATCTTAGACTGGGAATGAACTCCGTATGCATAAGTCAACCCACGAAATGAGCGTGCGAGCGCTAAGCCGGTCGAAGAGGCATAGTGCCCAAGCTCGGGTTCGGCCTGGTCCCCCTCTGCGTGCTGCCGGTCCCGCTGCCACAACCCTCAGTCTAGCTAGGGCTTAGACATGGAATGAGCACCCTATGCCTAAGCCAACCCATGAAACGAGCGTGCGGGTGCTCAGCCGACCGGAGAGGTAGAATGCGCAAGTCGGGGATCAGCCCGATCCCCCTGCATGCTGTCGATCCTGCTGCTGTGACCCTCGGTTCGGTCTGATCTTAGACTGGGAATGAACTCTGTATGCTTAGACTGGGGATGAACTCTGTATGCCTAAGTCAACCCATGAAATGAGCGTGCGGTCGCTCAGTCGGTCGGAGAGGCATAATGAGTAAGCCGAGGATAGCCCGATCCCCCTTTACGTGCTGTCGATCCCGTTGCCGATCCCGCTACCACAACCCTCGATCCGGCTGGGGCTTAGACATGGAATGTACTTCGTATGCCTAAGCCAACCCACGAAACAAGCGTGCGGGCGCTCAGCAGGTCAGAAAGGTAGAATGCGCAAGCCGGGGATTGGCCCGATCCCCCCTGTGTGCTACCGATCCTGCTGCCGTAACCCTCGATCCAGTCTGATCTTATATTAGGAATGAACTCTGTGTGCTTATGTCACGTCCTGGGCGGGCGCGCCAGGCACATCAGGTAGACCAGCAGGCGAGCCAGAGGTTGAGGCCTGCAGACTAGGCGTGCTGGCGGGTATCTGTGCGCAAAGCCTAGCAAACGAGTTCAGAACGCCCGCCCAACTTGCAGTCCAGCCCGTGAGACCAAGGCCTGGCATACAAGCTACCCGCACCACATCTAGAAGGGCCCAAGGTGCTGGACACGCAAGGGATGCTTTTGAAAGCAGGCAGGATCCGCTGGAGCATCCTGGCATTTTTGGTTGACCCTAAAAATCAGGAGTTAGCATCCTGATTGATTGTAATCTGTATAATCCCATGATTTTAGCCTTTATTCTAGGGATATGCCATTAAGTTGTAGCTGAAGCCTCAACTATAAATAGAGGGCTGCTCTACCCTCATTTGTACACCATCAAACACTTCTGTTTGAGTGAATACAAGAGCATTTCCAGAATTCTATCTTGTTATCCTGTTTCTCTTTAACTTGCGTAATTAGCCCTTCCCATTGTTCTAGTGCCCGCACGGTTGTGTTTTAGGCTGACTTAGGCATAAAGGAAGAGATTCCAAGCCTAAAGTCGCATGGTTTCTGAGTCTAAGGTCGGAGCCCGTGACAGTTGGTATCAGAGCAAGTTCGATTCTGTGTGTTTGTGTTGTGCAGGTTAGATCATGATTGAAGAGATGGCATCCCAAAGCAACGTTGCTAGCCAACAACCAGAGGCCCAAGAGCATGGGCATGGAAGAGGCAAGAAAGCCAGTTCTAGAGATATCTAGTCTACCATGGACGATAGGCTGGCCAAGGGGGAGGCGATCGTAGGCAACATGGGGGAGAAGCTTGAGGAGGTAGAGACTCACATTGTATCACTAAACTCCATAGGGAAAGAGATCCAAAGGGAGCTGAAGGTTGCTCTTAACAAAGGCTTGGATGTGTTCACCCAAAAGAATCAGACCTTCGAGGCTGAAGTGCTGACCTTGCGCGATGGTATGGAGGCCATGCGCCAGTGGATGGAAGAGCTTGCCAGTGAGCTCGTTACTTGCAAGACTACCATTGGGAATGGCATGTTTGCTGGAGTGTCCAAGTCCAGATTGGATGTCCCCAAGCCTAAGGAATTCAAGGGGACTAGGGCAGCCAAGGAAGTAGACAACTACCTTTAGGGTATGGAGCAGTACTTCCAGGCCATGGGCATGCAAGATGAGGCGATAAAGGTAAGCATCGCTGCTATGTATCTCACTGATGTAGCCTTATTATGGTGGAGGCGCAGGTGTGGTGATGTCAGGCGTGGGAGCACCAAGATTGGAACTTGGGCAGAGTTCCAAAAGGAGTTCAGAGAACAATTTTACCCAAAGTATGTCGATGATAAGGTGCGGGCAAAGTTGTGCAGGCTGAGCCAACAAGGGGACATAAAGGAGTATGTCCAAAAATTCTCTGAACTGATGCTACAGATCTCGGATCTAGGCAAGAAGGACACTTTCTTTGCTTTCATGGATGGGCTGAAGCCATGGATGAAGCATGAGCTACAAAGGAAAAGAGTTCATGACTTGGCTAAAGCCATGACTACTGCTGAGGCCTTGATAGAGTTCAAGCCTCTGAACAAGTTCGAGTCTACCAAGCCCAAAGGTAAGGGCAGGGACGATAGGGACCGAAAGAAGCAGTCCAAAGGGAAAGACCGTAACCAGGAGTCCAAGGATGGAGATCGAGACCGTTCAACCAAGGATGGCGAGAGGAAGCCACCAACAGGTAAGTGGAAAGCAAAAGGGGACCGAGAGCCACTAGCATGCTACCTATGCGGAGGGAGCCACATAGCGCGCAATTACCTGTAGAAGGGCAAGCTGGCTGCTGTAGACAAGGAGTCTGATGAGGAGCCAGAGTCAGGGGTAGCAAAGCTTGGGTCGTTAGTGCTCAATGTTGTCCAGAGTAAGGGGAGCCATAAGCTAAAAGGCTTAATGTTTACGGATCTGATGGTTGTGGGTCAGAAGGTGAGCACATTGGTGGACACAGGTGCCTCACATCTTTTTATTTCAGGTGATGGAGCCAAAAAGCTTGGACTAAAGGTGCAGAAAGGGATTGGTACCATTAAAACGATGAACTCCAAGGAAGTTCCAGCCATTGGAGTAGCACGGGGAGTGGAGTTACAGCTTGGAGACTGGAAAGGCAAGGAGACCATTGAGGTAATACCCCTTGATGACTATGAGTTTGTGATTGGGTTGGATTTCCTTGTTCGGATTAATGCCCTTCTTATGCCTTTTATCGATTGTGTTTGCATCTTGGATGCACGGTGCCAATGCCTAGTGCCATTGAGGAGAGGGTCTGGAGTTGGGTCACGGGTGGTGTCAGCCATCCAATTTGCCAAGACGGTAAGCAGATAAGAAGACACCTTCTTGGCAACCCTAAAATATGATGAGCCAAGGGAGAAGGAGATCGAGTCACCCTTGAAGGTGCTAAAGGTGCTGAAGACCTTTAGTGATGTGATGCTCGCAAAGCTGTCTAGCAAGCTACCACCTAAGAGGGAGGTGGACCACAAGATCAAGCTGGTGTCCGAGGCCAAGCCATCAGCCAAAGCCCTTTACCGAACGTCTCCACCAGAGTTGGAGGAGTTAAGGAAGCAGTTCAAGGAGTTAGTTGATGCTGGCTTTATCAGGCCATCGAAGGCACCCTATGGTGCACCGGTTCTATTCCAGCACAAGCATGATGGGTCGTTACGGCTGTGCATAGACTACTGGGCTTTGAACAAGCTGACCATTAAGAACAAGCACCCCATCCCACTCATTACGAACTTGTTCGATCAACTTGGAAGCGCATGGTGGTTCACCAAGTTGGATTTGAGGTCGGGCTACTATGAAGTCAAGATCACGGAGGGAGATAAGCCAAAGACAGCATGTGTCACTCGATATGGTTCGTGTGAGTTCTTGGTGATGCCTTTCAGACTCACGAATGCCCCAGCAACATTTTGCACCCTTATGGACAAGGTACTTCAGTCATTCCTTGATCGGTTTGTTGTGGTTTATTTGGATGACTTTGTGATCTACAGCCACACTTTGGGAGAGCATGTAGACCACTTGAGACAAGTGTTCGAGGTGTTGCGGGTGCACAAGCTATTTGTCAAGAGGGAGAAGTGCTCATTCGCCTAGCAGGAGATCTCGTTCGTTGGCCACATAGTGGGAAGTGGCAGGATACGCATGGATGAAGGCAAGATACATGCCATCCTAGAGTGGCAACTGCTAGCCAAGGTCACTAAGTTGAGATCGTTCCTTAGGCTGGTCAACTACTACAAGCACTTTCTTCAAAGGTCACTCAGCAATAGCCACGCCATTGACTGACTTGCTCAAGAAAGGGAGAGCATGGGAGTGGAGCGCAGGGTGTCAGGAAGCCTTTGATAGGTTGAAGTGGGCTGTGACCAAGGAGCCAGTCTTGGCCTTGCCAGACCATGCCAAGCCGTATGAGGTGCATACGGATGCATCAGACTTTGCCATAGGGGGTGTGTTGATGCAAGAGGGACGTCCAGTCACGTTCGAGAGCAGGAAGCTAAACGAGACTGAACGTAAGTACACAATCTAAGAGAAAGAGATGACTGCAGTGGTGCACTATTTACGTACTTGACGCCATTACCTGTTGGGGTCAAGGTTCGTGGTGAGGATGGACAATGTGGTGACCTGCTACTTCTAGATGCAGAAGAAGTTGTCCCCCAAGCAGGGAAGATGGAAAGATTTTCTTAAGGA
This sequence comes from Durio zibethinus, assembly GCF_047325235.1. Lineage (NCBI taxonomy): Eukaryota > Viridiplantae > Streptophyta > Magnoliopsida > Malvales > Malvaceae > Durio > Durio zibethinus. The sequence goes on from NC_143165.1 coordinate 25,756,148, forward strand.
ATTTGACTTTCAGATGGAGTACAAGCCGGGGCGGGTGAACCTAGTGGTAGATGCCCTGAGCAGGAAGGCTAACCTTGCTGCCATTAGCCAACCAAAGGGGTCACTGGTGCCATGCATCAAGGAGGGACTTGTGCATGATCCTACAGCCAAAGCTTTAATGGAGTACACCCAGCAAGGTAAGACTAGGCGATTTTGGTTACAAGATGGCTTGCTGTACACTAGGGGTAGTAGACTATTTGTGCCGTAGCACGAAAAGCTCCGTAAGGAAGTTTTGCAAGAGTGTCATGATTCAAGGTGGGCTGGACACCTAGGAGTGAGCCACACCTTGGCGCTGATCGAGGACCGGTACTACTGGCCGCACATGAGGGATGATGTGGAGGCCTATGTGAAGACTTGTCTTGTGTGCCAATAGGACAAGGTGGAGCTCAAGAAACTAGGCGATCTCTTAGAGCCATTGCCAGTGCCAGAGCAACCATGGAAGAGTGTTTCTCTAGACTTTATAATTGGTCTCCCCAAAGCAAAAGGGTTTGGAAGCATCATGGTAGTGGTGGACAGATTTCCCAAGTATAGAATCTTCATTCCAGCAACCAAAGAGTGCCCAGCGAAGGAGGCAACTCGATTGTTCCTGAAGAACATGGTTAAGTACTGGGGAGTGCCGAGGGCCATTGTTAGTGATCGGGACGGGCATTTAACATGCAGGTTTTGGACTGAGTTGTTCAAGCTGTTGGGGTCAGACTTGAACTTTTCCACCAGCATGCATCCACAGACCGATGGGCAGACAGAGCGAGTAAATGGACTATTGGAGGTCTACCTCAGGCACTATGTGAGTGCCACACAAAGGGACTAGCCAAAGCTGCTAGATATTGCGCAGTTTTCCTACAACTTGCGAAGGAGCGAGGCAACGAACCAGAGCCCATTTGAGGTTATGACAGGGTAACAACCACTAACACTCAGTTCGATTGCTACAGGTTATACAGGGTCGAATCCAGCAGCGTACAAGTTTGCCAAGGCATGGTAGGAGCAAACTAACTTGGCCAGAGTTTGTCTACATAAGGCGGCCAAGAGGTCGAAGAAGTGGGCAGACTAAAAAAGGCGGGATGTACAGTTCCAGGTTGGAGACTTGGTGTTAGTGAAGCTGCATCCCATTGTGCGCCATAGGGGGCTACACAAAGGCCTAGTCCAGAGGTATGAGGGACCTTTTCGAGTAGTCAAAAGGGTAGGCAAGGTTGCCTACAAGCTGGATATGCCACCCAAGCTGAGGGTACACCCGGTGTTCCATGTGAGCATGCTCAAGCCGTTCCATGAGGATGAGGGAGATCCAGGATGGGTAGAGTCAAAGCATGTGCCATTGGGAGCAAGGGCCTCATATGAGAAGGAGGTCCACAGCATCATGGCCGATCGGGAGGTAAGACAGAAGAATTATCAACTAAGACATGAGTACTTGGTGTGCTGGAAGGGACTTTCAGATAGTGAGGTGAGCTGGGAACCAGCAGATGACTTATGGCAGTTTGGGGACCAGATCAGGCAGTACCATACAGAAGACGCAATGAGGGTGTTGCACAATCAGGTGGGGGAGAATGTCACGCCCTGGACAGGCGTGCCAGGCACATCAGGTAGACAAGCAGGCGAGCCAGAGGTTGAGGCCCGCAGACCAGGCGTGCTGGCGGGTATCTGTGCGCAAAACCTAGCAAACGAGTTCAGAATGCCCGCCTAACTTGCAGGCCAGCCCGTGAGACCAAGGCCTGGCATACAAGCTGTTCGTACCACATCCAGAAGGGCCCAAGGGGCTGGACACACAAGGTAAGCTTTTGGAAGCAGGCAGGATCAGCTAGAGAATCCTGGCAGATTTGGTTGACCCTAAAAATCTGGAGTTAGCATCTTAATTGATTGTAATCCGTATAATCCCATGATTTTAGCCTTTATTCTAGGGATATGCCATTAAGTTGTAGCTGGAGCCTCAACTATAAATAGAGGGCTACTCTACCCTCATTTGTACACCATCAAACACTTCTATTTCAATGAATACAAGAGCATTTCCAAAATTTTGTCTTGTTATCCTGTTTCTCTTTAACTTGCGTAATTAGCCCTTCCCATTATTCTAGTGCCTGCACACTTGTGTTTTAGGTAGGCTTAGGCATAAAGGAGGAGATTTCAAGCCTAAGGTCGCACCATTTTTGAGTCTAAGGTCAGAGCCCGTGACACTTAGACTGGGGATGAACTCCGTATGTCTAAGTCAACCCACAAAATGAGCATGTGGGTGCTCAGCCGACCAGAGAGGCAAGATGCACAAGCCAGGGATCAAACAGGTGGTAGGTGGGTTCAAGCACATCTTCATATTTTTGCCACGCCAATGCCATTTTTATGGCTTGTAAATTCATACAATGGTCCCCTAAGCCTTCATGTGAAGTTTCGTGGCAAGACGACCCGTTTTCTATTTTTCATGATTTTCAAAACTTTTTGCGGTTCAAGATTTTTTTAAATTTTTTTAGAAAGCGTTTTGTCCCCAAATTTGGTAGAGGTGATCCTTGTATTTTTTTTGGCATGCATAAAAAAATTCAGCTAAAAACACGAAGTGGAGAAGATTTTGTGATCGTTTGAAAAAAGTGTCCCCATTTCAGACACTTTAATGGCTACTGGCAGCAAACCTATAAAATCTCAAATGCTCTTTAAAGGGGTGTGAGTTCTTGAGGTTTGATGAGGGATAGGGGGCCAATATAAGGGCCAAGACCAGCACCCATCGCACATCATGTGCGCACAACCCCTGGCCCCCCAATCGTCGGAACCCCTAATACCGCCGGTTAGGCTCTTCGGTGCTCCGGCGATGGTACCCCGGGCGAAAAAAATGCAGCACCAGCACATGCCTGAGCCCAGCATGTGCACCATGGCTCAAAATCTTAGATTGGGAATGAGCTCCGTATGCTTAGACATGGAATGAACTCCGTATGCCTAAGCCAACCCACGAAATGAGCGTGCGGGCGCTCAGTCGGCCAGAGAGGCAGAATGCACAAGCTGGGGATCAGCCTGGTCCCCCTCTGTGTGCTACCGATCTCACTACCACAACCCTCAGTCTGGCTGGGGCTTAGACATGGAATGAGCTGCCTATGCCTAAGCCAACCCACGAAACGAACATGCGGGCGCTCAGCCGGTCGGAGAGGTAGAATGCGTAAGCCGGGGATCGGTCCGGTCCCCTCTGCATGCTGTCGAGCCTGCTATCGCAACCCTCGGTTCGATCTGATCTTAGACTGGGAATGAACTCTGTATGCATAAGTCAACCCATGAAACGAGCGTACGGGCACTCAGTCGGTCGAAAAGGCATAATGCGCAAGTCGGGGATCGACCCGGTCCCCCTCTGCGTGCTGTCGGTCCCGCTGCCACAACCCTTGGTCCGACTGGGGCTTAGACATGGAATGAGCTCCCTATGCCTAAGGCAACCCACGAAACGGGCGTGCGGGCGCTCAGCCGGTCGGAAAGGCAGAATGCGCAAGCAGGGGATCGACTCGGTCCCCCCTATGTGCTGTCGATCCTACTGTCGAAAGCCTTGGTCTGGTCTGATCTTAGACTGGCAGTGAACTCTGTATGCTTAGACTGGGGATGAACTCCGTATGCCTAAGACAACCCACAAAACGAGCATGTGAGTGCTCAGCAAGCCGAAGAGGCCGGTTGGAGAGGCATAATACGTAAGTTAGGGATCAGCCTGGTCCTTCTTTACGTGCTACCAATCCAGCTGTCAGTTTTTGCTACCACAACCCTCGGTCTGGTAGGGGGTTAGATGTGGAATGTACTCCATATGCCTAAGCCAACCCATGAAACTAGCGTGCGGGTGCTTAGCTGGTCGGAGAGGTAGAATGCGCAAGCTAAGGATCGGCCCAGTCCCCCCTACGTGCTGTCGATCCTGCTGCCTTCATGTGAAGTTTCGTGGCAAGATGACCTGTTTTCTATTTTCCACGATTTTTAAAACTTTTTACGGTTCGGGATTTTTTAAAATTTTTTTAGAAAGAGTTTTGTCCCCAAATTTGGTAGAGGTGATCCTTGTATTTTTGTTGGCATGCACAAAAAAATTTAGCTAAACTCGAAGTGGAGAGGATTTTGTGACCATTTGAAAAAATGTCCCCATTTCAGACACTTTAATGGCTACTGGCAGCAAACCTATAAAATCTCAAATGCTCTTTAAGGGGGTGTGAGTTTTGGAGGTTTGATGAGGGATAGGGGGCCAATATAAGGGTCGAGCACTAGCACCCATCGCACATCATGTGTGCACACCCCCCGACCGCCCCAATCGTTGAAACCCCAAATACCGCCGGTTAGGCTCTCCGGTGATGCTCCGACGATGGTGCCCCGAGAGAAACAAATGCGGCATGGAATGAGCTCCGTATGCTTAGACATGGAATGAACTCTGTATGCCTAAGCCAAGCCACAGAACGAGTGTGCGGGCGGTTAGCCGACCAGAGAGGTAGAATACGCAAGTCGGGGATCGACCTGGTCCCCCCTACATGCTGTCAATCCTGCTGCCACAACCCTCGATCCGGTCCAATCTTAGAATGGGAATGAACTCCGTATGCAAAAGTCAACCCATGAAACGAGCGTACGGGCGTTGGGCCAGCCGAAGAGGCATAATGTGCAAGTCAGGGATTGGCTCGATCCCCCTCTGCGGGCTGTCGATCCCGCTGCCACAACCCTCGATCCGACTGGGGCTTAGACATGGAATGAGCTCCCTACGCCTAAGCCAACCCACGAAATGGGTGTGCGGGCTCTCAGCCGGCCGAAGAGGCAGAATGCATATGCTGGGGATTGGCCCGATCCCCTCTGCGTGCTATCGATCCTGCTACCGCAGCCCTCGATCTGATCTGATCTTAGATTGAGAATGCTCTCCGTATGCTTAGACTGGGATGAACTCCGTATGCCTAAGTCAACCCATGAAACGAGCATACGAGTGCTCAGCCGACCGAATAGGCCGGCCGAAAAGTCATAATGTGCAAGTCGGGGATCAGCTCGGTCCCTCTCTGCGTGCTGTCGATCCCGCTGTCGGTCCTACTGCCACAACACTCAGTTCGGCTGGGGCTTAGATGTGGAATGTACTCCATATGCCTAAGCCAACCCATGAAACGAGCGTGCGGGCGCTCAACTGGCCGGAGAGGTAGAATGCGCAAGCCGAGGATCGACCCTGTCCCCCCTGCATGCTAACGATCCTACTGCCGCAACCCTCGATCCAATCTGATCTTAGACTGGGAATATACTCTGTATGCTTAGACTGGGGATGAACTCCGTATGCCTAAGTCAACCCACGAAACGAGTGTGCGGGTGCTCAACCGACCAGAGAGGCAGGATACGCAAGCCGGGGATCGAACGGGTGGTAGGTGGGTTCAAGCACATCTTGATATTTCTGCCATTCCAATGCCATTTTTATAGGTTGTAAATTCATACAATGGTCCCCTAAGCCTTCATGTGAAGTGTCATGGCAAGACAACCTGATTTCTATTTTCCATGATTTTCAAAACTTTTTATGGTTCAGGATTTTTTTTAATTTTTTTAGAAGCATTTTTGTCCCCAAATTTGGTAGAGGTGATCCTTGTATTTTTTTTGGCATCCACAAAAAAATTCAGCTAAAAACTCGAAGTGGAGAAGATTTTGTGACCGTTTGAAAAAAGTGTCCCCATTTCAGATGCTTTAATGGCTACTGGCAGTAAACCTATAAAATCTCAAATGCTCTTTAAGGGGGTCTGAGGTTTGATGAGGGATAGGGGGCCAATACAAGGGCCAAGTACCAGCACCCATCGCACATCATGTGCACACACCCCCTGGCCCCCCCAATCGTCGGAACCCCCAATGCTGCCGGTTAGGCTCTCCGGTGATGCTCCGGCGATGGTGCCCCGGGTGAAAAAAATGTCGCACCAGCACATGCCCGAGCCCAGCAAGTGCACCATGGCTCAAAATCTTAGATTGGGAATGAGCTCCATATGCTTAGACATGGAATGAACTCTGTATGCCTAAGCCAACCCACGAAACGAGCGGGCGGGCACTTAGTCGACCGGAGAGGTAGAACGCACAAGCCGGGGATCGACCCGATCCACCCTGCATGCTATCGATCCTTATGCCATAACCCTCAGTCCGGTCTGATCTTAGACTAGGAATGAACTCCGTAGGCGTAAGTCAACCCACGAAACGAGCGTGCGGGCACTGAGTCGGCCGAAGAGGCATAATGCGTAAGTCCAGGAGTGGTTCGGTCCCCCTCTACGTGGTACCGGTCCCGCTACCACAACCCTCGGTCTACCTAGGGCTTAGACAAGGAATGAGCTCCCTATGCCTAAGCCAACCCAAGAAATGGACGTGCGGGCGCTCAGCCGGCCGAAGAGGTAGAATGCGTAAGCCGGGGATCAGCCCAGTCCCCCCTGCATGCTATCGATCCTGCTGCCACAACCCTTAGTCCAATCTGATCTTAGACTGGGAATGAACTCCATATGCTTAGACTAGGGATGAACTCTGTATACGTAAGTCAACCCATGAAATGAGCGTACAGGCGCTCAGTCGGTCGGAGAGGCTGGCCAGAGAGGCATAATGCGTAAGCCGGGGATCAACCCCGATCCCCCTCTGTGTGCTGCCAATACCGCTATCGGTCCTGCTGCGATAACCCTCAGTCCAGCTGGGGCTTAGACATGGAATGTACTCTGTATGCCTAAGCCAACCCATGAAACGAGCGTGCGGGCGCTCAGCTGATCGGAGAGGCAGAATGCGCAAGCCAGGGATCGGCCCGATCCCACTTACGTGCTGCCGATCCTGCTGCCGCAACCCTCGATCCAGTCTGATCTTAGACTGGGAATGAACTCCGTATGCTTAGACTAGGGATGAACTCTATATGCCTAAGTCAACGCATGAAACGAGCGTGCGGGCACTCAGTCATTCGAAGAGGTCGGTCAGAGAGGCATAATGCGTAAGTCGAGGATCAGCCCGATCTCCTTCTGCATGCTGCCAATCCCACTACCGGTCCTGCTGCCATAACCCTTGGTCCGACTGGGGCTTAGACGTGGAATGTACTCCGTATGCCTAAGCCAACCCACGAAACGAGCGTGCTGTTGCTCAGCCAGTTGGAGAGGCAGAATGCACAAGCCAGGGATCGACCTGGTCCCCCCTACATGCTGTCGATCCTGCTGTCGCAACCCTAGGTCTGTTCTGATCTTAGACTGGGAATGAACTCCGTATGCATAAGTCAACCCATGAAACGAGCGTGCGGGCGTTGAGCTGGCCGAAGAGGCATAATGCACAAGCCGAGTTTCGGCCCGAGCCCCATTTGCATGCTGTCGGTGCCACTGCCACAACCCTCTGTCTGGCTAGGGCTTAGACATGGATGAGCTCCCTATGCCTAAGCCAATCCACGAAACGGGCGTGCGGGCGCTCAGCCGGCCAGAGAGGCAGAATGCGTAAGCCAGGGATCGGCCTGATCCCCCCTGTATGCTGTCGATCCTATTGTCGAAACCCTCGGTCCAGTCCGATCTTAGACTGGGAATGAAACCCGTATGCTTAGACTGGGGATGAACTCCGTATGCCTAAGTCAACCCACGAAACGAGCGTACGGGCGTTCAACTGGTCAGAGAGATCGGTCGGAGATGCATAATGTGCAAGCTGAGGATCAGTTCGGTCCCCCTCTGCGTGTTGTCGATCCCACTGTCAGTCCTACTGCCACAACCCCCAGTCCGACTGGGGCTTAGATGTGGAATGTACTTTGTAAGCCTAAGCAAACCCACGAAATGAGCGTGCAGGCGCTCAGCTGACCGAAGAGGCAGAATGCGCAAGTCAAGGATCGGCTCGGTCCTCCCTGTGTGCTGTCAATTCTACTACCGTAACCCTCGATCCAGTCTGATCTTAGACTGGGAATCAACTCCGTATGCTTAGACTGGAGATGAACTCCATATGCCTAAGTCAACCCACGAAACAAACGTGCGGGTGCTCAGCCGACCAGAGAGGTAGGATGCGCAAGCCGGGGATCGAACGGGTGTTAGGTGAGTTCAAGCACATCTTCATATTTCTGCCGTACCAATGCCATTTTTATGGCTTGTAAATTCATACAATGGTCCCCTAAGCCTTCATGTGAAGTTTCGTGGCAAGACGACCCATTTTCTATTTTTCACGATTTTTGAAAACTTTTTGTGGTTCAGGATTTTTTAAATTTTTTTAAAAAAGTGTTTTGTCCCCAAATTTGGTAGAGGTTATGCTTGTATTTTTGTTGGCATGCACAAAAAAATTCAGCTAAAAACTCAAAGTGGAGAAGATTTTGTGAACGTTTGAAAAAAGTGTCCCCATTTCAAACACTTTAATTGCTACTGGCAGCAAACCTATAAAATCTCAAATACTCTTTAAAGGGGTGTGAGTTCTCGAGGTTTGATGAGGGATAGGGGGCCAATATAAGAGCCAAGTACTAGCACCCTTCACACATCATGTGCGCACACCCCCCGGCCCCCCAATCACCGGAACCCCTAATGTCACCGGTTGGGCTCTTCGGGGATGCTCCGATGATGCTCCAACGATGGTGCCCCGGGCGAAAAAAATGTGGCACCAGCACATGCCCGAACCCAGAATGTGCACCGTGGCTCAAAATCTTAGATTGGGAATGAGCTCCGTATGCTTAGACATGGAATGAACTCCGTATGCCTAAGCCAACCCACGAAACAAGCATGCGGGTGCTCAGCCGATCGGAGAGGCAGAATGCGCAAGCCGGGGATCGACCCGATCCCCCCCTCTGTGCTGTCAATCCTGCTGCCGCAACCCTCAATCCGATCTGATCTTAGACTGGGAATGAACTCCGTATGGATAAGTCAACCCACGAAACGAGCGTGTGGGCGCTGAGCCGATCGAAGAGGCATAATGCGCAAGCCAGGAATCGATCCGGTCCCCCTCTGCGTGCTGTTGATCTCGCTGCCACTTTGAAAAAAGTATCCCCATTTTAGACACTTTAATGGCTGTTTGAAAAAAGTATCCCCATTTTAGACACTTTAATGGCTATTGGCAGCAAACCTATAAAATCTCAAATGCTCTTTAAGGGGGTGTGAGTTCTCGAGGTTTGATGAGGAATAGGGGGCCAATATAAGGGCCAAGTACCAGCACCCATCGCACATCATGTGCGCACCCAACCCGGCCCCCCCAATCGCCTGAACCCCCAATGCCTCAACCATCGATCCAGTCTAATCTTAGACTGGGAATGTACTTCGTATGCCTAAGTCAACCCACGAAACGAGCGTGTGGGCGCTCAGCTGACCAGAGAGACAGGATGCGCAAGCCGAGGATCGAATGGGTGGTAGGTGGGTTCAAGCACATCTTCATATTTCTGTCGTGCCAATGCCATTTTTATGACTTGTAAATTCATGCAATAGTCCGCTAAGCCTTCATGTGAAGTTTCGTGGCAGGACGACCCGTTTTCTATTTTTCATGATATTCAAAACTTTTTGCGATTCGAGATTTTTTTAAATTTTTTTAGAAAGAGTTTTGTCCCCAAATTTGGTAGAGGTGATCCTTGTATTTTTGTTGGCATGCACAAAAAACGTCAGCTAAAAACTCAGAGTGGAAAAGATTTTGTGACAATTGAAAAACTTGTCCCCATTTCAGACACATTAATGGCTACTGGCAGCAAACCTATAAAATCTCAAATGCTTTTTAACGGGGTGTGAGTTCTTGAGGTTTGATGAGGGATAGGGGGCCAATATAAGGGCCAAGTACCAGCACCCATCGCACATCATATGTGCACACCCCCCCGGCCCCCCCAATCGTCGGAACCCCTATTGCCGCCGGTTAGGCTCTCCGGTGATGCTCCGACGATGCTCCGACGGTGGTGCCCCAGGTAAAAAAAATGTGGCACCAGTACATGCCCGAGCCCAGCATGTGCACCGTGGCTCAAAATCTTAGAGTGAGAATGAGCTCCATATGCTTAAACATGGAATGAACTCCGTATGCCTAAGCTAACCCACGAAACGAGCGTACGGGCGCTCAACCGGCCGAAGAGGCAGAATGCGGAAGCCAGGGATCGACTCGATCCCTCCTTGCATGCTATCGAATCTAATCCCATAACCCTTGGTCCGATCCGATCTTAGATTGCGAATGAACTTCGTATGCATAAGTCAACCCACGAAACGAGCGTGCGGGCGCTGAGCCGGTCGAAGTGACATAATGCGCAAGCCGAGGATCGGCCCGATCCCCCTCTACGTGCTGTCGGTCCCACTGCCACAACCCTCAGTCCGGTTGGGACTTAGACATGGAATGAGCTTCCTATGCCTAAGCCAACCCACGAAACGGGCGTGCAGGAGCTCAACTGGTCGGAGAGGTTGAATGCACAAGCCAGGGATCAACCCGATCCCCCTTACGTGTTACCGATCCTGCTACCGTAGCCTTCAGTCCGATTCAATCTTAGACCGGGAATGAACTCCATATACTTAAACTGGGGATGAACTCCGTATGCCTAAGTCAACCAATGAAACGAGCGTGCGGGCGCTCAACCGACCGAAAAGGTTGGTCGGAGAGGCATTATGTGCAAGCCAGAGATCAGCCCAGTCCCTCTCTACGTGCTACCGATCCCGCTGCCGGTCCTCTTGCCACAATCCTCAGTCCGAATGGGGCTTAGACATGGAATGTACTCCATATGCCTAAGTCGACCCACGAAACGAGCGTGTGGGCACTCAGTCGATCGGAGAGGCAGAATGTGCAAGTCGGGGATCGACCCAGTCCCCCTGCGTGCTGTCAATCCTGCTGATGCAACCCTCGGTTTGGTTCGATCTTAGACTAGGAATGAACTCTGTATGCATAAGTCAACCCGTGAAACGAGTGTGCGGGTGCTGAGCTGGCCGAAAAGGTATAATGCGAAAGCTGAGGATCAGCCCGATCCCCCTCTGTGTGCTGTCGGTCTGGCTGCCACAACCCTCGGTCTGGCTGGGGCTTAGACATGGAATGAGCTCCCTATGCCTAAGCCAACCCACGAAACGGGTGTGCGGGCACTCAGTCGGCTGGAGAGGCAGCATGCACAAGCCGGGGATCAGCCCGATCCACTCTGTGTGCTGCCAATCCTGCTATCGTAATCCTCGATCCAGTCCTATCTTAGACTTGGAATGAACTCCGCATGCTTAGACTGGGGATGAACTCCGTATGCCTAAGTCAACCCGCGAAACGAGCGTGCGGGCACTCAGTCGGTCGAAGAGGCCAATCGGAGAGGCATAATGTGCAAGTCGGGGACCAGTTTGATCCCCCTCTGCGAGCTACCGATCTCGCTATCGGTTCTGCTACCACAACCCTCGGTCCGACTGGGGTTTAAACATGGAATGTACTCCGTATGCCTAAGCCAACCCACGAAACGAGCGTGTGGGCGCTCAACCGATCGGAGAGGCAGAATGCACAAGTCGAAGATCGGCCTGGTCCCCCCTGCTTGCAGTCGATCCTGCTGTCACAACCCTCGATCTGGTCTAATCTTAGACTGGGAATGAACTCCGCATGCCTAAGTCAACCCACAAAACGAGCATGCGGGTTCTTAGCCGACCAGAGAGGTAGGATGCGTAAGCCAGGGATCGAACGGGTGGTAGGAGGGTTCAAGCACATCTTCATATTTCTGCCGTGCCAATCCCATTTTTATGGCTTGTAAATTCATACAATGGTCCCCTAAGCCTTCATGTGAAGTTTCGTGGCAAGACGACCCGTTTTCTATTTTTCACGATTTTTGAAACTTTTTACGGTTCGAGCTTTTTTAAATTTTTTTAGAAAGAGTTTTGTCCCCAAATTTAGTAGAGGTGATCCTTGTATTTTTGTTGGCATGCACAAAAAAATTCAGCTAAAAACTCGAAATAGAAAAGATTTTGTGATCGTTTGAAAAAAGTGTCCCTATTTCAGACACTTTAATGGCTACTGGCAGCAAACCTATAAAATCTCAAATGCTCTTTAAGGGGGTGTGAGTTCTCAAGGTTTGATGAGGGATAGGAGGCCAATATAAGGGCCAAGTTCCAGCAACCATTCCAAATCATGCGCGCACACCCCCCGGCCCCCCAATCGTCGGAACCACCAATGCCGCCGATTAGGCTCTCCGACGATGCTCCGGCGATGGTGCCCCGGGCAAAAAAAATGCAGCACCAGCACATGCCCGAGCCCAGCATGTGTACCATGGCTCAAAATCTTAGACTGGGAATGAGCTCCGTATGCTTAGACATGGAATGAACTCCGTATGCCTAAGCCAACTCACAAAACGAGCATGCAGGCGTTCAACCGACCAGAGAGGCAGAATGCGCAAGCTGGGGATCGACCCAGTCCCCCCTTGTGGGCTGTCGATCTTGCGGTCGCAACACTCGGTCCGGTCCGATCTGAGACTGGGAATGAACTCCGTATGCATAAGTTAACCCATGAAACGAGCGTGCGGGCGCTGAGCCAGCCGAAGAGGCATAATGCGCAAGTCGGGGATCGGCCTGGTCCCCCTCTGTGTGCTGTCGGTGTCGCTACCACAACCCTCAGTCCAGGTGGGCCTTAGAAATGGAATGAGCTCCCTATGCCTAAGCCAACCCACGAAATGGGCATGCGGCCGCTCAGCCGACCAGAGAGGCAGAATGCGTAGGCTGGGGATCGACCCAATCCCTCCTGCGCGCTGTCGATCATATTGCCGCAACCCTCGGTCCAGTCTGATCTTAGACTGGGAATGAACTCCATACACTTAGACTGGGGATGAACTCCGTATGCCTAAGTCAACCCACAAAATGAGCGTACGGGCGCTCAGCCGGCCGGAGAGGCCGATCGGAGAGGCATAATGCATAAGTCGAGGATCAGCCCGATCCCCCTCTGCGTGTTGTCGATCCCGCTGTCGGTCCTGCTGCTACAACCCTCGATCCGACTGGGGCTTAGACATGGAATGTACTCCGTATGCCTAAGCTAACCCACAAAGGGAACGTGTGGGTGCTCAATCGATCGGAGATGTAAAATGCACAAGCCGGGGATCGGCTCGGTCCCCCATACGTGCTACTGATCCTGTTGCTGTAACCCTCGATCCGGTCTGATCTTAAACTAGGAATGAACTCCTTATGCTTAGACTGCGGATGAACTCCATATGCCTAAGTCAACCCACGAAACGGGCATGCGGGCGCTCAGCCGACTGGAGAGGCAGAATGCACAAGCCGAGGATCGGCCCGATCCCTCCTGCGTACTGTCGATCTTGCTGTCGTAACCCTCTGTCCGATCTGATCTTAGATTAGGAATGAACTTCGTATGCTTAGACTGGGGATGAACTCTGTATGCCTAAGTCAACCCATGAAATGAGCGTGCGGGTGCTCAGTCGGTCGAAGAGGCCGGTCGGAGGGGCATAATGCGCAAGCCAGGGATCAGCTCAGTGCCCCTTTTACATGCTGCTGATCCTGTTACCGGTCCTGCTGCCACAACTTTCGGTCCGACTGGGTTTAGACATGGATTGTACTCCGTATGCCTAAGCCAACCCACGAAACGAGTGTGCGGGCGCTCAATCGGCCAAGGAGACAGAATGTGCAAGCTGGGGATCAGCCCGATCCCCCCTGCGTGCTACTGATGCTGCTACAGTAACCCTCGATCCGGTCCAATCTTAGACTGGGAATGAACTCTGTATGCTTAGACTGGGGATGAACTCCGTATGCCTAAGTCAACCCATGAAACAAGCGTGCGGGCGCTCAGCTGACCACTTGAGACAGGTGTTCGAGGTGTTACGGGTGCACAAGCTGTTTGTCAAGAGGGAGAAGTACTCATTCGCCCAGCAGGAGATCCCGTTCCTTAGCCACATAGTGGGAGGTGGCAGGATACGCATGGATGAAGGCAGGATACGCATGGATGAAGGCAAGATACACGCCATCCTGGAATGGCAACTGCCAGCCAAGGTCACTGAGTTGAGATCATTCCTTGGGCTGGTCAACTACTACAGGCACTTCATCAAAAGTCACTCAGTAATAGCCACGCCATTGACTGACTTGCTCAAGAAAGGGAGAGCATGGGAGTGGAGCGCAGGGTGCCAGGAAGCCTTTGACAGGTTGAAGCGGGCTGTGATCGAAGAGCCAGTCTTGGCCTTGCTAGACCATGCCAAGCCATATGAGGTGCATACGGATGCATTAGACTTTGCCATAGGGGGTGTGTTGATACAAGAGGGACGTCCAATCACGTTCGAGAACAGGAAGCTAAACGAGACTAAACGCAAGTACACGGTCCAAGAGAAAGAGATGATTGTAGTGGTGCACTGTTTGTGCACTTGGCACCATTACCTGTTGGGGTCGAGGTTCATGGTGAGGACGGACAATGTGGCGACCAGCTACTTCCAGACGCAGAAGAAGCTGTCCCCCAAGTAGGTGAGATGGTAAGATTTTCTTATGGAATTTGACTTTCAGATGGAGTACAAGTCGGGGCGGGCGAACCTAGTGGCAGACGCCCTAAGCAGGAAGGCTAACCTTGCTACCATTAGCCAACCAGAGGGGTCACTAGTGCCGTGCATCAAGGAGGGACTTGTGTATGATCCTATAGCCAAAGCTTTGATGGAGTACGCCCAGCAAGGTAAGACTAGGCGGTTTTGGTTACAGAATGGCTTGCTGTACACTAGGGGTAGTAGACTATTTGTGCCGTAGCACGGAAAGCTTCGTAAGGAAGTTTTACAAGAGTGTCATGATTTAAGGTGGGTTGGACACCCAGAGTGGGCCGCACCTTGGCTCTGATCGAGGACTGGTACTACTGGCCGCACATGAGGGATGATGTGGAGGCCTATGTGAAGACTTATCTTGTGTGCCAATAGGACAAGGTGGAGCTAAAAAAACCAGGCGGTCTCTTAGAGCCATTGCCAATGCCAGAGCGACCATGGGAGAGTGTTTTTCTGGACTTTATAGTTGGTCTACCCAAAGCAGAAGGGTTTGGAAGCATCATGGTAGTGGTGGATAGGTTTTCCAAAGTATGGAATCTTCATTCCAGCAACCAAAAAGTGCCCAGCTGAAAAGGCAGCTCGATTGTTCTTGAAGAACATGGTTAAGTACTGGGGAGTGCCGAAGACCATTGTTAGTGATCGGGACGTGCATTTTACGGGCAGGTTTTGGATTGAGTTGTTCAAGCTATTGGGGTCAGACTTAAACTTTTCCACCAGCATGCATCCGCAGACCGATGGGCAGACAGAGTAAGTAAATGGACTATTGGAGGTCTACCTCAAGCACTATGTGAGTGCCACACAAAGGGACTGGCCAAAGCTGCTAGATATTGCACAGTTTTCCTACAACTTGCAAAGAAGCGAGGCAACGAACCAGAGCCCATTTGAGGTTGTGACAGGGCAACAACCACTAACACCCGATTCGATTGTTGTAGGTTATACAGGGCCGAATCCAGTAGCATACAAGTTTGCCAAGGCATGGCAGGAGCAAACTGACTTGGCCAGAGTTTGTCTACATAAGGCAGCCAAGAGGTCGAAGAAGTGGGCAGACCAAAAGAGGCGGGATGTACAGTTCTAGGTTGGAGACTTGGTGTTGGTGAAGTTGCATCCCATTGTACGCCATAGGAGGCTACACAAAGGCCTAGTCCAGAGGTATGAGGGACCTTTCTATGTAGTCAAGAGGGTAGGCAAGGTTGCCTACAAGCTGGATATGCCACCCAAGCCGAGGGTACACCCGATGTTCCATGTGAGCATGCTCAAGCCGTTCCATGAGGATGAGAGAGATCCAGGATAGGTAGAGTCAAAGCGTACACCGTTGGGAACAAGGGCCTCATATGAGAAGGAGGTCCACAGCATCATGGCTGACCGGAAGGTGAGACGGAAGAATTATCAACCAAGACATGAGTACTTGGTGCGCTGGAAGGGACTTCCAGACAGTGAGGTGAACTGGGAACCAGCAGATGACTTATGGCAGTTTGGGGACCAGATCTGGCAGTACCATGTAGAAGACGCAATGAGGGCATTGTGCAATTAGGTGGGGGAGAATGTCACGCCCTGGACAGACGCGCCAGGTACATCAGGCAGACCAGCAGGGGAGCCAGAGATTGAGGCCCGCAGACCAGGCTTGCTGGCGGGTATCAGTGCGCAAAGCCTAGCAAACAAGTTCAGAACGCCGCCCAACTTACAGGCCAGGCCGTGAGACCAAGGCCTGGCATACAAGCTTCATGCACTATATCCAGAAGGGCCCAAGGTGCTGGACACGCAAGGGAAGCTTTTGGAAGCAGGCAGGATCAGCTGGAGCATCCTGGCAGATTTGGTTGACCCTGAAAATCAGGAGTTAGCATCCTGATTGATTGTAATCTGTATAATCCCATGATTTTAGCCTTTATTCTAGGGATATGCCATTAAGTTGTAGCTAGAGCCTCAACTATAATAGATGGCTGCTCCACCTTCATTTGTACACCATCAAACACTTCTGTTTCAGTGAATACAAGAGCATTTCCAAAATTCTATCTTGTTCTCCTGTTTCTCTTTAACTTGCGTAACTAGCCCTTCCCATTGTTCTAGTGCCCGCATGCTTGTGTTTTAGGCTGACTTAGGCATAAAGGAGGAGATTCCAAGCCTAAGGCCGCACGATTTCTGAGTCTAAGGTCGGAGCCCGTGACACTTAGACTGGGGATGAACTCCGTATGCCTAAGTCAACCCACAAAATGAGTGTGCGGGCGCTCAACCGACCAAAGAGGCAGGATGCGCAAGCCAGGGATCGAACGGGTGGTAGGTGGGTTCAAGCACATCTTCATATTGCTACCATGCCAAAGAAATTTTTATGGCTTGTAAATTCATACAATGGTCCCCTAAGCCTTCATGTGAAGTTTCGTGGCAAGACAACCCGTTTTTTATTTTTCACAGTTTTTGAAACTTTTTGCGGTTTGAGATTTTTTTAAATTTTTTTAGAAAGGGTTTTGTCCCCAAATTTGGTAGAGGTGATCCTTGTATTTCTGTTGGCATGCACAAAAAAATTCAACTAAAAACTCGAAGTGGAGAAGATTTTGTGACCATTTACAAAAAGTGTCCCCATTTCAGACACTTTAATGGCTACTGGCAGCAAACCTATAAAATCTCAAATGCTCTTTAAGGGGGTGTGAGTTCTCGAGGTTTGAAGAGGGATAGGGGGCCAATATAAGGGCCAAGTACCAGCACCCATCACACATCATGTGCGCACACCCCCCGGCCCCCCCAATCGTCGGAACCCCCAATGCCACCGGTTAGGCTCTCCGGTCATGCTCCGACGATGGTGCCCCGGGCAAAAAAATTGCTGCACCAGCACAGGCCTGAGCCCAACATGTGCACCGTGGCTCAAAATCTTAGACTGGGAATGAGCTTCATATACTTAGACATGGAATGAACTCCGTATGCCTAAGCCAATGCACGAAACGAGCGTGCGGGCGCTCAACCGGCTGGAGAGCCAAAATGCGCAAGCTAGAGATCGACCCGGTCCCCCCTAGATGCTGTCAATCCTGCTGTTGCAACCCTTGGTCCGGTCCGATCTTAGATTGGGAATGAACTCCGTATGCATAAGTCAACCCACGAAACGAGCGTGTGGGCGTTGAGCTGACCAAAGTGACATAATGCGCAAGTCGGGGATCGACCTTGTCCCCTTCTGCGTGCTGCCCATCCCGCTGCCACAACCCCTGATCCGGCTGGGGCTTAGACATGGAATGAGCTGCCTATGCCTAAGCCAACCCATGAAACGGGCGTGCGGGTACTCAACCGACTGGAGAGGCTGAACGCGTAAGCCGGGGATCGGTCCGGTCCCCTCTACGTGCTGTCGATCCTGCTACCGCAGCCCTCAGTCCCGTTTGATCTTAGACTGGGAATGAACTCCATATGCTTAGACTGGGGATGAACTCCATATGCCTAAGTCAACCCATGAAATGAGCATGCGGGCGCTCAGCCGATCGGAGAGGTCGGCCGGAGAGGCATAATGTGCAAGCCGAAGATCAGCCCTATCCCCCTCTACGTGCTGCCAATCCCGCTACCGGTCCTGCTGCCACAACCCTCGATCCGACTGGGGCTTAGACATGGAATGTACTCCGTATGCCTAAGCCAACCCACGAAACGAGCGTTCGAGCGCTCAGTCGGCCAGAGATGCAGAATGCGCAAGTCGATGATCGACCCGATCCCCCCTACGTGGTGTCGATCTTGCTGATGCAACCTTCGGTTTGGTTCAATCTTAGACTGGGAATGAACTTCGTATGCATAAGTCAACCCGTGAAACGAGCGTGCGGGTGCTGAGCCGATCGAAGAGGCATAAAGTGTAAGTCGAGGATCAGCCCGGTCCCCCTCTGTGTGCTGTTAGTCCTACTACCACAACCCTCAGTCTGGCTGGGGCTTAGACATGGAATGAGCTCTCTATGCCTAAGCTAACCCATGAAACGGGTGTGCGGGCACTCAACCGATCGGAGAGGCAGAATGTGTAAGCCGGAGATCAGCCCGATCCTATCTGCGTGCTACCAATCCTGCTATCGCAACCCCCGGTCCAGTCCGATCTTAGACTGGGAATGAACTCCATATGCTTAGACTGGGGATGAACTCCGTATGCCTAAGTAAACCCACAAAACGAGCGTACAGGCGATCAGCCGGCCGAAGAGGCCGGTGGGAGAGGCATAATGCGCAAGCTGAAGATTAGCCCGATCCCCATCTGCGTGCTACCGATCTCGCTGTCGGTCTTGCTGCCACAACCCTTGGTCCGGCTGGGGCTTGGACATGGAATGTACTCTATATGCCTAAGCCAACCCACGAAACAAACGTGTGGGCGCTCAGCCGATCGGAGAGGTAGAATGCGCAAGCCGAGGATCGACCCAGTCCCCCCTCTGTGCAGCCGATCCTATTACCGTAACCCTCGATCTGGTCTGATCTTAGACCGGGAATGAACTCTGTATGCTTGGACTAGGGATGAACTCTGTATGCCTAAGTCAACCCACAAAATGAGCGTACAGGTGCTCAGCCGACCAGAGAGGTAGGATGTGTAAGCCGAGGATCAAACGGGTGGTAGGTGGGTTCAAGCACATCTTCATATTTCTATCGTACCAATGCCATTTTTATGGCTTGTAAATTCATAAAATGGTCCCCTAAGCCTTCATGTGAAGTTTCGTGGCAAGACGACCCATTTTTTATTTTTCACGATTTTCAAAACTTTTTACGGTTCGGGATTTTTTTAAATTTTTGAAGAAAGAGTTTTGTCCCCAAATTTGGTAGAGGTGATCCTTGTATTTTTGTTGGCATGCACAAAAACATTCAGCTAAAAACTCGAAATGGAGAAGATTTTGTGACCGTTTGAAAAAAGTGTCCCCATTTCAGACACTTTAATGGCTACTGGCAGCAAACCTATAAAATCTCAAATGCTCTTTAAGGGGGTGTGAGTTCTCGAGGTTTGATGAGGGATAGGGGACCAATATAAGGGCCAAGCTCCAGCACCCATCGCCCATCATGAGTGCAGACCCCCCGGCCCCCCCAATCACCGGAACCCCCAATGCCATCGATTAGGCTCTCTGGCGATCCTCCGACGATGGTGCCCCGGGTGAAAAAAATGTGGCACCAGCACATGCCCGAGCCCAGCATGTGCACCGTGGGTCAAAATCTTTGACTGGGAATGAGCTCCGTATGCTTAGACATGGAATGAACTCCGTATGCCTAAGCCAACCCACGAAACGAGCATGCGGGCGCTCAGTCGGCCGGAGAGGCAGAATGCACAAGTCGGGGATCGACCCGGTCCCCCCTTCGTGCTATCGATCTTGCTGCCGCAACCCTCAGTCTGATTCGATCTTAGACTGGGAATAAACTCCGTATGCATAATTCAACCCATGAAACGAGCGTGCAGGCACTGAGTCAGCCGAAGAGGCATAATGTGCAAACCGAGGATCGGCCCGGTCCCCCTTTGCATGCTGCCTGTCCCGTTGCCACAACCCTCGATTTGGCTGGGGCTTAGACATGGAATGAGCTCCCTATGCCTAAGCCAGCCCATGAAACAGGCATGCGGCCGCTCAGCCGGTCGGAGAGGCAAAATGTGCTAGTCGGGGATCGGCTCGATCCCTCTTGCGTGCTGCCGATCCTACTACTGCAACCCTCGATCCGATCCGATCTTAGACTGGGAATGAACTCCGTATGCTTAGATTGGGGATGAACTCCATATGCCCCACGAAATGAGCGTACGGGCGATCAGCCGGCCGGAGAGTCCAGCCAGAGAGTCATAATGTGCAAGCCGAGGATCAGCCTGATCCCCCTCTGCGTACTGTCGATCCCGCTGCTGGTCCTGCTACCACAACCCTCGGTTCGGCTGGGGCTTAGACATGGAATGTACTCCGTATGCCTAAGCTAACCCACGAAACAAGCATGTGGGTGCTCAGTCGGCTGGAGAGGCAGAATGCACAACCCGGGGATCGACCCAGTCCCCCATACGTGCTGTCGATCCTACTGTCGTAACCCTCGATTCGGTTCGATCTTAGACTGGAAATGAACTCCTTATGCTTAGGATGGGGATGAACTTTGTATGCCTAAGTCAACCCACGAAATGAGCGTGCGGGCGCTCAGTCGACCAGAGAGGCAGGATACGCAAGCCGGGGATCGAACGGGTGGTAGGTGGGTTCAAGCACATCTTCATATTTCTGCCATGCCAATGCCATTTTTATGGCTTGTAAATTCATACAATGGTCCCCAAGCCTTCATGTGAAGTTTCGTGGCAAGATGACCCGTTTTCTATTTTTCATGATTTTTGAAACTTTTTACGATTTGGGATTTTTTAAAATTTTTTTAGAAAGGGTTTTGTGCCCAAATTTGGTAGAGGTGATCCTTGTATTTTTTTTGGCATGCCCAAAAAATTCAGCTAAAAACTCAAAGTGGAGAAGATTTTGTGACCATTTGAAAAAAGTGTCCCCATTTCAAACACTTTAATGGCTACTGACAGCAAACCTATAAAATCTCAAATGCTTTTTAAGGGGGTGTGACTTCTCGAGGTTTGATGAGGGATAGGGGACCAATATAAGGGCCAAGTACCAGCACCCATCGTACATCATGTGCGCACACCCCCCGACCCCCCCAATCGTCGGAACCCCCAATGCCATCGGTTAGGCTCTCTGGCAATGCTCCGACGATGGTGCCCTGGGTGAAAAAAATGCGACACCAGCACATGCACGAGCCCAGCATGTGTACCCCGGCTCAAAATATTAGACTGGGAATGAGCTCCATATGCTTAGACATGGAATGAACTCTGTATGCCTAAGCTAACCCATGAAACGAGTGTGCAGGCGCTCAGCCGACCGGAGAGGCAGAATGCACAAGCCAAGGATCGACCCGATCCCCCCTTACGTGCTGTCGATCCTGCTACCGCAACCCTCAGTTCGGTTTGATCTTAGACTGGAAATGAGCTCCGTATGCATAAGTCAACCCACGAAATGAGCGTGCGGGCGCTGAGCCGGTCGAAGAGGCGTAATGTGCAAGCCAGGGATTGGCCCGGTCCCCTTCTGCATACTGCCAGTCCCACTACCACAACCCTTAGTCCGACTAGGGCTTAGACATGGAATGAGCTCCCTATGCCTAAGCCAACCCACTAAAAGGGTGTATAGGCGCTCAGCCGACCAGAGTGGCAGAATGAGCAAGCCGGGGATCGGCCCGATCCCCTCTACGTGCTGTCGATCCTGCTGCCGCAACCCTAGGTCCAGTTCGATCTTAGATTAGGAATGAACTTCGTATGCTTAGATTGGGGATGAACTCCGTATGCCTAAGTCAACCCACAAAACGAGCGTACGGGCGCTCAGCCGACCGAAGAGGCCGGCCGGAGAGGCATAATGCGCAAGCCGGGGATCAGCCCGATTCCCCTTCTACGTGCTGCCGATCCCGTTGCTGGTCCTGTTGCCACAACCCTCGGCCTGGCTGGGGCTTAGACATGGAATGTACTCCATATGCCTAAGCCAAGCCACGAAATGAGCGTGCAGGCGCTCAGTCGGCCGGAGAGGCAAAATACGCAATCCGAGGATCGGCTTGGTCCCCCCTGCGTGCTACCGATGCTACTACCGCAACCCTCGATCCGATTCAATCTTAGACTGGGAATGAACTCCGTATGCTTAGACTGGGGATGAACTCCGTATGCCTAAGTCAACCCACGAAACGAGCGTGCGGGCACTCAGCCGACCACTTGAGACAGGTGTTCGAGGTGTTACAGGCGCACAAGCTGTTTGTCAAGAGGGAGAAGTACTCATTCGCCCAGTAGGAGATCCCGTTCCTTGGCCACATAGTGGGAGGTGGCAAGATACGCATGGATGAAGGCAAGATACACGCCATCCTGGAGTGGCAACTGCCAGCCAAGGTCACTGAGTTGAGATCGTTCCTTGGGCTGGTCAACTAGTATAGGTGCTTCATCAAAGGTCACTCGACAATAGCCACGCCATTGACTGACTTGTTCAAGAAAGGGAGAGCATGGGAGTGGAGCACAAGGTGCCAAGAAGCCTTTGACAGGTTGAAGCAGGCTGTGACCGAAGGAGCCAGTCTTGGCCTTGCTAGACCATGCCAAGCCGTATGAGGTGCATATAAATGCATCAGACTTTGCCATAAGGAGCGTGTTGATGCAAGAGGGACGTCTAGTCACGTTCGAAAGTAGGAAGCTAAATGAGACTGAACGTAAGTACATGGTCCAAGAGAAAGAGATGACTGTAGTGGTGCACTATTTACGCACTTGGTGCCATTACTTGTTGGGGTCAAGGTTTATGGTGAGGACGGACAATGTGGCGACTAGCTACTTCTAGACGCAGAACAAGCTGTCTCCCAAGCAGGCAAGATGGTAAGATTTTCTTACAGAATTTGACTTTCAGATGAAGTACAAGCCAGGGCGGGTGAACCTAGTGGCAGATGCCCTGAGCAGGAAGGCTAACCTTGCTGCCATTAGCCAACCAGAGGGGTCACTAGTGCAGCACATCAAGGAGGGACTTGCGCATGATCCTACAGCCAACCCATGAAATGAGTGTGCGGGCCCTCAGTCGGTCGGAGAGGCAGAATGAGCAAGCTGGGGATTGACCCCGGACCCCCACTACGTGCTGTCTATCCTGTTGCCGCAACCCTCGGTCCGATCTGATCTTAGGCTGGCAATGAACTTCGTATGCATAAGTCAACCCACGAAACGAGTGTGCGGGTGCTGAGCCGGCCAAAGAGGCATAATGCACAAGTCGGGGATCAGCCTGGTCCCCCTCTGCGTGCTGTCGGTCTTACTGCCACAACCCTCAGTCCGGTAGGGGCCTAAACATGGAATGAGCTCCCTGTGCCTAAGCCAACCCACGAAACGGGTGTGAGGGTTCTCAGTCGACCAGAGAGGCAGAATGCGCAAGCTGGGGATCTGTCCGGTCCCCCCTGCGTGCTACCGATCCTACTGTCACAACCCTCGGTCTAGTCTGATCTTAGATTGGGAATGAACTCCGTATGCTTAGACTGGGGATAAACTCCGTATGCCTAAGTCAACCCATGAAACGAGTGAGCGGGCGCTCAGCTGGCCGGAGAGGTCG
Source organism: Durio zibethinus (assembly GCF_047325235.1). NCBI lineage: Eukaryota > Viridiplantae > Streptophyta > Magnoliopsida > Malvales > Malvaceae > Durio > Durio zibethinus. The sequence continues at coordinate 25,779,560 of NC_143165.1, forward strand.
GCCAAAGAGGCATAATGCGCAAGTCGGGGATCAGCTCGATCCCTCTCTGCATGCTGCCAATCTCGCTGTCGGTCCTGCTGCCACAACCCTCCCTCCGACTGGGGGTTAGACTTGGAATGTACTCCGTATGCCTAAGCCAACCCACGAAATGAGCGTGCGGGTGCTCTACCGGTCGGAGAGGCAGAATGCGCAAGTAAATCGATCTGGTCCCCCCTGCATGCTATCGATCCTGCTGTCGCAACCCTCGATCTGGTCTGATCTTTGACTGGGAATGAACTCTGTATGCTTAGACTGGGGATGAACTCCGTATGCCTAAGTCAACCCATGAAACGAGCGTACGGGCGCTCAGCCGACCGGAGAGGCAGGATGCGCAAGCCTGGGATCGAACGGGTGGTAGGTAGGTTCAAGCACATCTTCATATTTCTGTCGGGCCAATGCCATTTTTATGGCTTGTAAATTCATAGAATGGTCCCCTAAGCCTTCATATGAAATTTCGTGGCAAGATGACCCGTTTTCTATTTTTCTTGATTTTTGAAACTTTTTGTGGTTGGGGATTTTTTAAAAATTTTTTTAGAAAGAGTTTTGTCCCCAAATTTGGTAGAGGTGATCCATGGATTTTTGTTGGCATGCACAAAAAACATTAGCTAAAAACTCGAAGTGGAGAAGATTTTGTGACCGTTTGAAAAAAGTGTCCCCATTTCAGACACTTTAATGGCTACTGGCAGCAAACCTATAAAATGTCAAATGCTCTTTAAGGGGTTGTGAGTTCTCGAGGTTTGATGAGGGATACGGGGCCAATATAAGGGCCAACTACCAGCACCCATCGTACATCATGTGCGCACACCCCCGACCCCCCCAATCGTCGGAACCCCCAATGCCACCGGCTAGGCTCTCCGACGATGCTCCGGTGATGGTGCCCCGGGTGAAAAAAATACAGCACCAGCACATGCCTGAGCCCAGTATGTGCACCGTGGCTCAAAATCTTAGATTGGGAATGAGCTCTGTATGCTTAGACATGGAATGAACTCTGCATGCCTAAGCCAACCCAAGAAACGAGCGTACGGGCTCTCAGTCGACCGAAAAGGCAGAATGCGCAAGTCGGGGATCGACTCAATCCCCCCGACGTGCTGTCGATCCTGCTGCCGCAACCCTCAATCCGATCTGATCTTAGACTGGGAATGAACTCCGTATGCATAAGTCAACCCACGAAACGAGTGTGCTACCGATCCCGCTACCGGTCCTACTGCCATAACCCTCGATCCAACGGGGGCTTAGACATGGAATGTACTCCGTATGCCTAAGCCAACCCACGAAACGAGCATGCGGGCGCTCAGCCGGCCAGAAAGGTAGAATGCGCAAGTTGGGGATCAGCCCGGTCCCCCCTGCGTTCTGTTGATCCTACTGCCGCAACCTTCGATCCGGTTCAATCTTAGACCAGGAACAAACTCCGTATGCTTAGACTGGGAATGAACTCTGTATGCCTAAGTCAACCCATGAAACGAGCATGCAGGCGCTCAGCCGACCAGAGAGGCAAGATGCACAAGCCGGGGATCGAATGGGTAGTAGGTGGGTTCAAGCACATCTTCATAATTCTGCTGTGCCAATGCCATTTTTATGGCTTGTAAATTCATACAATGGTCACCTATGCCTTCATGTGCAGTTTCGTGGCAAGACGACCCATTTTCTATTTTTCATGATTTTTGAAACTTTTTATGGTTCAGGATTTTTTAAAATTTTTTGAGAAAGTGTTTTGTCCCTAAATTTGGTAGAGGTGATCCTTGGATTTTTTTACGGTTCAGGATTTTTTAAAGTTTTTTTAGAAGGATTTTTATCCCCAAATTTGGTAGAGGTGATCCTTGTATTTTTGTTGGTATGCACACAAAAATTTAGCTAAAAACTCGAAGTGGAGAAGATTTTGGGACCATTTGAAAAAAGTGTCCCTATTTCAGACACTTTAATGGCTACTAGCAGCAAACCTATAAAATCTCAAATGCTCATTCAGGGGGTGTGAGTTCTCAAGGTTTGATGAGGGATAGGGGGCCAATATAAGGGCCAAGTACCAGTACCCATCGCACATCATGTGTGCACAACCCCCGGCCCCCCCAATCGTCGGAACCCCAATGCCGCAGGTTAGGCTCTCCGGCGATGCTCCGGAGATGCTCCGACGATGGTGCCCCGAGTGAAAAAAATGTGGCACCAGCACATGCCTAAGCCCAACATGTGCACCGTGGCTCAAAATCTTAGATTAAGAATGAGCTTCGTATGCTTAGACATGGAATGAACTCCGTATGCCTAAGCCAACCCACGAAACGAGCGTACGGGCGATCAGTCGATCGGAGAGGCAGAATGCACAAGCCAGGGATCGACCTAGTCCCCCCTGCGTGCTGTCGATCCTGCTGCCGTAACCCTCAGTCTGGTCTGATCTTAGACTGGGAATGAACTCCGTATGCATAAGTCAACCCTTGAAACAAGCGTGCGAACACTAAGCTGGCCGAAGAGGAGTAATGCGTAAACCGAGGATCGGCCCGATCCCCCTCTGCATGCTACCGGTCCGATGCCACAACCCTCGGTCTGACTGGGTCTTAGACATGGAACGAGCTCCCTATGCCTAAGCTAACCCACGAAATGGGCATGCGGACGCTCAGCCAGTCAGAGAGGCAGAAGACGCAAGTCGGGGATCAGCTCGGTCCCCTATACGTGCTATCGATCCTACTGCCACAACCCTCGATCCGATTCAATCTTAGACTTGGATTGAACTCCGTATGCTTAGACTGGGGATGAACTCCATATCCCTAAGTCAACCCACAAAACGAGCGTGCGAGCGCTCAGCCGGTCGGAGAGGCCAGCCGGAGAGGCATAATGCGCAAGTCGAAGATCAGCCTGGTCCCTCTCTGTGTGCTACCGATCCCGCTATCGGTTCTACTGCCACAACCCCCGGTCCGACTGGGGCTTAAACATGGAATGTACTCCGTATGCCTAAGCCAACCCACGAAACGGCCGTGCAGGCGCTCAGCCGGCCGGAGAGGCAGAATGTGCAAGCCGGGATCGGTTCGGTCCCGCCTATGTGCTATCGATCCTGCTACCGCAACCCTCGATCTGATTCGATCTTAGACTAGGAATGAACTCCATATGCTTAGACTGAGGATGAACTCCATATGCCTAAGTCAACCCACGAAACGAGCGTACAGGCACTCAACCAACCGAAGAGGCCAGCCGGAGGGGCATAATGCGTAAGCCGAGGATCAGCTCGGTCTCCCTCTGCGTGCTGCCAATCCCGCTACCGGTCCTGCTGCCACAACCCTCGCTCCGACTGGGGCTTAGACATGGAATGAGCTCCCTATGCCTAAGCAAACGTACGAAACGGACGTGCGGGCGCTCAACCGATCAGAGAGGCAGAATGCACAAGCTGGGGATAGGACCGATCCCTCCTGCGTGTTGTCGATCCTGCTACCGTAACCTTCGATCTGATCTGATCTTTGATTAGGAATGAACTCTGTATGCTTAGACATGGAATGAGCTCCCTATGCCTAAGCAAACGCACGAAACGGGCGTGCGGGCGCTCAGCCGATCGGAGAGGCAGAATGCACAAGCCGGGGACAGGCCCGGTCCCCCCTGCGTGTTGTCGATCCTGCTACCGTAACCTTCGATCCGGTCTGATCTTTGATTAGGAATGAACTCTGTATGCTTAGACGGTGGATGAACTCTGTATGCCTAAGTCAACCCATGAAACGAGCGTACGGGCGCTCAACCGACCGATGAGGCATAATGCTCAAGTCGGGGAATAGCCTGTTCCCCCTCTATGTGCTACCGATCCCACTGTCGGTCCTGCTGCCACAACCTTCGGTCTGGCTGGGGCTTAGGCATGGAATGAGCTCCCTATGCCTAAGCCAACCCATGAAACGAGCGTACGGGCGCTCAGTCGGTCGGAGAGTCAAAATGCGCAAGTCGGGGATCGGCCCGGTACCCCTTACGTACTGCCGATCCTACTGTCGTAACCCTCAGTCTAGTCTGATCTTTGACTGGGAATGAACTCCATATGCTTAGACTTGGGATGAACTCCGTATGCCTAAGTCAAAACACGAAACGAGCATACGGGCGCTCAGCCAGCCAGAGAGGCTAGCCGAAGAGGCATAATGCGCAAGCCAGGGATCAACCCGATCCCCCTCTGCGTGCTGTCGATCCCGCTACCGGTCCTGCTACCATAACCCTCGATCTGGCTGGGGCTTAGACGTAGAATGTACTCCGTATGCCTAAGCCAACCCACGAAACGAGCGTGCGAGAGCTCAGCCGATCAGAGAGGCAGAATGCGCAAGCCAGGGATCGGCCTGGTCCCCCCTACGTGCTACCAATCCTGCTGTCGCAACCCTCAATCCGGTTCAATTTTAGACTGGGAATGAACTCCATATGCTTAGACTAGGGATGAACTCCGTATGTCTAAGTCAACCCATGAAACGAGCATACGGGTGCTCAGCCCACAGGATAGGTCGATCGAAGAGGCATAATGTGCAAGTCGAGGATCAACCTGATCGCCCTCTACGTGCTACCGATCCCGTTGCCAGTCCTGCTACCATAACCCTTGGTTCGGCTGGGGCTTTGACATGGAATGTACTCCGTACGCCTAAGCCAACCCATGAAATGAGTGCGTGGGTGCTTAACCGGCCAGAGAGGTAGAATGCGTAAGCCTGGGATCGTCTCGGTCCCCTCTGTGTGCTGTCGATCCTGCTGTCGTAACCTTGGATCCGGTTCAATCTTAGACTGGGAATGAACTCCGTATGCTTAGATTGGGGATGAACTCTGTATGCCTAAGTCAACCCACGAAACGAGCGTGCGAGCGCTCAGTTGACCAGAGAGGTAGGATGTGCAAGTCGGGGATCGAACGGGTGGTTGGTGGGTTTAAACACATCTTCATATTTCTATGGCGATCAGCCCGGTTGAATAGGCATAATGCACAAGTCGAGGATCGGCCCTATCCCCTTCTGTGTGCTGCCGGTCCCACTACCATAGCCCTTGGTTTGGTTGGGGCTTAGACATGAAATGAGCTCCCTATGTCTAAGCCAACCCACGAAACGGATGTGCGGTCGCTCAGCTGGCCGGAGAGGCAGAATGCGCAAGCTGGGGATCGGCTCGGTCCCCCCTACGTGATGCCGATCCTTCTACCGAAACCCTTAGTCTGGTCTGATCTTAGACTGGGAATGAACTCCGCATGCTTAGATTGGGGATGAACTCCGTATGCCTAAGTCAACCCATAAAACGAGCGTGCAAGGTGCTCAACCGATCGGAGGGGTCGATTGGAGAGGCATAATGTGCAAGTCGGGGATCAACTCGATCCCCCTCTACATGCTGTCGATCCCGCTACCAGTCCTACTGCCATAACCTTCACTCCGGTTGGGGGTTAGACGTGGAATGTACTCCGTTGCCTAAGCCAACCCATGAAACGAGCGTGCAGGTGCTCAGCCGACCGGAGAGGCAGAATGCACAAGCCGGGGATTGACCCGGTCCACCCTACGTGCTGTCGATCCTACTATCGTAACCTTCGATTCTACTGCTGTAACCCTCGATTCGGTCTGATCTTAGATTGGGGATGAACTCTGTATGCCTAAGTCAACCCACGAAACAAGCGTGCGGGCACTCAACCGACTGGAAAGGCCGATCGAAAAGGCATAATGTGCAAGTCAAGGATCAACCTGATCCTCCTCTGCATGCTGTCAATCCCACTGCCAGTCCTGCTACCACAACCCTCGATCCGATTGGGGCTTAGACGTGGAATGTACTCCGTATGCCTAAGCCAACCCACGAAATGAGCTTGTAGGTGCTCAGCCAGTCGGAGGGGTAGAATGCACAAGTCGAGGATCGGTTTGGTCCCCCCTACGTGCTGCCGATCCTGCTACCGCAACCCTCCATCTGGTCCGATCTTAGACTAAGAATGAACTCCGTATGCTTAGACTGGGGATGAACTCCGTATGCCTAAGTCGACCCACAAAACAAGCATGCGGACGCTCAGTCAGCCAGAGAGGTCAGTCGGAGAGGCATAATGCGTAATCCAAGGATCAGCCCGATCCCTCTCTGTGTGCTACCGATCTTGCTACCAGTCCTGCTGCCATGACCCTCGGTCCGACTGGGGCTTGACGTGGAATGTACTCCATATGCTAAAGCCAACCCATGAAACGAGCGTACGGGCTCTCAGCTGATCGGAGAGGTAGAATTCGTAAGTCGGGGATCAGCTCGGTCCCCCCTACGTGCTGTCGATTCTACTACCACAACCCTCGATTTGGTCTGATCTTAGACGGGGAATGAACTCCGTATGCATAAGTCAACCCACGAAACGAGAGTGCGGGCGCTGAGCCAGCTGAAAAGGCAAATGCACAAGCCGAGGATCAGCCCGATCCCCCTCTGCATGCTATCGGTCCTGCTGTGACAACCCTCGATCTGATTGGGGCTTAGACATCGAATGAGCTCCCTATGCCTAAGCCAACCCATGAAATGAGTGTACGGGCACTCAGCCGGCCGGAGAGGCATAATGCACAAGCCAGGGATCGGCCCGGTCCTCCCTGCGTGCTATCAATCCTGCTATTGCAACCCTCGATCTAGTCTGATCTTAGACTGGGAATGAACTCCGTATGCTTAGACTGGGGATGAACTCTGTATGCCTAAGTCAACCCACGAAACGAGCGTGTGGGCGCTCAGTCAATCGGAGAGGCATAATGCGCAAGCCGGGGATCAGCCCGGTCCCCCTCTACGTGCTACCTATCTCGTTGCCAGTCCTTCTGTCACAACCCTCGGTCTGGCTGGGGTAGATGTGGAATGTACTCTGTATGCCTAAGCCAACCCATGAAACGAGTGTCTGGGCGCTCAGCCGATCGGAAAGGTAGAATGCGCAAGTCGAGGATCAGCCTGGTCCCCCATACGTGCTACCGATCTTGCTACTGCAACCCTCAATCCGATCCGATCTTGGACTGGGAATGAACTCTGTATGCTTAGACTGGGGATGAACTCCGTATGCCTAAGTCAACCCACGAAACGAGCGTACGGGTGCTCAGCCAACCAGAGAGGCAGGATGCGCAAGTCGGGGATCGAACAAGTGTTAGGTGGGTTCAAGCACATCTTCATATTTCTGCCATGCCTATGCCATTTTTATGGCTTGTAAATTCATACAATGGTCCCCTAAGCCTTCATGTGAAGTTCGTGGCAAGACGACCCGTTTTCTATTTTTCACAATTTTCAAAACTTTTTGCGGTTCGGGATTTTTTCAAATTTTTTTAGAAAGATTTTTGTCCCCAAAATTGGTAGAGGTGATCCTTGTATTTTTTTTTTTGCATGCACAAAGAAATTCAGCTAAAAACTCAGAGTGGAGAAGATTTTGTGACCGTTTGAAAAAAGTGTCCCCATTTGAGACACTTTAATGGCTACTGGCAGCAAACCTATAAAATCTCAAATGCTCTTTAAGGGGGTGTGAGTTCTCGAGGTTTGATGAGGGATAGGGGGCCAATATAGGGGCCAAGTACCAGCACCCATCGCACATCATGTGCACACACCCCCGGCCCCCCCAATCGCTGGAACCCTTAATGCCGTCGGTTAGGCTCTCCGGTGATGCTCCAACGATGGTGCCCCGAGCGAAAAAAATGTGGCACCAGCACATGCCCGAGCCCATCATGTGCACCGTGGCTCAAAATCTTAGATTGGGAATGAGCTTCGTATGCTTAGACATGGAATGAACTCCGTATGCCTAAGCCAGCCCACGAGTCGAGCGTATAGGCGCTCAGCAGACCGGAGAGGCAGAATGTGCAAGCCAGGGATCGAACTGGTGGTAGGTGAGTTCAAGCACATATTCATATTTCTACCATGCCAATGCCGTTTTTATGGCTTGTAAATTCATATAATGGTCCCCTAAGCCTTCATGTGAAGTTTCGTGGCAAGACGACCTGTTTTCTATTTTTCATGATTTTCCAAACTTTTTACGGTTCGGGATTTTTTTTAATTTTTTTAAAAAGAGTTTTGTCCCCAAAATTGGTCGAGGTGATCCTTGTATTTTTTTTGGCATGCACAAAAACATTCAGCTAAAAACTCGAAGTGGAGAAGATTTTGTGACCATTTGAAAAAAGTGTCCCCATTTCAGACACTTTAATGGCTACTGGCAGCAAACCTATAAAATCTCAAATGCTCTTTAAGGGAGTGTGAGTTCTCGAGGTTTGATGAGGGATAAAGGGGCAAAATAAGGGCCAAGTACTAGCACCCATCGCACATCATGTGCGCACACCCCCCGGCCCCCCCAATGCCGCCGGTTAGGCTCTCTGATGATGCTCCGACGGTGGTGCCCCAGGCAAAAAAAATGCGGCACCAGCACATGCCCGAGCCCAGCATGTGCACCGTCGCTCAAAATCTTGATTGGGAATGAGCTCTATACGCTTAGACATGGAATGAACTCCGTATGCCTAAGCCAACCCACGAAACGAGCGTGCGGGCGCTCAGCCGACCGGAGAGGCAGAATGCGCAAGCTGGGGATCGACCCGGTCCCCCCTGTGTGCTGTCGATCCTACTGTCGTGACCCCCAGTCTGGTCCGATCTTAGACTAGGAATGAACTCCGTATGCATAAGTCAACCAACGAAACGAACGTGCGGGCGTTGAGCCGACCGAAAAGGCATAATGCACAAGTCGAGGATCGACCCGGTGCTCTTCACATGCTCTCGGTCTCGGTGCCACAACCCTCGGTCCGACTGGGGCTTAGAGATGGAATGAGCTCCCTGTGTCTAAGCCAACCCACGAAATGGGCGTGCGGGCGCTCAGTCGACGGAGAGATAGAATATGCAAGCCGGGGATCGACGCGGTCCCCCCTGCGCGTTGTCGATCCTACTATCGCAACCCTCGGTCCAGTCCGATCCAATCTTAGACTGGGAATGAACTCTATATGCTTAGACTGGAGATGAACTCCGTATGCCTAAGTCAACTCATGAAACGAGCGTGCGGATGCTCAGCCGATCGGAGAGGCATAATGCGTAAGCCGAGGATCAAGTAGGTCCCCCTCTGCGTGCTGCCGATCCTGCTGTCGGTCCTGCTGGGGCTTAGACATGGAATGTACTCCCTAATGCCTAAGGCAACCCATGAAACGAGCATGCGGGCGCTCAACCGATCAAAGAGGCAGAATGCGTAAGCCGGGGATCACCCCGGTCCCCCCTGTGTGCTATCGATCCTACTGTCGCAACCCTCGATCCAGTCGGATCTTAGACTGGGAATGAACTCCGTATGCTTAGACTGGGGATGAACTCCGTATGCTTAAGTCAACCCACAAAATGAGCGTGCGCACACTCAATCGACCAGAGAGGCAGGAAGTGCAAGCCGAGGATCGAACGGGTGGTAGGTGGGTTCATGCACATCTTCATATTTCTACCATGCCAATGCCATTTTTATGGCTTGTAAATTCATACAACTGTCCCCTAAGCCTTCATGTGAATTTTCGTGGCAAGACAACCCATTTTCTATTTTTCATGATTTTTGAAACTTTTTGAGGTTCAAGATTTTTTTAAATTTTTTTAGAAAGAATTTTGTCTCCAAATTTGGTAGAGGTGATCCTTGTATTTTTATTGGCATGCAAAAAAAAATTCAGTTAAAAACTCGGAGTGGAGAAGATTTTGTGATCCTTTGAAAAAAGTGTCCCCATTTCGGACACTTTAATGGCTACTAGCAGCAAACCTATAAAATCTCAAATGTGCTTGAAGGGGGTGTGAGTTCTCAAGGTTTGATGAGGGATAGGGGCCTAAAATAAGGGCAAGTACCAGCACCCATCGCACATCATGTGCGCACACCCCCCGGCCCCCCAATCGCCGGAACCCCAAATGTCGTCGGTTAGGCTCTCCGGTGATGCTCCAGCGATGCTCCGACGATGGTGCCCCGGGCAAAAAAAATACAGTACCAGCACATGCCCGAGCCCAACATATGCACTGTGGCTCAAAATCTTATATTGGGAATGAGCTCCGTACGCTTAGACGTGGAATGAACTCTGTATGCCTAAGCCAACCCATGAAATGAGCGTGCGGGCGCTCAGCCTACCGGAGAGGCAAAATGCACAAGTCAGGGATCGATGCAATCCCCCCCTGCATGCTGTCGATCCTACTACCGCAACCCTCGATCTGGTCTGATCTTAGACTGGGAATGAACTCTATATGCATAAGTCAACCCACGAAACGAGCGTGCGGGCGTTGAGCCAGCCAATGAGGCATAATGCGCAAGCCGGGGATCGACTCGGTCCCCCTCTGCGTGCTGCCGGTCCCGCTGCCACAGCCCTCGGTCCGGCTGGGGAATGAGCTCCCTTTGCCTAAGCCAACCCACGAAATGGGCGTACGGGCGCTCAGCCGGTCGGAGAGGCAGAATGCGCAAGCAGGGATCGGCCAAGTCCCCCCTGCGTGCTACCGATCCTGCTGCCACAACCCTCGGTCCGGTCGGATCTTAGACTAGGAATGAACTCTGTATGCTTAGACTGGGGATGAACTTCGTATGCCTAAGTCAACCCATGAAACAAGCGTGTGGGTGCTTAGCCGACCGTAAAGGCCGGTCAGGGAGGCATAATGCGCAAGCCGGGGATTAGCCCGATCCCCCTCTGCGTGCTGTCAATCTCGCTGCCGGTCCTGCTACCATAACCCTCAGTCCAACTGGGGCTTAGATGTGGAATGTACTCCGTATGCCTAAGCCAAGTCATGAAACGAGCGTGCGGGCACTCAACCGATCGGAGAGGCAGAATGCGCAAGTAAGGGATCGACCCAGTCCCCCTTGCGTGCTGTCGATCCTGCTACCGCAACCCTCGATCCGATCCGATCTTAGATTGGGAATGAACTCCGTATGCTTAGACTGGGGATGAACTCTGTATGCCTAAGTCAACCCATGAAACGAGCGTACGGGCACTCAACCGACAGGAGAGGTCGGTCGAAGAGGCATAATACAAAAGCTGGGGATCAGCTCGATCCCCCTCTGTGTGCTATCGATCCAACTGTCGGTCCTGCTTCCATAACCCTCGGTCTGGCTGGGGCTTAGACGTGGAATGTACTATGTATGCCTAAGCCAACCCATGAAATAAGCGTGCGGGCACTCAGCTGGCCAGAGAGGCAAATGCGTAAGCCAGGGATCGGTTCGATCTCCCTTGCATACTATCGATCCTGCTACCGCAACCCTTGATCCAATCTGATCTTAGACTGGGAATGAACTCCATATGCTTAGACTGGGGATGAACTCTGTATGCCTAAGTTAACCCACGAAACGAGCGTGCGAGCGCTCAGCCGACCAGAGAGGCAGGATGTGCAAGCCGGGGATCGAACGGGTGGTAGGTGGGTTCAAGCACATCTTCATATTTCTACCATGCCAATGCCATTTTTATGGCTTGTAAATTCATACAATGGACCCCTAAGCCTTCATGTGAAGTTTCGTGGCAAGACGACCCGTTTTCTATTTTTCACGATTTTTGAAACTTTTTACGGTTTAGGATTTTTTTAGAAAGAGTTTTGTCCCCAAATTTGGTAGAGGTGATCCTTGTATTTTTGTTGGCATGCACAAAAACATTCAGCTAAAAACTCGAAGTGGAGAAGATTTTGTGATCCTTTGAAAAAAGTGTCCCCATTTCGGACACTTTAATGGCTACTGGCAGCAAACCTATAAAATCTCAAATGCGCTTTAAGGGGGTGTGAGTTCTCAAGGTTTGATGAGGGATAGGGGGCCAATATAAGGGCCAAGTACCAGCACCCATCGTACATCATGTGCGTACACCCCCCCGGCCCCCCAATCGTCGAAACCCCCAATGCCTTCGGTTAGGCTCTCCGGTGATGCTCCGACGATGGTGCCCCAGGTGAAAAAAATGTGGCACCAGCACATGCTCGAGCCTAGTATGTGCACCGTGGCTCAAAATCTTTGATTGGGAATAAGCTCCGTATGCTTAGACATGGAATGAACTCCGTATGCCTAAGCCAACCCACGAAACGAGCGTGCGGGTGCTCAGTCGGCCGGAGAGGCAGAATGCGCAAGTCGAGGATCAACCCGGGCCCCCATTACGTGCTGTCGATCCTGCTACCGCAACCCTCAGTCCCGTCTGATCTTAGACTGGGAATGAACTTCGTATGCATAAGTCAACCCACGGAACGAGCGTGCGGGCACCGAACGGGTGGTAGGTGGGTTCAAGCACATCTTCATATTTCTGCCATGCCAATGCCATTTTTATGGCCTGTAAATTCAAACAATGGTCCCCTAAGCCTTCATGTGAAGTTTTGTGGCAAGACGACCTGTTTTTTATTTTTCTCGATTTTCAAAACTTTTTGTGGTTCGAGATTTTTTTAATTTTTTTAGAAAGAGTTTTGTCCCCAAATTTGCTAGACGTGATCCTTGTATTTTTGTTGGAATGCACAAAAAAATTCAGCCAAAAACTCAAAGTGGAGAAGATTTGGTGATCGTTTGAAAAAAGTGTCCCCATTTCAGACACTTTAATGGCTACTGGTAGCAAACCTATAAAATCTCAAATGCTCTTTAAAGGGGTGTGAGTTCTCGAGGTTTGATGAGGGATAGGGGGCCAACATAAAGGCCAAGTGCCAGCACCCATCGCACATCATGTGCGCACACCCCCCGGCCCCCCAATCATCGAAACCCCCAATGCCGCCGGTTAGGCCCTCCGGCGATGCTCCGAAGATGGTGCCCCAGGTGAAACAAATGAGGCACCAGCACATGCCCGAGCCTAGTATGTGCACCATGGCTCAAAATCTTTGATTAGGAATGAGCTCCGTATGCTTAGACATGGAATGAACTCCGTATGCCTAAGCCAACCCACGAAACGAGCGTGCGGGTGCTCAGTCGGCCGGAGAGGCAAAATGCACAAGTCGGGGATCAACCCGGGCCCCCATTGCGTGCTGTCGATCCTGCTGCCGCAACCCTCGGTCCGGTCCGATCTTAGACTGGGAATGAACTCCGTATGCATAAGTCAACCCACGGAACGAGCGTGCGGGGGCTGAGCCGGCCGAAGAGGCATAATACGCAAGTCAGGGATCGGCCTGATCCCCCTCTATGTGCTGCCGGTCCTGCTACCACAACACTCGGTCCGACTAGCGCTTAGACATGGAATGAGCTCCCTATGCCTAAGCCAACTCACGAAACGGACGTACGGGGGCTCAGTCGGTCGGAGAGGCAGAATGCGCAAGCTGGGGATCGACCCAGTCCCCCCTACGTGCTGCCGATCCTGTAGTCGCAACCCTCGGTCCAGTCCAATCTGAGACTGGGAATGAACTACGTATGCTTAGATTACGGATGAACTCTGTATGCCTAAGTCAACCCACGAAATGAGCGTACGGGTGCTCAGCTGGCCGGAGAGCCGTAATGCGTAAGTCAGTGATCAGCTCGATCCCCCTCTATGTGCTGCCGACCGCTGCCGGTCCTACTGCCACAACCCTCAGTCTGGCTGGGGCTTAGACGTGGAATGTACTCTGTTTGCCTAAGCCAAGCCATGAAACGAGCATGCGGGCTTTCAACCGGTAGGAGAGGTAGAATGCAGAACCCAGGGATCGGCTCGATCCCCCCTGTGTGCTACCGATCTTGCGGCTACAACCCTTGATTCGATCTGATCTTAGACTGCGAATGAACTCCATATGCTTAGACTGGTGATGAACTCCGTATGCCTAAGTCAACCCATGAAACGAGCGTGTGGAACGAGCGTGCGGGCACTCAGCCAGTCGAAGAGGTCGATCGGAGAGGCATAATGTGCAAGTCGGGGATCAACCCGGTCCCCCTCTACGTGCTATCGATCCCACTGCCGGTGCTGCTGCCACAACCCTCGATTCGGCTGGGGCTTAGACATAGAATGTACTTCGTATGCCTAACCAACCCACGGAACGAGCGTGCGGGGATTTTTTAGAATTTTTTTAGACAGAGTTTTACCGCCAAATATGGTAGAGGTGATCCTTGTATTTTTTTTGGCATGCACAAAAAAATTCAACTAAAAACTCGAAGTGGAGAAGATTTTGTGATCGTTTGAAAAAAATGTCTCTATTTCAGACACTTGAATGGCTACTGGCAACAAACCTATAAAATCTCAAATGCTCTTTAAGGGGTGTGAGTTCTCAAGGTTTGATTAGGGATAGAGGGCCACTATAAGGGCCAAGTACCAGCACCAATCGCACATCATGTGCGCACAACACCCGGCCCCCCTAATTGCCAGAACCTCTCCGGCGAAAAAAATGCGTAACCAGCACATGCCCGAGCCCAGCATGTTCACCGTGGCTCAAAATCTTAGACTGGGAATGAGCTCCGTATGCTTAGACGTGGAATGAACTCCGTATGCCTAAGCTAACCCATGAAACGAGTGTGCGGGCGCTCATACAGTCGGAGAGGCAGAATGTGCAAGCCGGGGATCGACCTGCTCCCCTCTGCATGCTGTCGACCTTGCTGTTGCAACCCTCGGTCCAGTCTGATCTTAGATTGGGAATGAACTCCGTATGTATAAGTCAACCCATGAAACTAGTGTGCGGGTGCTGAGCCATACGAAAAGGCATAATGCACAAGCCGGGGATCGGCCCAGTCCCCCTCTACGTGCTGTCGGTCCCGCTACCACAACCCTCTGTTCGGCTGGGGCTTGGACATGGAATGAGCTCCCTATGCCTAAGCCAACCCATGAAATGGGAGTGCGGGCACTCAGCCAGTCAGACAGGCAGCATACGCAAGTCGGGGATCGGCCTAGTCCCCCTGTGTGCTGTCGATCCAGTTGCCGCAACCCTCGGTCCAGTCCGATCTTAGACTGCGAATGAACTCCGTATACTTCGACTAGGGATGAACTCCGCATGTCTAAGTCAACCCATGAAACGAGCGTGCGGGTGCTCACCCGACCGATGAGGTCGGCTGCAGAGGCATAATGCGCAAGCTGAGGATCAGCTCAGTCCCCCTCTGCGTGCTACCGATCCTGTTGTCGATCCTGCTGCCACAACCCTCAGTTCGGTTGGGGCTTAGACATGGAATGTACTCCGTATGCCTAAGCCAACCCACGAAACGAGCGTGCGGGTGCTCAGCCAATCGGAGAGGCAGAATGCGTAAGCCAGGGATCGGCTCGGTCCCCCCTGCGTGCTGTCAATCTTGCTGCCGCAACCCTCGATCCGATCTGATCTTAGTCTGGGAATGAACTCTGTATGCTTAGACTGGGGATGAACTCCGTATGCCTAAGTCAACCCACGAAACGAGCGTGCAGGCGCTCAGCCGACCAAAGAGGCAGGATGCGCAAGTCGAGGATCGAACGGGTGGTTGGTAGGTTCAAGGACATCTTCATATTTCTGCCATGCCAATGCCATTTTTATGGCTTGTAAATTCATACAATGGTCCCCTAAGCCTTCAAGTGAAGTGTCATGGCAAGATGAACCATTTTCTATTTTTCATGATTTTCAAAACTTTTTGCGGTTCAGGATTTTTTTTAATTTTTTTAGAAAGAGTTTTGTCCCCAAATTTGGTAGAGGTGGTCCTTGTATTTTTTTTGGCATGCACAAAACAATTCAGCTAAAAACTCGAAGTGGAGATGATTTTATGACCGCTTGAAAAAAGTGTCCCCATTTCAAACACTTTAATGGCTACTGGCAGCAAACCTATAAAATCTCAAATGCTCTTTAAGGGGGTGTGAGTTCTCGAGGTTTGATGAGGGATAGGGGACCAATATAAGGGCCAAGTACCAGCACCTATCGCACATCATGTGCGCACACCCCCCGGCCCCCCAATCGTCGGAACCCCCAATGCCGCCGGTTAGGCTCTCCGGCAATGCTACTACGATGGTGCCCCGGGCAAAAAAAATGCATCACCAGCATATGCCCGAGCCCAGCATGTGCACCATGGACAAAAATCTTAGACTGGGAATGAGCTCCGTATGCTTAGACATGGAATGAACTCCGTATGCCTAAGCCAACCCACAAAACGAGCGTGCGGGCGCTCAGCCGGTCGGAGAGGTAGAATGCACAAGCCGGGGATTGACCTGGTCCCTCTTGTGTGCTGTCAATCCTACTACCACAGCCCTCGAACTGATCCAATCTTAGACTGGGAATGAACTCTGTATGCATAAGTCAACCCATGAAACAAGCATGCAGGCGCTGAGCTAGCCAAAGAGGCATAATGCACAAACTGGGGATCAACCCTGTCCCCCTCTGCGTGTTGCCGGTCTCGCTGCCATAACCCTCGGTCCGACTGGGGCTTAGACATGGAATGAGCTCCCGATGCCTAAGCTAACCCATGAAATGGGCGTGGGGGCGTTCAGCCGACCGAAAAGGCAGAATGCGTAAGTCGAGGATCAACCCAATCTCCCCTGCGTGCTGTCGATCCTGCTGCCGCAACTCTCAGTCCAATCCGATCTTAGACTGGGAATTAACTCCGTATGCTTAGACTGGGGATGAACTACATATGCCTAAGTCAACCCACGAAATGAGCGTGCAGGCGCTCAGCAGACCAGAGAGGCAGGATGCGTAAGTTGGGGATCGAACGGGTGGTAGGTGGTTCAAGCACATCTTCATATTTATGCCATGCCAAAGCCATTTTTATGGCTTGTAAATTCATACAATGGTCCCCTAAGCCTTCATGTCAAGTTTCGTATCAAGACGACCCATTTTCTATTTTTCATGATTTTCGAAACTTTTTGCGGTTCGAGCTTTTTTTAAATTTTTTTAGAAAGAGTTTTGTCCCCAAATTTGGTAGAGGTGATCCTTGCATTTTTTTTGGCATGCACAAAAAAATTCAGCTAAAAACTCAAAGTGGAGAAGATTTTGTGACCGTTTGAAAAAAGTGTCCCCATTTCAGACACTTTAATGGCTACTGGCAGCAAACCTATAAAATCTCAAATGCTCTTTAAGGGGGTGTGAGTTCTCGTGGTTTGATTAGGGATAGGGGGCCAATATAAGGGCAAGTACCAGCACCAATCGCACATCATGTGCGCACCCCCCTGGCCCCCCCAATCGTCGGAACCCCCAATGCCGCCGGTTAGGCTCTCCGACGATGTTCCGACGATGGTGCCTCGGGCAAAAAACCTACGGCACCAGCACATGCTCGAGCCCAGCATGTGCACCGTCACTCAAAATATTAGACTGGGAATGAGCTCCGTATGCTTAGACACGGAATTAACTCCGTATGCTTAAGCCAACCCACAAAACAAACGTACGGGCGCTCAGCCGGTCGGAGAGGTAGAATGCACAAGCCGGGGATCAACCTGGTCCCCCCTGCGTGCTGTCGATCCTGCTGCCACAACCCTCGGTTTGGTCTGATCTTACACTGGGAATGAACTCCGTATGTATAAGTCAACCCACGAAACGAGCGTGCGGGCATTGAGCTGGCCGAAGAGGCATAATGCGCAAGCCAAGGATCGACCCGGTCCCCCTCTGCATGCTGTCGGTCTCGCTGCCACAACCCTCGGTCCGGTTGGGGCTTAGACATGGAATGAGCTCCCTATGCCTAAGCCAACCCACGAAACGGATGTGCGGGCGCTCAGCCGATCGGAAAGGCAGAATACGTAAGCCGGGGATCGGCCCAGTCCCCCCTGTGTGCTGTCGATCCTACTGTCGCAACCCTTGGTCCGATCCGTTCCTAGACTGGGAATGAAATCTGTATGCTTAGACTGGGGATGAACTCCGTATCCCTAAGTCAACCCATGAAACGAGCGTACGGGTGCTCAGTCGACCGATAAGGTCGGTCGGAGAGGCATAATCCGTAAGTCGAGGATCAACCCGGTCGCTCTCTTCGTACTATCGATCCCGCTGTCGGTCCTGCTATAACAACCCTCGGTCTGGTTGGGGCTTAGACATGGAATGTACTGCGTATGCCTAAGCCAACCCATGAAACGAGCGTGCGGGTGCTCAGCCAGTGGGAGAAGCAGAATGCGTAAGCCAGGGATCAGGCCGGTCCCCCCTGCGTGCTGCCGATCTTGCTACCGCAACCCTCAATCCAATCTGATCTTAGTCTGGGAATGAACTCCGTATGCATAAGTCAACCCACGAAACGAGCATGCGGGCGCTCAGCCGACCAGAGAGACAGGATGCACAAGCCGAGGATCGAACGGGTCGTTGGTGGGTTCAAGCACATCTTAATATTTCTGCCATGCCAATGCCATTTTTATGGCTTGTAAATTCATACAATGGTCCCCTAAGCCTCCATGTGAAGTTTCGTGGCAAAATGACCCGTTTTCAATTTTTCACGATTTTTAAAACTTTTTGAGGTTCGAGATTTTTTTTAAATTTTTATAGAAAGTGTTTTGTCCCCAAATTTGGTAGAGGTGATCCTCGTATTTTTTTTTGGCATGCAAAAAAATATTCAGCTAAAAACTCGAAGTGGAGAAGATTTTGTTATCATTTGAAAAAAGTGTCTCCATTTCAGACACTTTAATGGCTACTGGCAGCAAACCTATAAAATCTCAAATGCTCTTTAAGGGGGTGTGAGTTCTCGAGGTTTGATGAGGGATAGGGGGCCAATATAAGGGCCAAGTACCAGCACCCAATGCCGCCGGTTAGGCTCTCCGATGATGCTCCGACGATGGTGCCCCGGGCAAAAAAGATGCGGCACCAGCACATGCCCGAGCCCAGCATGTGCACCATGGACAAAAATCTTAGGCTGGGAATGAGCTCCGTATGCTTGGACGTGGAATGAACTCCGTATGCCTAAGCCAACCCACAAAACGAGCGTGCGGGTGCTCAGTCGGTCGGAGAGGCAGAATGCACAAGCCGGGGATCGACCCGGTCCCCCCTGTGTGCTGTCGATCCTGCTACTGCAACTCTCAAACTGGTCTGATCTTAGACTGAGAATGAACTCCGTATGCATAAGTCAAGCCACGAAACAAGCATGCAGGCGCTGAACTAGCCGAAGAGGCATAATACGCAAACTGGGGATCAGCCCGACCCCCTTCTGCATGCTGCCGATCCCGCTACCACAACCCTCGGTCCAACTGGGGCATAGACATGGAATGAGCTCCCTATGCCTAAGCTAACCCATGAAACGGGCGTGCAGGCGCTCAGCCGGCCGGAGAGGCAGAATGCTTAAGCCGAGGATCAACCCGATCTCCCCTGCGTGCTGTCGATCCTGCTGTCGTAACTCTCGGTCTAATTCAATCTTAGACTAGGAATGAACTCTATATGCTTAGACTGGGGATGAACTCCGTATGCCTAAGTCAACCCACGAAACGAGCGTGCGGGCGCTCAGCCGACCATAGAGGCAGGATGCGCAAGCCGGGGATCGAATGGGTGGTAGGTGGGTTCAAGCACATCTTCATATTTCTGCCATGCCAATGCCATTTTTATGGCTTGTAAATTCATACAATGGTCCCCTAAGCCTTCATGTGAAGTTTTGTGGCAAGACAACCCCGTTTTCAAATTTTCACGATTTTCAAATGTTTTACGGTTCGGGATTTTTTAAAATTTTTTTAGAAAGAGTTTTGTCCCCAAATTTGGAAGAGGTGATCCTTGTATTTTTTTTTGGCATGCACAAAAAAATTCAGCTAAAAACTCGTAGTGGAGAAGATTTTGTGTCCGTTTGAAAAAAGTGTCCCCATTTCAGACACTTCATTGGCTACTGGCAGCAAACCTATAAAATCTCAAATGCTCTTTAAGGGGGTGTGAGTTCTCAAGGTTTGATGAGGGATAGGGGGCCAATATAAAGGCCAAGTACCAGCACCCATCGCACATCATGTGCGCACACCCCCCGGCCCCCCCTATCGCTTGAACCCACAATGCCATCGGTTAGGGTCTTCGGCGATGCTCCGGTGGTGATGCCGCAGGTGAAAAAAATATGACACCCGTACATGCCTGAGCCCAGCATGTGCACCGTTGGCTCAAAATCTTAGACTGGGAATGAGCTCCGTATGCTTAGACATGGAATGAACTCCGTATGCTTAAGCCAACCCACAAAACGAGTGTGCGGGCGCTCAGCCGGTCAGAGAGGTAGAATGCGCAAGCCGGGGATCAACCCGGTCCCCACCTGCATGCTGTTGATCCTGCTGCTGCAACCCTCAGTCCGATCTGATATTATACTGGGAATGAACTCCGTATGCATAAGTCAACCCACGAAACGAGCGTGTGGGCGTTGAGCTGGCCAAGGAGGCATAATGTGCAAGCCGAGGATCGGCCCGGTCCCCCTCTGTGTGTTGTCGATTCCGCTGCCATAACCCTCGGTCCGACTGGGGCTTAGACATGGAATGAGCTCCCTATGCCTAAGCCAACTCATGAAACTGGCGTGCGGGTGCTCAGTCGACTGGAGAGGCAAAATGCGCAAGCCGAGGATCAGCCCAGTCCCCCCTACGTGCTACCGATCCTGTTGCCGTAACCCGATCTTAGACTGGGAATGAACTCTGTATGCTTAGACTAGGGATGAACTCCGTATGCCTAAGTCAACCTATGAAACGAGCGTACGGGCAGTCAGTCAGTCGGAGAGGCATAATACGTAAGCCGAGGATCAGCTCGGTCCCCCTCTATGTGCCGTCGATCCCGCTGCTGGTCCTGCTGCCACAAGCCTCGGTCCGGCTAGGACTTAGACATGGAATGTACTTCGTATGCCTAAGCCAACCTACGAAACGAGCGTGCGGGCGCTCAATCGACCGGAGAGGTACAATATGCAAGTCGAGGATCAGCCCGGTCCCCCTTGCGTGTTGCCGATCCTGCTACCGCAACCCTCGATCCGATCCGATCTTAGACTGGGAATGAACTCCGTATGCTTAGACTGGGGATGAACTCCGTATGCCTAAGTCAACCCATGAAACGAGCAAGCGGACGCTCAACCGACCAGAGAGGCAGGATGCGCAAGTCGGAGATCGAACGGGTGGTAGGTGGGTTCAAGCACGTCTCCATATTTATGCCATGCCAATGCCATTTTTATGTCTTGTGAATTCATACAATGGTCCCCTAAGCCTTCACGTGAAGTTTCGTGGCAAGACGACCCATTTTCTATAATTCACGATTCTCAAAACTTTTTACAGTTCGAGATTTTTTTAAATTTTTTTAGAAAGAGTTTTGTCCCCAAATTTGGTAGAGGTGATACTTGTATTTTGGTTGGCATGCACAAAAACATTCAGCTAAAAATTCGAAGTGGAGAAGATTTTGTGACTGTTTGAAAAAAGTGTCCCCATTTCAGACACTTTAATGGCTACTGGCAGCAAACCTATAAAATCTCAAATGCTCTTTAAGGGGGTGTGAGTTCTCGAGGTTTGATGAGGGATAGGGGGCCAATATGAGGGCCAAGTACCAGCACCCATCGCACATCATGTGCGCACACCCCCCGGCCCCTACAATTGTGGGAACCCTCAATGCCGCCGGTTAGGCACTCCGACGATGCTCCGACGATGGTGCCTTGGACGAAAAAAATATGGCACCAGCACATGCCGGAGCCCAGCATGTGCACCATGGCTCAAAATCTTAGACTGGGAATGAGCTCCGTATGCTTAGACATGGAATGAACTTCGTATGCCTAAGCTAACCCACGAAACGAGCATGTGGGCGTTCAGCCGGTCGGAGAGGCAGAATGCGTAAGCCGGGGATCGACCCGGTCCCCCTTGCGTGCTATCGATCCTGCTATCGTAACCCTCTATCTTGTCCAATCTTAGACTGGGAATGAACTTCGTATGCATAAGTCAATGCATGAAATGAGCGTGCAGGCGCTGAGCTAGCCGAAGAGACATAATGCGGAAGTCGGGGATCGACCCGATCCCCCTCTGCGTGCTGTCGGTCCCGCTACCACAACCCTCGGTCTGACTAGGGCTTAGACGTGGAATGAGCTCCCTATGCCTAAGCTAAGCCACGAAACGGGCGTGTGGGTGCTCAGCCGATCGGAGAGGCTGAATGCGCAAGCCGGGGATCGGCCCGGTCCCCCTATGTGCTGCCGATCCTGCTGCTGCAACCCTCAGTCCGATCTTATCTTAGATTGGGAATGAACTCTGTATGCTTAGACTGGGGATGAACTCTGTATGCTTAGACTGGAGATGAACTCTGTATGCCTAAATCAACCCACGAAACGAGCGTGGTGGTGCTCAGTCGATTGGAGAGGCATAATGCATAAGCTGGGGATCAGCCTGGTCCCCCTCTGCGTGCTGTCGATCCCGCTGCCGGTCCTGCTGCCATAACCCTCGGTTCGGTTGGTGCTTGTGTGCTGTCGATCCTGCTGTCGGTCCCACTTGTGTGCTGTCGATCCTGCTGTCGCAACCCTTGATCCAGTCCAATCTTAGACTGGGAATGAACTTCGTATGCTTAGACTAGGGATGAACTCTGTATGCCTAAGTCAACCCATGAAACGAGCGTGCGGGGGCTCAACTGACTAAAGAGGCTGGATGCGCAAGCCGAGGATCGAACGGGTGGTAGGTGGGTTCAAGCACATCTTCATATTTCTACCGTGCCAATGCCATTTTTATGGCTTGTAAATTCATACAATGGTCCCCTAAGCCTTCATATGAAGTTTCGTGGCAAGACGACCCGTTTTCTATTTTTCACTATTTTCAAAACTTTTTATGGTTTGGGATTTTTTTAAATTTTTTTAGAAAGAGTTTTGTCCCCAAATTTGGTAGAGGTGATCCTTGTATTTTTGTAGGCATGCAAAAAAAATTCAGCTAAAAACTCGAAGTGGAGAAGATTTTGTGACTGTTTGAACAAAGTGTCCCCATTTCAAACACTTTAATGGCTACTGGCAGCAAACTTCTAAAATCTCAAATGCCCTTTAAGGGGGTGTGAGTTCTCGAGGTTTGATGAGGGATAGGGGGCCAATATAGGGGCCATGTACCAGCACCCATCGCACATCATGTGCGCACACCCCACGGACCCCCCAATCGTCGGAACCCTCAATGCCGCTGATTCGGCTCTCGGCGATGCTCCGACGATGGTGCCACGAATGAAAAAAATACAGCACCAGCACATGCCCGAGCCCAGCAAGTGCACCGTGGCTCAAAATCTTAGACGTGGAATGAACTCTGTATGCCTAAGCCAACCCATGAAACGAGCGCGCAGGTTTTCAGCCAGTCGGAGAGGCAGAATGCGTAAGTCGAGGATCGATCCGGTCCCCCCTGCATGCTATCGATCTTGCTCCCGCAACCCTCGGTCTGGTCCGATGTTAGACTGGGAATGAACTCCGTATGCATAAGTCAACCCACGAAACGAGCATGCGGGTGCTGAGCCGGCTAAAGAGGCATAATACGCAAGCCGGGGTTCGACTCGGTCCCCCTCTGCGTGCTGTCGGTCCCGCTGCCACAACCCTAGGTCCGACTGGGGCTTAGACATGGAATGAGCTCCCTATGCCTAAGCCAACCCGTGAAACGGGCGTACAGGCACTCAGCCGGCCAGAGAGGCAGAATGCACAAGTCGAGGATCGACCCGGTCCCTTCTGCGTGCTGTCGATCCTACTGTCGCAGCCCTCGATCCGGTCTGATCTTAGACTGGGAATGAACTCCGTATGTTTAGACTGGGAATGAACTCTGTATGCCTAAGTCAACCCACGAAACGAGCGTACAGGCATTCAGTCGACCGAAGAGGCTGGTTGGAGAGGCATAATGTGCAAACCGAGAATCAGACTGGTCCCCCTCTGCGTGCTGTCGATCCCGCTGCTAGTCCTGCTGCCACAACCCTCGGTTCGACTGGGGCTTGGACATGGAATGTACTTCGTATGCCTAAGCCAACCCACGAAACGAGTGTGCGAGCGCTCAGTCAGCTGGAGAGGCAAAATGCGTTATCCAAGAATCTGCCCGGTCCCCCCTACGTGCTGCCGATCCTGCTACCGCAACCCTCGATCCGGTCCAATCTTAGACTAGGAATGAACTCCATATGCTTAGACTGGGGATGAACTTCGTATGCCTAAGTCAACCCACAAAACGAGCGTACGGACGCTCAGTCGACCAGAGAGGCAGGATGCACAAGCCGGGGATAAACTCTGTATGCTTAAGTCAACCCACGAAACGAGCGTGCGGGCGTTCAGCTGGGCGGAGAGGCCCGTCAGAGAGGCATAATGTGCAAGCCAAAGATCAGCCCGATCCCCCTCTACATGCTACCAATCCTGCTACCGGTCCTGCTACCATAACCCTCAGTCCGGTTGGGGCTTAGATGTGGAATGTGCTTTGTATGCCTAAGCCAACCCATGAAACGAGCATGAGGGTGCTTAGTCGGTCGAAGAGATAGAATGCGCAAGCCGAAGATCGACCCGATCCCCCCTACGTGCTGTCGATCCTGCTACCGTAACCCTCGATCCGGTCTGATCTTAGATTGGGAATGAACTTTGTATGCTTAGACTGGGGATAAACTCCATATGCCTAAGTTAACCCACGAAACGAGCGTGCGGGTGCTCAGCCAGCCGAAGAGGCTGGTCGGAGAGGCATAATCCGCAAGTCGTAGATCAGCCCGGTCCCCCTCTACGTGCTGTCAATCCCACTGCCGGTCTGCTACCACAACCCTCGATCCGACTGGGGCTTAGACGTGGAATGTACTCCGTGATGCTCCGGTGATGGTGCCCTGGGTGAAAAAAATGTGGCACCAGCACATTCCCAAGCCCAGCATGTGCACCGTGGCTTAAAATCTTAGATTGGAAATGAGCTCCATATGCTTAGACATGGAATGAACTCTGTATGCCTAAGCCAACCCACGAAACGAGCGTGCGAGTGCTCAACCGATCGAAAGGCAGAATGCGTGAGCCGGGGATCGACCCAGCCCCCCTCTGCGTGCCGCTGGTCCCACTGCCACAACCCTCGGCCCGATTGGGGCTTAGACATGGAATGAGCTCCCTATGCCTAAGCCAACCCATGAAACGAGCGTGCGGGCGCTCAGTCGGCCTGAGAGGCAGAATGCGCAAGCCGGGGATCGGCCCGATCCCCTCTGTGTGCTATCGATCCTACTGTCGCAACCTTCAATTCGGTCTGATCTTAGACTGGGAATGCACTCTGTATGCTTAGACTGGGGATGAACTCCGTATGCCTAAGTCAACCCACGAAACGATCGTGCGGGTGTTCAGCTGACCGAAGAGGCCGATCGAAGAGGCAGAATGCACAGGTTAGGGATCAACTCGATCCCCGTCTACGTGCTGCCGATCCCGCTATCGGTCATGCTACCACAACCCTCGGTCCGGTTGGGGCTTAGACGTGGAATGTACTCCGTATGCCTAAGCCAACCTACGAAACGAGCGTGTGGGCGCTCAGTCGGTCGGAGAGGCAGAATGCGCAAGTCGGGGATCGGCCCGGTCCCCCTGCGTGCTATCGATCCTACTGCCGCAACCCTCGATTTGGTTCAATCTTAGACTGGGAATGAACTTCGTATACTTAGACTGGGGATGAACTCCGTATGCCTAGGTTGACCCGCGAAACAAGCATGCGGGCACTCAGCCAGCCGGAAAGGCCGATTAGAGAGGCATAGTGTACAAGCCGAGGATCAGCTCGGTCCCCCTCTGCGTGTTGTCGATCTTGCTGCCAGTCCTGCTACCAGAACCCTTGGTTCGGCTGGGGCTTAGACGCGGAATGTACTCCGTACGCATAAGCCAACCCACGAAACGAGCGTGCGGGTGCTCAGCCGGTCGGAGAGGCAGAATGCCCAGGCCGAGGATCGGCCTGGTCCCTCATACGTGCTATTGATCCTGTGACCGCAACCCTCGATCCGGTCTGATCTTAGTCTGGGAATGAACTCTGTATGCTTAGATTGGGGATGAACTCCGTATGCCTAGGTTAACCCACGCAACGAGTGTGCGGGTGCTCAGCCGACCAGAGAGATAGGATGCACAAGCCGGGGATCGAACATGTGGTAGGTGGGTCCTAGCACATCTTTATATTTCTGCTGTGCCAATGCCATTTTTATGGCTTGTAAATTCATACAATGGTCCCCTAAGCCTTCATGTGAAGTTTCATGGCAAGACGACCCGTTTCTATTTTTCACGATTTTCAAAACTTTTTGCTGTTCAGGATTTTTTTAAAATTTTTTTAGAAAGAGTTTTGTCCCCAAATTTGGTAGAGGTGATCCTTGTTTTTTTTTTGGCATGCACAAAAAAATTCAGCTAAAAACTCGAAGTGGAGAAGATTTTGTGATCGTTTGAAAAAAATGTCCCCATTTCAGACACTTTAATGGCTACTAGCAGCAAACCTATAAAATCTCAAATGCTCTTTAAGGGGGTGTGAGTTCTCGAGGTTTGATGAGGGATAGGGGGCCAACACCATGTGCGCTCACCCCCGACCCCTCAATCATGGGAATCCGTAATGCTGCCAGTTAGGCTCTTCGACAATGCTCCGACGATGGTGCCCCGGGTGAAAAAACCTATCGCTCCAGCACATGCTCGAGCCCAGCATGTGCACCGTGGCTCAAAATCTTAGATTGGGAATGAGCTCCGTATGCTTAGACATGGAATAAACTCCGTATGCCTAAGCCAACCCACGAAACTAGTGTGCGGGTGCTCAGTCGGCCGGAGAGGCAGAATGCTCAAGTCGGGGATCGACCCAGTCCCCCCCTGTGTGCTGTCGATCCTGCTGCCGCAACCCTCGGTTCGGTCCGATCCTAGGCTAGGAATGAACCCCGTATGCATAAGTCAACCCACGAAACGAGCGAGCAGGGGCTAAGCCGATCGAAGAGGCATAATGTGCAAGCTGGGGATCGGCCCGATCCCCCTCTGCGTGCTACCGGTCTCTCTGCCACAACCCTCGGTCTGACTGGGGCTTAGATATGGATGAGCTCCCGATGCCTAAGCCAACCCACGAAACAGGCGTGCGGGCGCTCAGCTGGTCGGAGAGGCAGAATGCGCAAGTCGGGGATCGACCCGATCCCCCCTGCGTGCTGTCGATCCTGCTGTCGCAACCCTCGATCCGGTCCGATCTTAGACTGGGAATGAACTTCGTATGCTTAGACTGGGGATGAACTCTGTATGCCTAAGTCAACCCACGAAACGAGCATGCGGATGCTCAGCCGACCGGAGAGGCCGACCGAAGAGGCATAATGCGTAAGCCTAGGATCAGCCCGGTCCCCCTCTGCGTGCTGTCGATTCCGCTGCTGGTCCTGCTGCCACAACCCTCGGTCTGGCTGGGGCTTAGACGTGGAATGTACTCCGTATGCCTAAGCCAACCCACGAAACGAGCGTGGGGGGGCTCAGCCGATCGGAGAGGCAGAATACGTAAGCCGGGGATTGACTCGGTCCCCCCTGCATGTTGCCGATCCTGCTACCGCAACCCTTTATCTAGTTCGATCTTAGGCTGGGAATGAACTCTGTATGCTTAGACTGGGGATGAACTCCGTATGCCTAAGCCAACCCAGGAAACGAGCGTGCGGGCGCTCAGCCTACCAGAGAGGCAAGATGCGAAAGTCGGGGATCGAACGGGTGGTAGGTGGGTTCAAGCACATCTTCATATTTCTGCATTGCCAATGCCATTTTCATGGCTTGTAACTTCATACAATGGTCCCCTAAGCCTTCGTGTGAAGTTTCGTGGCAAGACAACCCGTTTTCTATTTTTCACGATTTTCAAAACTTTTTACGGTTTTGGATTTTTTAAACTTTTTTTAGAAAGCGTTTTCTCCCCAAATTTGGGAGAGGTGATCCTTGTATTTTTTTTGGCATGCACAAAAAAATTCAGGTAAAAACTCGAAGTGGAGAAGATTTTGTGACCGTTTGAAAAAAATGTCCCAATTTCAGACACTTTAATGGCTACTGGCAGCAAACCTATAAAATCTCAAATGCTCTTTAAGGGGGTGTGAGTTCACGAGGTTTGATGAGGGATAGGTGGCCAATATAAGGGCCAAGTACCAGCACCCATCGCACAGCATGTGCACACACTCCCCGACCCCCCAATCGTCGAAACCCCTAATACCGCTAGTTAGGCTCTCCGGTGATGCTCCGATGATGGCGCCCCTGGCAACAAAAATGTGGCACTAGCACATGCCTGAGCCCAGCATGTGCACCGTGGCACAAAATCTTAGATTGGGAATGAGCTCCGTGTGCTTAGACATGGAATGAACTGCGTATGAATAAGCCAACCCACGAAACGAGCGCGCAGGCGCTCAGCCAGTCGGAGAGGCAGAATGCGCAAGCCAGAGATCGACCCAGTTCCCCCCTACGTGCTGTCGATCCTGCTACTGATCCGATCTTAGACTGGGAATGAACTGCGTATGCATAATTCAACCCACAAAACGAGCGTAAGGGCACTGAGCAGGCCGAAGAGGCATAATGCGTAAGCCGAGAATCTGCCCAGTCCCCCTCTGCGTGCTGTCGGTCCCGCTGCCACAACCCTCGGTCCGTTTGGGGCTTAGACATGGAATGAGCCCCCTATGCCTAAGCCAACACACGAAATGGGTGTGCGGGCGCTCAGCCAGCCGGAGAGGCAAAATGCGCAAGCTGGGGATCGGCCTGGTCCCCCCGACGTGCTGCCGATCCTGCTGCCGCAACCCTCGATCCGATTCGATCTTAGACTGGGAATGAACTCCATATGCTTAGATTGGGGATGAACACTGTATGCCTAAATCAACCTACAAAACGAGCGTGCGGGCTCTCAGCCGGTCGGAGAGGCAAAATGAGCAAGTCAGGGATCAGCCCGATCCCCCTCTGCGTGCTGTCGATCCCGCTGTCGGTCCTGCTGCCACAACCCTTGGTCCGACTGGGGCTTAGATTTGGAATGTACTTCGTATGCCTAAGCCAACCCACAAAATGAACGTGCAGGCGCTCAACCGGTCGGAGAGGTAGAATGCGCAAGCCGGGGATCAACCCGATCCCCCTTACGTGCTGTCGATCTTATTGTCGTAACCCTCGATCCGGTCCGATCTTAGACTAGGGATGAACTTTGTATGCTTAGACTAGGGATGAACTCCGTATGCTTAGACTAGGGATGAACTCTGTATACTTAGACTAGGGATGAACTCCAAATGCTTAGACTAGGGATGAACTCCGTATGCCTAAGTCAACCCATAAAATGAGTGCGTGGGCACTCAGCCGACCAGAGAGGCAGGATGCACAAACTGGGGATCGAACGGGTGGTAGGTGGGTTCAAGCACATCTTCATATTTCTGCCGTGCCAATGCCATTTTTATTTCTTGTAAATTCATACAATGGTCCCCTAAGCCTTCATGTGAAGTTTCGTGGCAAGACGACCCGTTTTCTATTTTTCACGATTTTTAAAACTTTTTTTGGTTCAGGATTTTTTTAAATTCTTTTAGAAAAATTTTTGTCCCCAAAATTGGTAGAGGTGATCCTTGTATTTTTGTTGGCATGCATAAAAAAATTCAGCTAAAAACTCAAAGTGGAGAAAATTTTGTGACCGTTTGAAAAAAATGTCCCCATTTCGGACACTTTAATGGCTACTGGCAGCAAACCTATAAAATCTCAAATGCTCTTTAAAGGGGTGTGAGTTCTTGAGGTTTGATGAGGGATAGGGGGCCAATATAAGGGCCAAGTACCACCACCCATTGCACATCATGTGCATCCAACCCCCGGCCCCCCAATCATCGGAAGCCCCAATGTCGTCGGTTAGGCTCTCCGGTGATACTTCGGTGATGCTCCGACGATGGTGCCCCGGGCGAAAAAAATGCGACACCGGCACATGCCCGAGCCCAGCATGTGCATCGAGCTCAAAATCTTAGATCGGGAATGAGCTCCGTATGCTTAGACATGGAATGAACTACGTATGCTTAAGCCAACCCATGAAACGAGTGTACGGGCGCTCTGCCAGCTGGAGAGGAAGAATGCGCAAGCCGGTGATCAACCCGTCCCCCCTGCATGCTGTCGATCCTGCTGTCGTAACCATCAGTCCAGTCTGATCTTAGACTGGGAATGAACTCTGTATGCATAAGTCAACCCACGAAACGAGCGTACAGCCGCTGACTCGATCGAAGAGGCATAATATGCAAGCAGGGGATCGACCCGGTCCCCCTCTGCATGCTGTCAGTCCCGCTACCACAACCCTCAGTTTGGCTGGGGCTTAGACATGGAATGAGCTCCCTATGCCTAAGCCAACCCACGAAATGGGCGTGCGGGTGCTCAGCTGGTCGGAGAGGTAGAATGTGCAAGTCGGAGATCGGCTCGGTCCCCCTGCGTGCTGCCGATCCTGCTGCCGCAGCCCTCGATCCGGTCCAATCTTAGACTGGGAATGAACTCCATATGCTTAGACTGGGGATGAACGCCGTATGCCTAAGTCAACCCACGAAACGGGCGTGCGGGCACTTAGCCGACCGGAGGGGTCGACCGAAGAGGAATAATGCACAACCCTGGGATCAGCCCAGTCCCCCTCTACGTGCTGCCAATCTCCCTGCCGGTCCTACTGCCACAACCCTCGGTCTGGCTAGGGCTTAGACATGGAATGTACTTCGTATGCCTAAGCCAACACACGAAACGAGCGTACGGGCGCTCAGCCAACCGGAGAGGCAGAATATGCAAGTCGGGGATCGACCCGATCCCCCTTGCATGCTGCTGATCCTGCTACCGCAACCCTCTATCCAGTCTGATCTTAGGCTGGGAATGAACTCTGTATGCTTAGACTAGGGATGAACTCCGTATGCCTAAGCTAACCCAGGAAATGAGCGTGTGGGCGCTCAGCCAACCAGAGAGGCAGGATGCACAAGCCGGGGATCGAACGGGTGGTAGGTGGGTTCAAGCACATCTTCATATTTCTGCCATGCCAATGCCATTTTTATGGCTTGTAAATTCATACAATGGTCCCCTAAGCCTTCATGTGAAGTTTCATGGCAAGACGACCCGTTTTCTATTTTTCATTATTTTTGAAACTTTTTGCGGTTCGGGATTATTTTAAATTTTTTTAGAAAGAGTTTTGTCCCCAAATTTGGTAGAGGTGATCCTTGTATTTTTGTTGGCATGCTAAAAAAAATTAGGCTAAAAACTTGAAGTGGAGAAGATTTTGTTACCATTTGAAAAAAGTGTCCCCATTTCAAACACTTTAATGGCTACTGGCAGCAAACTTATAAAATCACAAAAGCTCTTTAAGGGGGTGTGAGTTCTCGAGGTTTAATGAGGGATAGGGGGCCAATATGAGGGCCAAGTACCAGCACCCATCGCACATCATGTCCGCCCACCCCCCGGCCCCCCAAATCGTCGAAACCCCCAATGCCGTCGGTTAGGCTCTCCGACGATGCTCCGACGATGCTCCCGCGATGGTGCCCCGGGTGAAAAAAAAGGGGCACCAGCACATGCCCGAGCCCAGCATGTGAACCATGGCTCAAAATCTTAGATTGGGAATGAGCTCCGTATGCTTAGACATGGAATGAACTCTGTATGCCTAAGCCAACCCACAAAACGAGTGTACGGGTGCTCAGCCGACTGGAGAGGCAGAACGCGCAAGCTGGGGATCGACCCGATCCCCCCTACGTGCTGTCGATCCTGCTACCGTAACCCTTGGCCTGGTCTGATCTTAGACTGAGAATGAACTCCATATGCATAAGTCAACCCACGAAACGAGCGTGCGGGCGCTGAGCCGGCCGAAGAGGCATAATGCGCAAGCCGGGGATCGGCCCAGTCCCCTCTACGTGCTGTCGGTCCCGCTGCCACAACCCTCGGTCCAGTTGGGGCTCAGACATGGAATGAGCTCCCAATGCCTGAGCCAACCCATGAAACGGGCGTGCGGGCGCTCAGTCGACCGGAGAGGCAGAATGCGCAAGCCGGGGATCGGCCCTATCCCCCCTGTGTGCTACCGATCCTGGCCCGCAACCCTTGGTCTAGTCCAATCTTAGACTGGGAATGAACTCTGTATGCTTAGACTGGGGATGAACTCTGTATGCTTAGACTGGGGATGAACTCCGTATGCCTAAGTCAACGCATGAAACGAGCGTACGAGCGGTCAGCCGATCGGAGAGGCATAATGCGCAAGCCAGGGATCAGCCCACGAAACTTTTTACGGTTCAAGATTTTTTAAAATTGTTTTAGAAAGAGTTTTGTCCCCAAATTTGGTAGAGGTGATCCTTGTATTTTTGTCGGATGCACAAAAAAATTCAGCTAAAAACTCGAAGTGGAGAAGATTTTGTGACTATTTCAAAAAAAGTGTCCCCATTTTAGACACTTTAATTGCTACTGGCAACAAACCTATAAAATCTCAAATGCTCTTTAAGGGGGTGTGAGTTCTCGAGGTTTGTTGAGGGATAGGGGGCCAATATAATGGCCAAGTACCAGCACCCATCGCACATCATGTGCGCACACCCCCCGACCCCCCCAATCGCCGGAACCCCCAATGCCGCCGGTTAGTCTCTCCGGCGATGCTCCAGCGATGGTGCCCTGGGCAAAAAAAATGCCGCACCAGCACATGCCCGGGCCCAGCATGTGCACCGTGGCTCAAAATCTTAGATTGGGAATGAAATCCATATGCCTAAGCTAACCCACGAAAGGAGCGTTCGAGCGCTCAGCCGGTTGGAGAGGCAGAATGCACAAGCCGGGGATTGACCTGGTCCCCCCACCGTGCTGCTAATCCTGCTGCCACAACCCTTGATCCGGTCTGATCTTAGAATGAGAATGAACTCTGTATGCATAAGTCAACCCACGTAACGAGCGTGCAAGCGCTGAGCCGACCGAAGAGGCATCATGCGCAAGTCAGGGGTCAACCCGATCCCCCTCTGTGTGCTGCCGGTCCCACTGGCATAACCCTCAGTCCAGCTAGGGCTTAGACATGGAATGAGCTCCCTATGCCTAAGTCAACCCATGAAACGAGCGTGCGGGCGGTCAGCCGACCGGAGAGGCATAATGCACAAGCCAGGGATCAGCCCATGAAACTTTTTACGGTTCGAGATTTTTTTAAATTTTTTTAGAAAGAGTTTTGTCCCCAAATTTGGTAGAGGTGATCCTTGTATTTTTATTGGATGCACAAAAAAATTCAGCTAAAAACTCGAAGTGGAGAAGATTTTGTGACTGTTTGAAAAAAGTTTCCCCATTTCAGACACTTTAATTGCTACTGGCAGCAAACCTATAAAATCTCAAATGCTCTTTAAGGGGGTGTGAGTTCTCGAGGTTTGTTGAGGGATAGGGGGCCAATATAATGGCCAAGTACCAGCACCCATCGCACATCATGTGCGCACACCCCCCGGCCCCCCCAATCGCCGGAACCCCCAATGCCGCCGGTTAGACTCTCCGATGATTCTCCGGCGATGGTGCGCTGGGCAAAAAAAATACGGCACCAGCACATGCCCGGGCCCAGCATGTGCACCGTGGCTCAAAATCTTAGATTGGGAATGAGCTCCGTATGCTTAGGCATGGAATGAAATCCATATGCCTAAGCGAACCCACAAAAGGAGCGTTCGAGCGCTCAGCCGGCTGGAGAGGCAGAATGCACAAGTCAGGGATCGACTCGGTCCCCCCCAGCGTGCTGCCGATCCTGCTGCCGCAACCCTCGGTCTGGTCCGAACTTAGACTGAGAATGAACTCCGTATGCATAAGTCAACCCATGAAACGAGCATGCAGGTGTTGAGCCGACCGAAGAGGCATCATGCGCAAGTCAGGGATCGACCCGATCCCCCTCTGTGTGCTGTCGGTCCCGCTACCACAACCCTCAGTCCAGCTAGGGTTTAGACATGGAATGAGCTCCCTATGCCTAAGTCAACCAATGAAACGAGCGTGCGGGCTGTCAGCCGATCGGAGAGGCATAATGCGCAAGCCAGGGATCAGCCCACGAAACTTATTACGGTTCGAGATTTTTTAAAATTTTTTTAGAAAGAGTTTTGTCCCCAAATTTGGTAGAGGTGATCCCTGTATTTTTTTTGTAATGCACAAAAAAATTCAGCTAAAAAGTCGAAGTGGAGAAGATTTTGTGACCATTTGAAAAAAGTGTCCCCATTTCAAACACTTTAATGGCTACTGGCAGCAAACCTATAAAATCTCAAATGCTCTTTAAGGGGGTGTGAGTTCTCAAGGTTTGATGAGGGATAGGGGGCCAATATAATGGCCAAGTACCAGCACCCACGCACATCATGTGCGCACACCCCCCGGCCCCCCAATCGTCGAAACCCCCAATGCCGCCTCTTAAGCTCTCCGACGATGCTCCGGTGATGGTGCCCCGGGCAAAAAAAATGTGGCACCAGCACATGCCCATGCTTAGCATGTGTACCTGGCTCAAAATCTTAGATTGCGAATGGGCTCCATATGCTTAGACATGGAATGAACTCCGTATGCCTAAGCCAACCCACGAAACGAGCGTGCGGGTGCTCAGCTGGCTGGACAGGCAGAATACGCAAGCCGAGGATCGACCCGATCCCCCCTACGTGCTGTCGATCCTGCTGTCGCAACCCTCGATCTAGTCTGATCTTAGACTGGGAATTAACTCCGTATGCATATAAGTCAACCCAAAAAACAAGCATGCAAGCGCTGAGCTGGCCGAAGAGGCATCATGCGCAAGTCGAGGATCGGCTCGATCCCCCTCTGCGTGCTGCTGGTCCCGCTGCCACAACGCTCGATCCGGCTAGGGCTTAGACATGGAATGAGCTCCCTATGCCTAAGTCAACCCATTAAACGAGCGTGCGGGCGCTCAGCCAGTCGGAGAGGCATAATGCGCAAGCCGGGGATCAACCCGGTCCCCCTCTACGTGCTGTCGATCCCGCTGTCGGTCCTGCTGCCACAACCCTCGGTCTAGCTGGGGCTTAGACGTGGAATGTACTCCGTATGCCTAAGCCAACCCACGAAATGAGCGTGCGGGTGCTCAGCCTACCGGAGAGGTAGAATACGCAAGCTGGGGATCGGCCCGGTCCCTCCTGCATGCTACTGATCCTGCTGCCGCAACCCTCTATCCAGTCCGATCTTAGGCTGGGAATGAACTCCGTATGCTTAGACTGGGGGTGAACTCCGTATGCCTAAGCCAACCCAGGAAACGAGTGTGCGGGTGCTTAGTCAACCAGAGAGGCAGGATGCGCAAGCCGAGTGTCATGGTCAGGCCTTGGTCCTACCATGACTAACCCTGGACCAAGCAGAGGTCGAGATCGAGCTGGCGGGAAAGCGGTTCTAAGGAATGCGGGCATGCATTCGGAGCTTGGGAACATGATGCTAACATGTTGTAGGGGCAATGGGAGCCCTGAGCCGCAAGATACATGGGGAAGTTCGGGATAGTGATCGGACACCCTCAAGCCAAGTAGCCTGGCGAGTGCCATCTGTGGAAGCAGTGTGCGGGCGTTCCGAGCATGGGAATAGGTTAGGGACATTTTGTGTGGATGGTCCATGCCCTCAACCCCGAGATATACAGGTAAGGCATTACGCCGGTGCCCTAAGACCAACTAGCCAGACAGGTGCTGTTGGTCGAAGCCATGTGCGAGCACCTTCGAGTAGGTTGGTGGAGCAACGAGCAGAATCAAGGAGCAATGGTGACCAAGAGGAAAGTTGTGGGGCCCTGAGTTAGTCGGAGAAAGGCCCTGAGGTGGCTAGGCAGAAAAGTGTCCCCGTTTCAGACATTCTTACGGTCACTGGTAGCATATTAGGAAAATCTCTAACGCTCTTTATAGGGGGACGACTGGTGTCAGCTCTCCACCACCCCCTTGGCTAGTGGGCAGGTGGGGGGCCTGGCTAGTCTGAAGTGAGCTACTCCTAGGCACTCGTGGTGTCTAGGTGGGCGGACATTGTAGGGTCACGAGCGTGGCACAATGTTTCCTCGGGTAAGGTAAACCCGAGGGCGATTGGGGTCGACGGGCCTCGTATCACGCCTTTACGTTGAACCAAGGGGTTGGACGATAGAGACCGTTAGGCCCCTCGGTTTCCCCTCCTCGACTCGGAAAGATCAGGTGATGGTGTTCATGTAGGAGGGATACCATCAAGCCAAAGGGATGCATGGGCTAGCTAGCGAGCACGCTGCTAGACCTCTGTGGCCAGTCGAGCTAGTGGGCTACAGCTAGGGTAGTCCACCCAAGGACCCTTGCGGGACTGGACCACGCGATGGTATTCATGTAGGAGGGATGCCATCGAGCCGAGAGGATGCGCGGGCTAGCAGGCAGGCATGCTGCTAGGCCCCAGTGGCCAGTCGGGCAGCAGGTGTGCTGCAACTGAGGCAGTCCACCTGAGTCCCCTTGCAGGACTAGCATGATGTTGGGTGTCAATCATGCGTGCGGGCAGCCAATACTGATGCTAAAGGGCGTAAGCCCTAAGAATCGAGTCCCGTGGGATGAGTTGAGCCTAGAGGCTCCGAGCTGGCTACTGACCAGCGTAAAGGGGATGCTTGCGTAAACTTGATACGGGAGCTTGCGTATCATACGGGCGGGCATGGTGTTGGGTTCCCACCATGTCAAGATGTAATAACATCAAGAGAACCGGGGCTGTGTGTCCCTACGAGATTCAAGGGTCGGGGCTCGAAGCATTAAGCCTTGCGGCCAGAGCTAGGTGCTCATGGTCACTTGGAGAACCGTGGATCGATGCGCGATGAGAGATGGGTTCCTCTCTATAGAGTTCAGAATAAGCAACCCTACAGGGACAAAAGCCAGAAAAGGCTTGTGGGCATGCGGCTTGAAGGGTCAGATTTGGTTGGTCCACGAAGAAAAATGGACATGGTGAAGGCTGACCTTGACTATGAGTAGTCTTGGTGCCGCATGGTCGCGTGATTTCAGTAGGAGGAATGCGTGGACCGTGACATGTGGTATCAGAGCCTAGGTTGGCTCAGTGGCGAGAATTTACATGACCCTATGTGCGGGTCTAGTGTCGTGAAATCGAGGTGGTGCCAAGCTCAAAAGGAGCTACTAAGCCGCGAAGGTGGTTTTGTGCCTATGAGGGCTCGGGAAAGAGCCAACGATGCGTGCTGCGGGAAATAATAGGCCTAGGTAAAATGGCTCTCGAGTAGACTCTTGGATGCCAAGCAAAAGGGCACCAGAGTCTAGCCTCACCTAGAAAAAGGTGTTGGCATATGTTGTGGCATGTGATGCCTTTATGGTGGAAGGAACCGTAGTGAGACCGAGATGTGAAAAGGGGCTTACACCATGAAATGGTGTTGCGTAAGGCCACGTGGGGCGAGCGAACCTTGTCCTGAGGGGCAAGAGGTATCGAGTTTCAAGATTAATTACTAATGTGTGCACTTGTTGTATGGTGCAGGTGCCCCAGTAGGGGCGTAAGCTGAAGTATTCGGGTCCAAGCATGGAATTCTTGCACAGAGGAGTATGGAGTGGCCAAAGATTGAAGCCACAGGTGGGATGGTCAGTGGACCATGTTTTGTGATGGTCAGTGGACCAAGAGTTCTCGTGGTCAGAGGATCACGGAGGCGTGTGAATCGGTAAACCGAGTCTGTGTTGGCCGATGAGAAAGGCTTCACATGTGCTGTGGTGGTCGGTGGGCCACAACAGGGTGTAATCGGGCAAGACTAGCAAAAAGGGAAATGGCCAGTTGACAAGGCCTCAGGCGTGTAGGTCAGTGGAACTTGAGGATTGAGCGGGTGAATCCTCGAGTCGAGCTAATCAGTGGACTAGGTGTTCTGTTAGATCAGTGGATCTCCGAGTGTAAGTGGATTTTGGGATGCCCTAGGAACTGGGCCAAAGTCAAAATTATCGAGCAAGAGAACCATCGAAGAGATATGGTTGCGCATAATATGGCGCTAAATTTCGAGTAAAAGTGGGGGAGATCTGTCAATTCCCCGTGAGACTGAGCCAAGATAGTGGAGCTTGGGCAATAGAGCACAGTGTTTGAGCCAGGGGCAAAGACCGAGTTAGCGCGTTTTAAGGTGCCGTCTTGGGGGCGGTTGGCCAGAGGGCCACACCTAGAGAGGTGACCTTGGAGGGGCCGAGAGGACCCAAGTTGGGAGATGACCTAGGTGCTTGAATGCCACTGTGCTAGGGTCTTCATGTAGGGTGCCGTATGAGTGCGGTTGACCTAAGCACCACGTCCAGAGGGGCACATTAGTGGGTTGATGCTGCAAGCGTGCAGTTGGTGTGAGGGGTCACATCCGGTGGGATGCACCAATGAGTGGCAAAGCGGGTGGTCATTCATTCTACCGAGGGTGCATCAAGGTCGCAACATGACATGATCAAGAAATGAAGCCATGGTATGGACCATATAGAACAACCAAGGTTAAACGGATCGAGCAGGAACCGAGCTGAGCTGCAGGAGTGCGACAATATGACCCATCTACATCAATAATGGACGAGTACTGTGGACGGTGCCTCGTGTGATGGGACCTCGACCCAATTCTTGAGGGCACAGGTAAGAGACATATGAGTAAATGTCAGCTGTGTGCAACAAGATAGTTGGGTGTGGTCTAGGCGTCAATGAGGGCATCGACATAGTAAGTGGGGGAGAGTGTCATGGTCAGGCCTTGGTCCTGCCATGACTGACCCTGGACCAAGTAGCGGTCGAGACCGAGCTAGTGGGAAAGCGGTTCTAAGGAATGCGGGCGTGCATTCGGAGCTTGGGAACATGATGCTAACATGTTGTAGGGGCAATGGGAGCCCTGAGCCGCAAGATACGCAGCGATGTTCGGGACAGTGATCGGACACCCTCAAGCCAAGTAGCCTAGCGGGTGCCATCTGTAGAAGCAGTGTGCGGGCGTTTCAAGCATGGGAATAGGTTAGGGACGTTGTGTGTGGATGGTCCATGCCCTAAACCCCGAGATATACAAGTAAGTATAAGGCATTATGCCGGTGCCCTAGGACCAGCTAGCCAGACAGGTGCTGTCGGTCGAAGCCATGTGCGGGCACCTTCGAGTGGGTTGGTGGAGCAACAAGCAGAATCAAAGAGCAATGGTGACCAAGAGGAAGGTTATGGGGCCCTGAGTTAGCCGGAGAAAGGCCCTGAGGTGGCTGGGTAGAAAAGTGTCCCCATTTCAGACATTCTTACGGTCACTGGTAGCATATTGGGAAAATCTCTAACGCTCTTTATAAGGGGACGACTGGTGTCAGCTCTCCACCACCCCCTTGGCTAGCGGGCAGGCGGGGGGCCTGGCTAGTCTGAAGTGAGCTACTCCGAGGCACTCATGGTGTCTAGGTGGGCGGACATCGTAGGGTCACGAGCGTGGTACGATGTTTCCTCTAGTAAGGTAAACCCGGGGACGGTTGGGGTCGACGGGCCTCGTATCGTGCCTTTACGTTGAACCAGGGGGTTGGATGGTAGAGACCATTAGGCCCTTCGATTTCCCCTCCTCGAGTCGGAAAGATCAGGTGATGGTGTTCACGTAGGAGGGATACCATCGAGCCAAAGGGATGCGCGGGCTAGCTAGCGGGCACGCTGCTAGACCCCTGTGGCCAGTTGGGCTGGTGGGCTACAGCTAGGGTAGTCCACCCAAGGACCCTTGTGGGACTGGACCACGTGATGGTATTCATGTAGGAGGGATGCCATCGAGTTGAGAGGATGCGCGGGCTAGCAGGCAGGCACGCTGCTAGGCCCTAGTGGCCAGTCGGGCAGCTGGTGTGCTGCAGCTGAGGCAGTCCACCTGAGTCCCCTTGCAGGACTAGCATGATGATGGGTGTCAATCATGCGTGCGGGCGGCCAATACTGACGCTAAAGGGTGTAAGCCCTAAGAACCGAGTCCCGTGGGACGAGTTGAGCCTAGAGGCTCCGAGCTGGCTACTGACCAGCGTAAAGGGGATGCTTGCGTAAACTTGATACGGGAGCTTGCGTATCATACGGACGGGCATGGTGTTGGGTTCCCACCATGTCAAGATGTAATAACATCAATAGAACCGAGGCTGTGTGTCCCTACGAGATTCGAGGGTCGGGGCTCGAAGCATTAAGCCTTGCGGCCAGAGCTAGGTGCTCGTGGTCACTTGGAGAAACTTGGACCGATGCGCGATGAGAGATGGGTTCCTCTCTATAGAGTTCAGAATAAGCAACCCTACGGGGACAAAAGCCAGAAAAGGCTTGTGGGCATGCGGCTTGAAGGGTCGGATTTGGTTGGTCCGCGAAGAAAAATGGACACGGTGAAGGCTGACCTTGACTATGAGTAGTCTTGGTGCCGCACGGTCGCGTGATTTCAGTAGGAGGAACGCGAGGATCGTGACACCGGGGATCGAACGGGTGGTAGGTGGGTTCAAGCACATCTTCACATTTCTGCCATGCCAATGCCATTTTTATGGCTTGTAAATTCATACAATGGTCCCCTAAGCCTTCATGTGAAGTTTCATGGCAAGACGACCCGTTTTCTATTTTTCATGATTTTTGAAACTTTTTGCGGTTTGGGATTATTTTAAATTTTTTTAGAAAGAGTTTTGTCCCCAAATTTGGTAGAGGTGATCCTTGTATTTTTCTTGGCATGCAAAAAAAAATTCAGCTAAAATCTTGAAGTGGAGAAGATTTTGTGACCACTTGAAAAAAGTGTCCCCATTTCAGACACTTTAATGGCTACTGGTAGCAAACTTATAAAATCACAAATGCTCTTTAAGGGGGTGTGTGTTTTCGAGGTTTGATGAGGGATAGGGGGCCAATATAAGGGCCAAGTACCAGCACCCATCGCACATCATGTGCGCACACCCCCCGGCCCCCCCAATCGCTGGAACCCCCAATGCCGCCGGTTAGGCTCTCCGACAATCCTCCGACGATGGTGCCCCGAGCAAAAAAAATACGGCACCAGCACATGCCCGAGACCAGCATCTGCACCATGGCTCAAAATCTTAGATTGGGATTGAGCTCCGTATGCTTAGACATGGAATGAAATCTGTATGCCTAAGCCAACCCACGAAACGAGCGTGCGGGCACTCAGCCGGCTGGATAGGCAGAATGCGCAAGCCGGTGACCGACCCGGTCCCCCCTACGTGCTGTCGATCCTACTACCGCAACCCTCGTTCCGGTCTGATCTTAGACTGGGAATTAACTCCGTACACATAAGTCAACCCACGAAACAAGCGTGCGGGCGCTCAGCCGGCCGAAAAGGCATAATACGCAAGCCGGGGATCGACCCGGTCCCCCCTACGTGCTGCCGGTCCCGCTGCCATAACCCTTGGTCCGGCTGGGGATTAGACATGGAATGAGCCCCCTATGCCTAAGCCAACCCATGAAACGAGCTTACGGGCACTCAGCCGATCGGAGAGGCAAAATGTGCAAGCTGGGGATCGGTCCGGCCCCCCTTGCGTGCCGTCGATCCTACTGACGTAACCCTCGATCCGATCTGATTTTAGACTGGGAATGAACTCCGTATGCTTAGACTGGGGATGAACTCCGTATGCCTAAGTCAACCCATGAAACGTGCGTGAGGGCGTTCAGCCAGTCGCAGAGGCATAATGCGTAAGCCGGGGATCAGGTCGATCCCCCTCTACGTGCTGTCGATCCCGCTGCTGGTCCTGCTGCCACAACCCTCAGTTCGACTGGGGCTTAGATGTGGAATGTACTCCGTATGCCCAAGCCAACCCACGAAATGAGAGTTCGGGCACTCAGCCAGTCGGAGAGGCAGAATGCGTAAGCCGGGGATCGACCTAGTCCCCCCTGCGTGCTGCTAATCCTGCTATCGTAACCCTCGATCCGGTCGATCATAGACTGGGAATGAACTTCATATGCTTAGATTGGGGATGAACTCCGTATGCCTAAGTCAACCCACGAAACAAGCGTGCGGGCGCTCAGCTGACTAGAGAGGTAGGATACGCAAGCTAGGGATCGAATGGGTGGTAGGTGGGTTCAAGTGAATCTTCATATTTCTGAAATGCCAATGCCATTTTTATGGCTTGTAAATTCATACAATGGTCCCCTAAGCCTTCATGTGAAGTTTCATGGCAAGACGACCCGTTTTCTATTTTTCACGATTTTCAAAAGTTTTTGCGGTTTGAGATTTTTTTAAATTCTTTTAGAAAGATTTTTGTCCCCAAATTTGGTAGAGATGATCCTTGTATTTTTGTTGGCATGCACAAAAAAATTCAGCTAAAAACTCGAAGTGGAGAAGATTTTGTGACCATTTGAAAAAAGTGTCCCCATTTAAGACACTTTAATGGCTACTGGCAGCAAACCTATAAAATCTCAAATGCTCTTTAAGGGGGTGTGAGTTCTCAAGGTTTGATGAGGGATAGAGGCCCAATATAAGGGCCAAGTACCAGCACGCATCGCACATCATGTGCGCACACCCCCCGGCCCCCCAATCGTCGAAACCCCCAATGCCATCAGATAGGCTCTCCGATGATGCTCCGACAATGGTGCCCCGGGTGACAAAAATGCGGCACCAGCACATGCTCGAGCCCAGCATGTTCACCGTGGCTCAAAATCTTAGATTGGGATTGAGCTCCGTATGCTTAGACATGGAATGAACTCCGTATGCTTAAGCCAACCCACGAAACGAGCGTACGGGTGCTCAGCTGGCCGGAGAGGCAGAATGTGCAAGCTGAGGATCGGGCCGATTCGTCCTGCATGCTGCCGGTCCCGCTGCCACAACCCTCTGTTCGGCTGGGGCTTAGACATGGAATGAGCTTCCTACGCCTAAGCCAACCCTCGAAACGGGCATGTAGGCACTCAGTCGATCAGATAGGCAGAATGCACAAGCCGAGGATCGGCCCGATCCGTCCTGTGTGCTACCGATCCTGCTGTCCAATCGCTGATTTTTTTGAAAGTTTTTACGGTTTGGGATTTTTTTAATTTTTTTTAGAAAGGGTTTTGTCCCTAAATTTGGTAGAGGTGATCCTTGTATTTTTCTTGGCATGCAAAAAAAAATTCAGCTAAAAACTCGAAGTGGAGAAGATTTTGTGATCGTTTGAAAAAAGTGTCCCCATTTTAGACACTTTAATGGCTACTGGCAGCAAACCTATAAAATCTCAAATGCTCTTTAAGGGGGTTTGAGTTCTCAAGGTTTGATGAGGGATAGGGGGCCAATATAAGGGCCAAGTACGAGCACCCATCGCACATCATGTGCGCACACCCCCTGGCCCCCCCAATCGCCGGAACCCCTAATGCCGCTGGTTACGCTCTCCGGCGATGCTCCGACGATGGTGCCCCGGGCAAAAAAAATGTGGCACCAGCACATGCCCGAGCCCAGCATATGCACCATGGCTCAAAATCTTAGATTGAGAATGAGCTCCTATGCTTAGACATGGAATTAACTCCGTATGCCTAAGGCAACCCACGAAACGAGTGTGCAGGCGCTCAGTCGGTCGGAGAGGCAGAATGCACAAGCCGAGGATCAACTCGGTCCCCCCTACGTGCTGTCAATCTTGCTATCGCAACCCTCGATCCGATCTAATCTTAGACTGGGAATTAACTCTATATGCTTAGATTGGGGATGAACTCCGTATGCCTAAGTCAACTGACGAAACGAGCGTGCGGGTGGTCAGTCGATCGGAGAGGCATAAAGTACATTTCGGGGATCAGCCCGGTCCCCCTCTGTGTGTTGCCGATCCCACTGCCGGTCCAGCTGGGGCTTAGACGTGGAATGTACTCCATATGCCTAAGCCAACCCACGAAACGAACGTGCGGGCACTTAGTCGGCCGGAGAGGCAGAATGCGCTTGCCGGGGATCGACTCGGTCATCCCTGCGTGCTATCGATCCTACTGTCGCAACCCTCGACCCGATCCGATCTTAGGCTAGGAATGAACTCCGTATGCTTAGACTAGGGATGAACTCCGTATGCCTAAGTCAACCCACGAAATGAGCATGCGGTCGCTCATCCGACTAGAGAGGCAAGATGCGTAAGCCGGGGATCGAACGGGTGGTAGGTGGGTTCAAGCACATCTTCATATTTCTACCATGCCAATGCCATTTTTATGGCTTGTAAATTCATACAATGGTCTCCTAAGCCTTCATATGAAGTTTCGTGGCAAGACGACCCGTTTTCTATTTTTCACGATTTTTGAAACTTTTTACGGTTTTGGATTTTTTAAACTTTTTTAGAAAGACTTTTGTCCCCAAATTTGGTAGAGGTGATCCTTGTATTTTTATTGGCATGCACAAAAAAATTCAGCTAAAAATTCGAAGTGGAGAAGATTTTGTGACCGTTTCAAAAAAGTGTCCCCATTTTAGACACTTTAATGGCTACTGGTAGCAAACCTATAAAATCTCAAATGCTCTTTAAGGGGGTGTGAGTTCTCGAGGTTTGATGAAGTATAGGGGGTGAATATAAGGGCCAAGTAGCAGAACCCATCGCACATCATGTGCGCACACCCCCTGGCCCCCCCAATCGTCGAAACCCCCAATGTCGTCGGTTAGGCTCTCCGACGATGGTGCCCCGGGCAAAAAAAATGCGGCACCAGCACATGCCCGAGCCCAGCATATGCACCATGGCTCAAAATCTTAGACTGGGAATGAGCTCCGTATGCTTAGACATGGAATCAACTCCGTATGCCTAAGCCAACCCACGAAATGAGTGTGCGGGCCCTTAGTCGATCGGAGAGGCAGAATGCGCAAGCTGGGGATCTACCTGGTCCCCCTTACATGCTGTCAATCTGACCTCTGCAACCCTTGGTCCGGTCTGAT
Organism: Durio zibethinus; assembly: GCF_047325235.1. Classification (NCBI taxonomy): domain Eukaryota; kingdom Viridiplantae; phylum Streptophyta; class Magnoliopsida; order Malvales; family Malvaceae; genus Durio; species Durio zibethinus. The sequence goes on from NC_143165.1 coordinate 25,823,761, forward strand.
CTTAGACTGGGAATGAACTCCGTATGCATAAGTCAACCCACGAAATGAGCGTGCGGGCGCTGAGCTGACCGAAGAGGCATAATGATCAAGTCAGGGATAGGCCCGGTCCCCCTCTGCGTGCTGTCGATCCCGCTGCTACAACTCTCAGTCCGGCTGGGGCTTAGACATGGAATGAGCTCCCTATGCCTAAGCCAACCCATGAAACGGGCGTGTGGGCGCTCGGCCGGCCAGAGAGGCAGAATATGCAAGCAGGGGATCCGCCCGGTCCCCCTCTGCGTGCTGTCGATCCTGCTACCAGTCCTGCTGCCACGACCCTCGGTCCGGCTGGGGCTTCGACATGGAATGTACTTCGTATGCCTAAGCCAACCCATGAAACGAGCGTGCGGGCGCTCAGCCGATCGAAGAGGCAAAATACGCAAGTCGGGGATCGACCCGGTCCCCCCTGCATGCTACCGATCCTGCTGCCGCAACCCTCGATCCGATTCGATCTTACATTGGGAATGAACTTCGTATGCTTAGACAGGGGATGAACTCCGTATGCCTAAGTCAACCAACGAAATGAGCGTGCGGGCGCTCAGCCGACCAGAGAGGCAGGATGCGTAAGCCGGGGATCGAATGGGTGGTAGGTTGGTTCAAGCACATCTTCATATTTCTGCCATGCCAAAGCCATTTTTATGGCTTGTAAATTCATACTATGGTCCCCTAAGCCTTAATGTGAAGTTTCGTGGCAAGACGACCCGTTTTCTATTTTTCACGATTTTTGAAACTTTTTGCGGTTCGAGATTTTTTTAAATTTTTTTAGAGAGTTTTGTCCCCAAATTTGGTAGAGGTGATCCTTGTATTTTTGTTGAGTTGCACAAAAAAATTCAGCTAAAAACTCGAAGTGGAGAAGATTTTGTGACCGTTTGAAAAAAGTGTCCCCATTTCAGACACTTTAATGGCTAATGGCAGCAAACCTATAAAATCTCAAATGCTCTTTAAGGGGGTGTGAGTTCTCGAGGTTTGATGAGGGATAAGGGGCCAATATAAGGGCCAAGTACCAGCACCCACCACACATCAAGTGCGCACACCCCCCGGTCCCCCCAATCACCGGAACCCCCAATGCTGCCGGTTAGGCTCTCCGGTGATGCTCCGGCGATGGTGCCCCAGGCGAAAAAAATTCGGCACCAGCACATGCCTGAGCCCACCATGTGCACCGTGGCTCAAAATCTTAGATTGGGAATGAGCTCCATATGTTTAGACATGGAATGAACTCCGTATGCCTAAGGCAACCCACGAAACGAGCTTACGGGCGTTCAGCCGACCAGAGAGTCTGAATGCACAAGCCGAGGATCGACCCGGTCCCCCCCTGCGTGCTATCGATCCTGCTGCCAAAACCCTCGGTTCGGTCCAATCTTAGACTGGGAATGAACTCCATATGCATAAGTCAGCCCACGAAACGAACGTGCGGGCACTGAGCCGACCGAAAAGGCATAATGCGCAAGCTGGGGATCGGCCCAGTCCCCCTCTGCGTACTACCGGTCCCGCTGCCATAACCCTCAGTCCAGCTGGGGCTTAGACATGGAATGAGCTCCCTATGCCTAAGCCAACCCACAAAATGGGCATGCGAGCGCTCAGCCAACCGGAGGGGTAAAATGCGTAAGTTGGGGATCGGCCCGATCCCCCGTGCGTGCTGTCGATCCTGTTGCCGCAACCCTCGATCTGGTTCGATCTTAGACTGGGAATGAACTTCGTATGCTTAGACTGGGGATGAACTCTATATGCCTAAGTCAATGCACAAAACGAGCGTGCGGGCGGTCAGTTGGTCGGAGAGGCATAATGCGTAAGCCGAGGATCTGCCCGATCCCCCTCTACATGCTGCCGATCCCGCTGCCGGTCCTACTGCCACAACCCTCGGTCTGACTGGGGCTTAGACATGGAATGTACTCCGTATGCCTAAGCCAACCCATGAAATGAGCGTATGGGCGCTCAGCCGGTCGGAGAAGCAAAATGCGTAAGCCGGGGATCGGCTTGGCCCCCCTGCGTGCTACCGATCCTACTGCCGCAACCCTTGATCCGGTCCAATCTTAGACAGGGAATCAACTCTGTATGCTTAGACTGGGGATGAACATTGTATGCCTAAGTAAATCGATGAAACGAGCATGCGGGCGCTCAGCCGACCAGAGAGGCAGGATGCGCAAGCCGGGGATCGAACGGGAGGTAGGTGGGTTCAAGCACATCTTCATATTTTTGCCGTGCCAATGCCATTTTTATGGCTTGTAAATTCATACAATGGTCCCCTAAGCCTTCAAGTGAAGTTTCGTGGCAAGTCGACCCGTTTTCTATTTTTCATGATTTTTGAAACTTTTTGAGGTTCGGGATTTTTTTAAATTTATTTAGAAAGATTTTTATCCCCAAATTTGGTAGAGGTGATCCTTGTATTTTTGTTGGCATGCACAAAAAAATTCAGCTAAAAACTCGAAGTGGAGAAGATTTTGTGACCATTTGAAAAAAGTGTCCCCATTTTAGACACTTTAATGGCTACTGGCAGCAAACCTATAAAATCTCAAATGCTCTTTAAGGGGGTGTGAGTTCTTGAGGTTTGATGAGTGATAGGGGGCAAATATAAGGGCCAAGTACCAGCACCCATCGCACATCATGTGCGCACACCCCCCGGCCCCCCAATCGTCGGAACCTCCAATGCCGCCGATTAGGCTCTCTGGTGATGCTCCGGCGATGGTGCCCCGGGCCAAAAAAATGCGGCACCAGCACATGCCCGAGGCCAGCATGTGCACCGTGGCTCAAAATCTTAGATTGGGAATGAGCTCCGTATGCTTAGACATGGAATGAACTCCGTATGGCTAAGCCAACCCACGAAACGAGTGTCTAGGCGCTTAGCCGACCAGAGAGGCAGAATGCGCTTAGCCGGCCATCGACCCAGTCCCCCCTGCGTGCTATCAATCCTGCTACTGTAACCCTCGGTCCGGTCCGATCTTAGACTGGGAATGAACTTCGTATGCATAAGTCAACCCACGAAACGAGCGTGCGGGCGCTATGCCGATCGAAGAGGCATATTACGCAAGCTGGGGTTCGGCCCGGTCCCCCTCTGCATGCTGCCGGTCCCGCTGCCACAATCCTCAGTCCGACTGGGGCTTAGACATGGAATGAGCTCCCTATGCCTAAGCCAACCCACGAAACGAGCGTGCAGGTGCTCAGTCGACCCGAGAGGCTGAATGCGCAAGCCGGGGATCGGCCCGGTCCCCCCTGCATGCTGCCAATCCTGCTGTTGCAACCCTTGGTCCGGTCCGATGTTAGACTGGGAATGAACTCTGTATGCTTAGACTGGAGATGAACTCCGTATGCCTAACTCAACCCACGAAATGAGTGTGCGGTCACTCAGCCGACCGAAAAGGCATAATGCGCAAGCCGGGGATCAGCCCGGCCCCCGTTTGCGTGCTGCCGATCCCGTTGTCGGTCCTGCTACCACAACCCTCGATCCGGCTGGGGCTTAGTCATGGAATGTACTCTGTATGCCTAAGCCGACCCATGAAACGAGCGTACGGGTGCTCAGCAGGTTGGAGAGGCAGAATGCGCAAGCTAGGGTCGGCCCAGTCCCCCCTGCGTGCTACCGATCCTGCTGTCACAACCCTTGATCTGGTCCGATCTTAGACTGGGAATGAACTCTGTATGCTTATGTCACGCCCTGGGTGGGTGTGCCAGGCACATCAGGTGGACCAGCAGGCGAGCCAGATGTTGAAGCTTGCAGACCAGGCGTGCTGGCAGGTATCTATGTGCAAAGCCTAGCAAACGAGTTCAGAACACCCACCCAACTTGCAGGCCAGCCCGTGAGACCAAGGCCTGGCATACAAGCTGCCCGCACCACATCTAGAAGGGCCCAAAGTGCTGGACACGCAAGGGATGCTTCTGGAAGTAGGCAGGATTAGTTGAAGCATCCTGGCAAATTTGGTTGACCCTGAAAATCAGGAGTTAGCATCCTGATTGATTGTAATCTGTATAATCCCATGATTTTAGCCTTTATTCTAGGGATATGCCATTAAGTTGTAGCTGGAGCCTCAACTATAAATAGACGGCTGCTCCACCCTCATTTGTACACCATCAAACACTTCTGTTTGAGTGAATACAAGAGCATTTCCAGAATTCTATCTTGTTATCCTGTTTCTCTTTAACTTGCGTAATTTGCGCTTCCCATTGTTCTAGTGCCCGTACGCTTGTGTTTTAGGCTGACTTAGGCATAAAGGAGGAGATTCCAAGCCTAAGGCCATACGGTTTCTGAGTCTAAGGTCAGAGCCTGTGACAGTTGGTATCAAAGCAAGTTCAATTCTACGTGTTTGTGTTGTGCAGGTTAGATCGTGATTGAGGAGATGGCATCCCAAAGCTACATTGCTAGCCAACAACCAGAGGCCCAAGAGCATGGGCGTAGAAGAGGCAAGAAAGCCAGTTCTAGAGATATCTGGTCTACCATGGACGATAGGCTGGCCAAAGGGGAGGTGATCGTAGGCAACATGGGGGAGAAGCTTGAGGAGGTAGAGACTCACATTGCATCGCTAGACTCCATGGGGAAAGAGATCCAAAGTGAGCTGAAAGGTGCTCTCAACAAAGGCTTGGACGTGTTCACCCAAAAGAATCAGACCTTGGAGGCTAAAGTGCTGACCTTGCACGATGGCATGGAGGCCATGCACCAGTGGATGGAAGAGCTTGTCAGTGAGCTCGTTAGTTGCAAGACTGCCATTGGGAATGGCATGTTTGCTGGAGTGTCCAAGTCCAGATTGGATGTCCCCAAGCCTAAGGAGTTTAAGGGGACTAGGGCGGCCAAGGAAGTAGACAACTACCTTTGGGGTATGGAGCAGTACTTCAAGGCCATGGGCATGCAAGACGAGGTGATAAAGGTAAGCACTGCTGCTATGTATCTCACTGATGTAGCCTTATTGTGTGGAGGTGCAGGTGTGATGATGTCAGGCGTGGGAGTGCCAAGATTGGAACCTGGGCAGAGTTCCAAAAGGAGTTCAGAGAATAATTTTACCCGAAGTATGTCGATGATAAGGCGCAGGTAAAGTTGCGCAGGCTGAGCCAGCAAGGGGACATAAGGGAATATGTTTAGAAATTCTCTAAACTGATGCTATAGATCTCAGATCTAGGCAAGAAGGATGCCTTCTTTGCTTTCATGGATGGGCTAAAGTCATGGGTGAAGCATGAGTTACAAAGGAAAGGAGTTCATGACTTGGCTAAAGCCATGACTACTACCGAGGCCTTGATAGAGTTCAAGCCTCTGAACAAGTTTGAGTCTACCAAGCCCAAAGGTAAGGGCAGGGATGATAGGGACCGAAAGAAGCAGTCCAAAAGGAAAGACCGTAACCAGGAGTCCAAGGATGGAGACCGAGATCGTTTAACCAAGGATGACGAGAGGAAGCCACCAATAGGCAAGTGGAAAGCAAAAGGGGATCGAGAGCCACTAGCATGCTACCTATGTGGAGGGAGCCACATAGTGCGCAATTGCCTGCAGAAAGGCAAGCTGGCTGCTGTAGACAAGGAGTCTGATGAGGAGCCAGAGTCAGGGGCAGCAAAGCTTGGGTCGTTGGTGCTCAATGCTATCCAAAGTAAGGGGAGCCGTAAGCCAAAGGGCTTGATGTTTACGGATCTGATGGTTGCGAGTCAAAAAGTGAGCGCACTGGTGGACACAGGTGCCTCACATCTTTTTATTTCAGGTGATGGAGCCCAAAAGCTCGAACTAAAGATGCAGAAAGGGACTGGTACCATTAAAACGGTGAACTCTAAGGAAGTTCCAGCCATTGGAGTAGCACGGGGAGTGGAGTTGCAGCTTGAAGACTGGAAAGGCAAGGAGACCATTGAGGTAATACCCCTTGACGACTATGAGTTTGTGATTGGGTTGGATTTCCTTGTTCAGATTAACGCCCTTCTTGTGCCTTTTATCGATTGTGTTTGCATCTTGGATGCAAGGTGCCAATGCCTAGTGCCATTGAAGAGAGGGTCTGGAGTTGGGTCGCGGGTGGTGTCAGCCATCCAATTTGCCAAGGCGGTAAGCAGACAAGAAGACACCTTCTTGGCAGCCCTAAAATATGGTGAGCGAAGGGAGAAGGAGATTGAGTCACCCTTGAAGGTGCTAAAGGTGCTGAAGACCTTTAGTGATGTGATGCCCGCAAAGCTGCCTAGCAAGCTACCACCTAAGAAGGAGGCAGACCACAAGATCGAGCTGGTGTCCGAGGCCAAGCCATCAGCCAAAGCCCCTTACCGAATGTCTCCACCAGAGTTGGAGGAGTTAAGGAAGCAGCTCAAGGAGTTAGTTGATGCTAGCTTCATCAGGCCATTAAAGGTACCCTATGGTGCACCGGTTCTATTCCAGCACAAGCATGATGGGTCGTTACAGCTGTGCATAGACTACCGGGCTTTGAACAAGCTGACCATTAAGAACAAGTACCCCATCCCACTCATTGCGGACTTGTTCGATCAACTTGGAAGCGCAAGGTGGTTCACCAAGTTGGATTTGAGGTCAGGCTACTATCAAGTCAAGATCACAAAGGGAGATAAGCCAAAGACAGCATGTGTCACTCGGTATGGTTCATATGAGTTCTTGGTGATGCCTTTCGGACTCACGAATGCCCCAGCAACATTCTGCACCCTTATGAACAAGGTACTTCAGTCATTCCTTGATCGATTTGTTGTGGTTTATTTGGATGACATTGTGATCTACAGCCAGACTTTGGGAGAGCATGTAGACCACTTGAGACAGGTGTTTAAGGTGTTGCGAGCGTACAAGCTATTTGTCAAGAAGGAGAAGTGCTAATTCACCCAGCAGGAGATCCCGTTCCTTGGCCACATAGTGGGAGGTGGTAGGATACGCATGGATGAAGGCAAGATACACGCCATCCTGGAGTGGCAACTACTAGCCAAGGTCACTGAGTTGAGATCGTTCCTTGGGCTGGTCAACTACTACAGGCGCTTCATCAAAGGTCACTCAGTAATAGCCACGCCATTGACTGACTTGCTCAAGAAAGGGAGAGCATGGGAGTGGAGCACAGGGTGTCAGGAAGCCTTTGACAGGTTGAAGTAGGCTGTGACCGAGGAGCCAGTCTTGGCCTTGCTAGACCATGCCAAGCCGTATGAGGTGCATACGGATGCATCAGACTTTGCCATAGGGGGTGTGTTGATGCAAGAGGGATGTCTAGTCACGTTTGAGGGCAGGAAGCTAAACGAGACTGAACGTAAGTACATGGTCCAAGAGAAAGAGATGACTGCAGTGGTGCACTGTTTATGCACTTGGCACCATTACCTGTTGGGGTCGAGGTTCATGGTGAGGACGGACAATATGGTGACCAGCTACTTCCAGACGTAGAAGAAGCTATCCCCCAAGTAGGCAAGATGGCAAGATTTTCTTACGAAATTTGACTTTCAGATAGAGTACAAGTCGGGGCGGGTGAACCTAGTGGTAGACGCCCTGAGCAGGAAGGCTAACCTTGCTGCCATTAGCCAACCAAAGGGGTCACTGGTGCCGTGCATCAAGGAGGGACTTCCGCATGATCTACAGCCAAAGCTTTGATGGAGTACGCCCAGCAAGGTAAGACTAGGCGATTTTGGTTACAGGATGGCTTGCTGTACACCAGGGGCAGTAGACTGTTTGTGCCATAGCACGAAAAGCTTCATAAGGAAGTTTTACAAGAGAGTCATGATTCAAGGTGGGCTGGACACCCAGGAGTGAGCCACACCTTGGCGCTGATCGAGGACCGGTACTACTGGCTGCACATGAGGGACGATGTGGAGGCCTATGTGAAGACTTGTCTTGTGTGCCAATAGGACAAGGTGGAGCTCAAGAACCAGGTGGTCTCTTAGAGCCATTGCCAGTGCCAGAGCGACCATGAAAGAGTGTTTCTCTGGACTTTATAGTCGGTCTACCCAAAGCAGAAGGGTTTGGAAGCATCATGGTAGTGGTGGACAAGTTTTCCAAGTATAAAATCTTCATTCCAGCAACCAAGGAGTGCCCAGCCAAGGAGGTAGCTCGATTGTTCCTGAAGAACATGGTTAAGTACTAGGGAGTGCTGAAGACCATTGTTAGTGATCGGGACGGGCATTTCACGGGCAGGTTCTGGACTGAGTTGTTCAAGCTGTTGGGGTCAGACTTGAACTTTTCCACCAGCATGCATCCGCAGACCGATGGGCAGACAGAGCAAGTAAATGGACTATTGGAGGTCTACCTCAAGCACTATGTGAGTGCCATACAAAAGGACTGGCCAAAGCTGCTAGATATTGCGCAGTTTTCCTACAACTTGTAAAGGAGCGAGGCAACGAACCAGAGCCCATTTGAGGTTATGACAGGGTAACAACCACTAACACCCGATTCGATTGCTGCAGGTTATACAGGGCTGAATCCAGTAGCATACAAGTTTGCCAAGGCATGGCAGGAGCAAACTAACTTGGCCAGAGTTTGTCTACATAAGGCGGCCAAGAGGTCGAAGAAGTGGGTAGACCAGAAGAGGCGGGATGTACAGTTCTAGGTTGGAGACTTGGTGTTGGTGAAGCTGCATCCCATTGTGCGCCATAGGGGGCTACACAAAGGCCTAGTCCAGAGGTATGAGGGACCTTTTTGAGTAGTCAAAAGGGTAGGCAAGGTTGCCTACAAGCTGGATATGCCACCCAAGCTGAGGGTACACCCGGTGTTCCATGTGAGCATGCTCAAGCTGTTCCATGAGGATGAGGGAGATCCAGGATGGGCAGAGTCAAAGCGTGCACCATTAGGAGCAAGGGCCTCATATGAGAAGGAGGTCCACAACATCATGGCTGATCGGGAGGTGAGACAAAAGAATTATCAACCAAGACATGAGTACTTGTTGCGCTGGAAGAGACTTCTAGACAGTGAGGTGAGCTAGGAACCAGCAAATAACTTATGGTAGTTTAGGGACCAGATTAGGCAGTACCATACAGAAGACACAATGAGGGCATTGCACAATCAAGTGGGGGAGAATGTCACGCCCTGGGCAGGCGTGCCAGAGGTTAAGGCCTGCAGACCAAGCTTGCTGGCGGGTATCTGTGCGCAAAGCCTAGCAAACGAGTTCAGAATGCCCACCCAACTTGCAGGCCAGCTCGTGAGACCAAGGCCTGGCATACAAGCTGCCCGCACCACATCCAGAAGGGCCCAAGGTGCTGGACACACAAGGGAAGCTTCTGGAAGCAGGCAGGATTAGCTGGAGCATCCTGGCAGATTTGGTTGACCCTGAAAATCAGGAGTTAGCATCTTGATTGATTGTAATCCGTATAATCCCATGATTTTAGCCTTTATTCTAGGGATATGCCATAAAGTTGTAGCTGGAGCCTCAACTATAAATAGAGGGCTGCTCCACCCTCATTTGTACACCATCAAACACTTTTGTTTCAGGGAATACAAGAGCATTTCCAAAATTCTATCTTGTTATCCTGTTTCTCTTTAACTTGCGTAATTAGCCCTTCCCATTGTTTTAGTGCCCGTACGCTTGTGTTTTAGGCTAGCTTAGGCATAAAGGAAGAGATTCCAAGCCTAAGGCCGCATGATTTCTGAGTCTAAGGTCGGAGCCCATGACACTTAGATTGGGGATGAACTCCGTATGCCTAAGTCAACCCACAAAAGGAGCGTGTGGGCGCTCAGCCTACCAAAGAGGCAGGATGCGCAAGCCGGGGATCAAACGAGTGGTAGGTGGGTTCAAGCACATCTTCATATTTCTGCCATGCCAATGCCATTTTTATGGCTTGTAAATTCATACAATGGTCTCCTCAGCCTTCATGTGAAGTTTCGTGGCAAGACGACCCGTTTTCTATTTTTCACGATTTTCAAAACTTTTTGCGGTTCAAGATTTTTTTAAATTTTTTTAGAAAGAGTTTTGTCCCCAAATTTTGTAGAGTTGATCCTTGTATTTTTGTTGGCATGCACAAAAAAATTCAGCTAAAAACTCGAAGTGGAGAAGACTTTGTGACCATTTGAAAAAAGTGTCCCCATTTCAAACACTTTAATGGCTACTGGCAGCAAACCTATAAAATATCAAATGCTCTTTAAGGGGGTGTGAGTTCTCGAGGTTTGATGAGGGATAGGGGGCCAATATAAGGGCCAAGTACCAGCACCCATCGCACATCATGTGCGCACACCCCCCGGCCCCCCCCAATTGTCGGAACCCCCAATGCCGCCGGTTAGGCTCTCCGACGATGCTCCAGCAATGGTGCCCCGAGCGAAAAAAATGCGGCACCAGCACATGCCTGAGCACAGCATGTGCACCGTGCCTCAAAATCTTAGATTGGGAATGAGCTCTGTATGCTTAGACTTGGAATGAACTCCGTATACCTAAGCCAACCCATGAAACGATCGTGCGGGCACTCAACCAGCCAAAGAGGCAGAATGCACAAGTCGGGGATCGACCGGCTCGGTCTGGTCCAATCTTAGACTGGGAATAAACTCCGTATACATAAGTCAACCCGCAAAATGAGCGTGCGGGCACTGAGCCGATTGAAGAGGCATAATGCGCAAGCCGGGGATCGGCCCGGTCCCCTTTTGCGTGCTGCCAATCCCATTGCCACAACCCTCAGTTTGGCTGGGGCTTAGACATGGAATGAGCTCCCTATGCTTAAGCCAACCCATGAAACGGGCATGCGGCGCTCAGCCGATTGGAGAGGCAAAATGCGTAAGCTAGGGATTGGCCCGGTCCCCCCTGTGTGCTGTCGATCCTGCTGCTGCAATCCTCGGTCCGGTCTGATCTGATCTTAGACTGGGAATGAACTCCATATGTTTAGACTAGGGATGAACTCCGTACGCCTCAGTCAACCCATGAAACGAGCGTGCGGGTCCTCAACCGGCCGGAGAGGTATAATACGCAAGCCGGGGATCAACCCGATCCCCCTCTGCGTGCTGCAGATCCCGCTGCCGGTCCTACTGCCACAACCCTCGGTCCAACTGGGGTTTAGACATGGAATACTCCGTATGCCTAAACCAAACCACGAAACGAGCGTGAGGGCACTCAGCCGGCCGGATAGGCAGAATGCGCAAGTCAGGGATCGACTCGATCCCCCCTACGTGCTATCGATCCTACTACCGTAACCCTCGATCCGATCTAATTTTAGACTGGGAATGAACTCTGTATGCTTAGACTGAGGATGAACTCCGTATGCCTAAGTCAAACCACAAAACGATCATGCGGGTGCTCAACCGGCCGGAGAGGCATAATGCACAAGTCGGGGATCAACCCGATCCCCCTCTACGTGCTACCGATCTTGCTGCCGGTCCTGCTACCACAACCCTCGGTCCAGCTGGGGCTTAGACATGGAATACTCCGTATGCCTAAGCCAACCCACAAAACGAGCATGGGTGCTCAGCCGGCCAGAGAGGCAGAATGCGTAAGCCGGGGATCGGCTTGGTACCCCTTGCGTACTGTCGATCCTGCAACCGCAACCCTCGATCCGGTTTGATCTTAGACTGAGAATGAACTCCGTATGCTTAGACTCGGGATGAACTCCATATGCCTAAGTCAACCCACGAAACGAGCGTGCGGGTGCTCAACCGACCGGAGAGGCATAATGCGCAAGCCGGGGATTAACCCGATCCCCCTCTGCATGCTGTCGATCCCGCTGCCAGTCCTACTGCCATAACCCTCGGTCCGGCTGGGGCTTCAACATGGAATACTCCATATGCCTAAGCCAACCCACAAAACAGGCGTGCGGGCGTTCAGCCAGTCAGAAAGACAGAATGCACAAGCCAGGGATCGGCTCTATCCCTCCTGCGTGCTGTCGATCCTACTGTCGCAACCCACGGTCCGATCCGATCTTAGACTGGGAATGAACTTCGTACGCTTAGACCAGGGATGAACTCTGTATGCCTAAGTCAACCCATGAAACGAGCGTGCGGGCGTTCAACCGGCCGGAGAGGCATAATGCACAAGCTGGGGATTGGCCCGGTCCCCCCTACGTGCTGTCGATCCTACTACCGTAACCCTCGGTCCGATCCGATTTTAGACTAGGAATGAACTCCGTATGCTTAGACTAGGGATGAACTCCGTATGCCTAAATCAACCCATGAAACGAGCGTGCGGGTGCTCAACTGGCTAGAGAGGCATAATGCGCAAGTCGGAGATCAACACGGTCTCCCTCTACGTGCTGCCGATCCCGCTGTCAGTCCTGTTGCCATAACCCTCGGTCCAGCTGGGGCTTAGACATGGAATACTCCGTATGCCTAAGCCAACCCATGAAACGAGCGTGCGGGTGCTCAGCCGGTCGGAGAGGCAGAATGCGTAACTTGGGGATCGGCCCGATCCCCTTTACATGCTGTCGATCCTGCTACCACAACCATCAATTCGGTTTGATCTTAGACTGGGAATGAACTCCGTATGCTTAGACTAGGGATGAACTCCGTATGCCTAAGTCAACCCACAAAACGAGTGTGCCGGCGTTCAACCGACCAGAGAGGCAGGATGCGCAAGCCGGGGATCAAACGGGTGGTAGGTGGGTTCAAGCACATCTTCATATTTCTGCCATGCCAATGCCATTTTTATGGCTTGTAAATTCATACAATGGTCCGCTAAGCCTTCATGTGAAGTTTCGTGGCAAGACGACCCGTTTTCTATTTTTCACAATTTGAAAAACTTTTTATGGTTTAGGATTTTTTTAAATTTTTTTAGAAAGAGTTTTGTCAATAAATTTGGTTGAGGTGATCCTTGTATTTTTGTCGGTATGCACAAAAAAATTCAATTAAAAACTCGAAGTGGAGAAGATTTTGTGACCATTTGAAAAAAGTGTCCCCATTTCAGACACTTTAATGGCTACTGGCAGCAAACCTATAAAATCTCAAATGCTCTTTAAGGGGGTGTGAGTTCTCCAGGTTTGATGAGGGATAGGGGGCCAATATAAGGGCCAAGTACCAGCACCCATCACAGATCATGTGCGCACACCCCCCGGCCCCCCAATCATCGAAACCCCCCATGCCGCCGATTAGGCTCTCCGGTGATGCTCCGGTGATGGTGCCTCAAGCGAAAAACATGTGGCACCAGCACATGCCCGAGCCCAGCATGTGCACCGTGGCTCAAAATCTTAGACTAGGAATGAGCTTCGTATGCTTAGAAATGGAATGAACTCTGTATGCCTAAGCCAACCCACAAAATGAGCGTGCAGGCGCTCAGTCGGCCGAAGAGGCAGAATGCGCAAGCCGGGGATCGACTCGATCCCTCCTGCGTGCTGTCGATCCTACTACCGCAACCCTCGGTCTGGTTCGATCTTAGACTGGGAATGAACTCCGTATGCATAAGTCAACCCACGAAACGAGCGTGCGGGCATTGAGATGATCGAAGAGGCATAATGCGCAAGCCGGGGATCAGCCCGGTCCTCTTCTGCATGCTACCAGTCCCGCTGCCACAACCCTTGGTCCGGCTAGGGCTTAGCCATGGAATGACCTCCCTATGCCTAAGCCAACCCACGAAACGGACGTGCGGGCGCTTAGTCGGCCGGTGATGCAAAATGTGCGAGCCGGGGATCAGCCCGGGCCCCCATGCATGCTGTCGATCCTGCTCCCGCAACCCTCGATTCGTTCGATCTTAGACTGGGAATGAACTCGGTATGCTTAGACTGGGGATGAACTCCGTATGCCTAAGTCAACCCATGAAACGAGCGTGCTGTGCTATCATTTGGCCGGAGAGGCATAATACATAAGCTGAGGATCAGCCCGGTCCCCCTTTACATGCTGCCAATCCAGCTACCGGTCTTACTGCCACAACCCTCGATCTGACTGGGGCTTAGACGTGAAGTGTACTCTGTATGCCTAAGCCAACCCACGAAACGCGCGTGCGGGTGCTCAGTCGGTCGAAGAGGTAGAATGCATAAGTCAGGGATCAGCTCTGTCTCTCCTACGTGCTACCGATCCTACTACCGCAACCTTCGATCCAGTCTGATCTTAGACCGGGAATGAACTTCATATGCTTAGACTGGGGATGAACTCCGTATGCCTAAGTCAACCAACAAAACGAGCATACGAGCGCATAACCGATTGGAGAAGCCGATCGAAGGGGCATAATGCGCAAGTCGAGGATCAACCCGGTCCCCCTCTGTATGCTGCCAATCCCACTGTCGGTCCTACTGCGACAACCCTCAATCATGCTGGGGCTTAGACGTGGAATGCACTCCGTATGCCTAAGCCAACCCATGAAACGAGCATACGGGCGCTTAGCCGACCGGAGAGGTAGAATGCACAAGCCGGGGATCAATTCGATCCCCCTTACATGCTGTTGATCTTGCTACCGCAACCCTCGATCCGGTCCCATCTTAGACTAGGAATGATCTCCATATGCTTAGACTGGGGATGAACTCCGTATGCCTAAGTCAACCCACGAAATGAGCATCCGGGCGCTCAGTCGACCAGAGAGGTAGGATGCATAAGCCGGGGATCGAACGAATGGTAGGTGTGTTCAAGCACATCTTCATATTTCTGCCATGCCAATGCCATTTTTATGGCTTGTAAATTCATACAATGTTCCCCTAAGCCTTCATGTGAAGTTTCGTGGCAAGACGACCCATTTTCTATTTTTCACGATTTTTGAAACTTTTTGCGGTTCGAGATTTTTTTAAATTTTTTTAGAAAGAGTTTTGTCCCCAAATATGGCAGAAGTGATCCTTGTATTTTTGTTGGCATGCACAAAAAAATTCGGCTAAAAACTCGAAGTGGAGAAGATTTTGTGATTTTTTGAAAAAAGTGTCCGCATTTCAGACACTTTAATGGCTAATGGCAGCAAACCTATAAAATCTCAAATGCTCTTTAAGAGGGTGTGAGTTCTCGAGGTTTGATGAGGGATAAGGGGCCAATATAAGGGCCAAGTACCAGCACCCATCGCACATCATGTGCGCACACCCCCTGGCCCCCCCAATCGTCGAAACCCCCAATGCCGTCGGTTAGGCTCTCCGACGATGCCCCGGTGATGGTGCCCTAGCGATGCCCCCAATGTAGCACCAGCATGTGCACTGTGGCTCAAAATCTTAGATTGGGAATGAGCTCCGTATGCTTAGACTTGGGATGAACTCCGTATGCCTAAGCCAACCTACGAAACGAGTGTGCGGGCGCTCAGCCGGTTGGAGAGGTAGAATGCGCAAGCCAGGGATCAACCCGATCCCCCTCCGCGTGCTGACGGTCCTGCTGCCACAACCCTCGGTCATGCTGGGGCTTAGGCATGGAATGAGCTCCCTATGCCTAAGCCAACCGATGAAATAGGCGTGCGGGTGCTCAGTCAGCCGGAGAGGCAGAATGCGTAATCCAGGGATCCGCTCGGTCCCCCCTGCGTGCTATTGATCCTACTGTCGCAACCCTCAGTCCGATCCAATATTAAACTAAGAATAAACTCCATATGCTTGGACTGGGGATGAACTCCGTATGCCTAAGTCAACCCACGAAATGAGCGTACAGGTGCTCAGCTGATCGGAGTGGCCGACCGAAGAGGCATAATGTACAAGTCGGGGATCAATCGGATCCCCCTCTGCATGCTACCGATCCCGCTACCGGTCCTGTTGCCACAACCCTCGGTCTGGCTGGGGCTTAGACATGGAATGTACACCGTATTCCTAAGCCAACCCACGAAACGAGTGTTCGGGCGCTCAGTCGGCTAGAGAGGTAGAATACGCTAGCTAGGGATCGGTCCGGTCCCCCCTGCGTGCTGCCAATCCTATTGTCGCAACCCTCGATCCGATCCGATCTTAGACTAGGAATGAACTCCATATGCTTAGACTAGGGATGAACTCCGTATGCCTAAGTCAACCCACGAAACGAGCGTGCGGGCGTTCAGCTGACCGAAGAGGCCGGTTGGAGAGGCATAATGTGCAAGCTGGGGATCGACCCGGTCCCCCCTACGTGCTATCAATCCTGCTGTCACAACCCTCGATTCGGTTCGATCTTAGACTAGGGATGAACTCTTTAAGCTTAGACTGGGGATGAACTCTGTATGCCTAAGTCAACCCATGAAATGAGCTTGCGGGTGCTCAGTCGACCAGAGAGGCAGGATACGCAAGTCGGGGATCGAACGGGTGGTAGGTGGGTTCAAGCACATCTTCATATTTTTGCCATGCCAATGCCATTTTTATGGCTTGTAAATTCATACAATGGTCCCCTAAGCCTTCATGTGAAGTTTCATGGCAAGACGACCCATTTTCTATTTTTCACGATTTTCAAAACTTTTTAAGGTTTGGGATTTTTTTAAATTGTTTTAGAAAGAGTTTTTCCCCAAATTTGGTAGAGGAGATCCTTGTATTTTTGTTGGCATGCACAAAAAAATTCAGCTAAAAACTCGAAGCGGAGAAGATTTTGTGACCATTTGAAAAAAGTGTCCCCATTTCTGACACTTTAATGGCTACTGGCAGCAAACCTATAAAATCTCAAATGCTCTTGAAGGGGGTGTGAATTCTTGAGGTTTGATGAGGGATAGGGGGCCAATATAAGGGCCAAGTACCAGCACCATTCGCACATCATGTGTGCACACCCCCCGGTCCCCCAATCATCGGAACCCCCAATACCGTCGGTTAGGCTCTCCGACGATGCTTCGGCGATGGTGCCCTGGGCAAAAAAAATGCGGCACCAGCACATGCTCGAGCCTAGCATGTGCACCATGGCTCAAAATCTTAGATTGGGAATGAGCTCCTTATGCTTAGACACGGAATGAACTCCGTATGCCTAAGCCAATCCATGGAACGAGTGTGCGGGCGCTCAGCTGGTTGGAGAGGCAGAATGCGCAAGTCAGGGATCGACCCAATACCCCCCGTGTGCTGTAGATCCTGCTACCACAACCCTCGGTTCGGTCTGATCTTAGACTGGGAATGAACTTCGTATGCTTAGACTGGGGATGAACTCTGTATGTCTAAGTCAACCCATGAAATCGGTCAGAGAGGCATAATGCGCAAGCCGAGGATCAGCCCGATCCCCCTCTGCGTACTGCCGATCCTGCTATCGGTCCTACTACCACAACCTTCAGTCCAGCTAGGGCTTAAATGTGGAATGTACTATGTATGCCTAAGCCAACCCACGAAACGAGCGTGCGGGTGCTCAACCGACCGGAGAGGCAGAATGCACAAGCCGAGGATTGGCCTGGTACCCCCTACGTGCTGTCGATCCTGCTACCGCAACTCTCGATCCGATCCGATCTTAGACTGGGAATGAACTTCGTATGCTTAGACTGGGGATGAACTGCGTATGCCTAAGTCAACGCACAAAACGAGCGTACGGGCACTCAGTCGACCAGAGAGGCAGGATGCGCATGCGGGGGATCGAACGGGTGGTAGGTGGGTTCAAGTACATCTTCATATTTCTGCCATGCGAATGCCATTTTTATGGCTTGTAAATTCATACAATGGTCCCCTAACCCTTCATGTGAAGTTTCGTGGCAAGACGACCCGTTTTCTATTTTTCACGATTTTTGAAACTTTTTACGGTTTGGGATTTAAAAAATTTTTTTTTTAAAATACGGTGATCCTTGTATTTTTGTTGGGATGCACAAAAAAATTCAGCTAAAAACTCGAAGTGGGGAAGATTTTGTGACCGTTTGAAAAAAGTGTCCCCATTTCAGACACTTGAATGGCTACTGGCAGCAAACCTATAAAATCTCAAATGCTCTTTAAGGGTGTGTGAGTTCTCGAGATTTGATGAGGGATAGGGGGCCAATATAAGGGCCAAGTACCAGCACCCATCGTACATCATGTGAGCACACCCCCCGGCCCCCCCAATCGCCGAAATCCCCAATGCCGTCAGTTAGGCTCTCCGACGATGCTCCGACGATGGTGCCCGGGTGAAAAAATGTGGTACCAGCACATGCCCGAGCCCAGCATGTGCACCGTGGCTCAAAATCTTAGATTGGGAATGAGCTCCGTATGCTTAGACATGGAATGAACTCTGTATGCCTAAGCCAACCCACAAAACGAGCGTGCGGGCGCTCAGCCGGTAGGATAGGTAGAATGCACAAGCCAGGGATCGACCCGGTCCCCCCTATGTGCTATCGATCTTGCTACCGTAACCCTCAGTTCGATCCAATTTTAGACTGGAAATGAACTCCGTATGCATAAGTCAACCCGCGAAACGAGCATGTGGGCGTTGAGCCAGCCGAAGAGGCATAATGCGTAAGCCGGGGATTGGCCCGATCCCCCTATGCGTGCTACCGGTCCCACTACCACAATCCTCGGTCCAACTAGGGCTTAGACATGCAATGAGCTCCCTATGCCTAAGCCAACCCATGAAACGGGCGTGTAGGCGCTCAGTCGGTCGGAGAGGCAGAATGGACAAGCTGGGGATCGGCCCGGTCCCCCTGCGTGCTGTCGATCCTACTACCGTAACCCTCCATCTGATTCGATCTTAGACTGGGAATGAACCCCGTATGCTTAGACTGGAGATGAACTCCGTATGCCTAAGTCAACCCACGAAACGAGCGTGCGGGCGCTCAGTCGGCTGGAAAGGCATAATGTGCAAGCCGGGGATCAGCCCGATCCCCCTCTGCATGCTGTCGATGCCGCTACTGATCCTGCTGCCACAACCATCAGTTCGGCTGGGGCTTAGATGTGGAATGTACTCCGTATGCCTAAGCCAACCCACGAAATGAGCGTGCAGGCGCTCAGCCAGTCGGAGAGGTAGAATGCGCAAGCCAGGGATCGACCCAGTCCCCCCTACGTGCTGTTGATCTTGCTGTCGCAACCCTCGATCCAGTCTGATCTTAGACTGGGAATGAGCTCTGTATGCTTAGACTGGGGATGAACTCCGTATGCCTAAGTCAACCCACGAAACGAGCGTGCGGGCGCTCAACTGACTAGAGAGGCAGGATGCGTATGCCGGGGATCGAATGGGTGGTAGGTGGGTTCAAGCACATCTTCATATTTTTGTCATGCCAATGCCATTTTTATGGCCTGTAAATTCATACAATGGGCCCCTAAGCCGTCATGTGAAGTTTCATGGCAAGACGACCCGTTTTCTATTTTTCATGATTTTCAAAACTTTTTACGGTTCGAGATTTTTTAAAATTTTTTCAAAGAGTTTTGTCCCCAAATTTGGTAGAGGTGATCCTTGTATTTTTGTTGGCATGCATAAAAAAATTCAGCTAAAAACTCGAAGTGGAGAAGATTTTGTGACCGTTTGAAAAAAATGTCCCCATTTCAGACACTTTAATGGCTACTGGCAGCAAACCTATAAAATCTCAAAGGCTCTTTAAGAGGGTGTGAGTTCTCGAGGTTTGATGAGGGATAGGGGGCCAATATAAGGGCCAAGTACCAGCACCCTTCGCACATCATGTGCGCACACCCCCTGGCCCCCTCAATCGTCGGAATCCCCAATGCCGTCGGTTAGGCTCTCCGATGATGCTCCGACGATGCTCCGACGATGGTGACCCGGGCAAAACAAATGCGGTGCCAGCACATGACCGAGCCCAGCATGCGCACCGTGGCTCAAAATCATAGATTGAGAATGAGCTCCGTATGCTTAGACATGGAATGAACTTCGTATGCCTAAGCTAACCCATGAAATGAGCATGCTGGTGCTCAGTCGGCCGGAGAGGCAGAATGCGCAAGTAAGGGATCGACCCGATCCCCCCTGTGAGTTGTCGATCCAGCAACCGCAACCCTCCGTCCGGTCTGATCTTAGACTGGGAATGAACTTCGTATGCTTAGACTGGGGATGAACTCTGTATACGTAAGTCAACCCATGAAACCGGTCAGAGAGGCATAATGCGTAAGCCGGGGATCAGCCCGGTCCCTCTCTGCATGTTGCCGATCCCGCTGCCGGTCCTACTACCACAACCGTCGGTCTGGCTGGGGTTTAGATGTGGAATGTGCTCCGTATGCCTAAGCCAACCCATGAAACGAGTGTGCGGACGCTCAACCGATCGGAGAGGCAGAATGCACAAGCAGGGGATCGGCCCGGTACCCCCTGCGTGCTGCTGATCCTGCTGTCGCAACTCTCGATCCGGTCCGATCTTAGACTGGGAATGAACTCCGTATGCTTAGACTGGGGTTGAACTCCGTATGCCTAAGTCAACCCACAAAACAAGCGTGTGGGTGCTTAGTCGGCCAAAGAGGTAGGATGCGCAAGCTGGGGATTGAACGGGTGGTAGGTGGGTTCAAGCACATCTTCATATTTCTGCCATGCCAATGCCATTTTTATGGCTTGTAAATTCATACAATGGTCCCCGAAGCCTTCATGTGAAGTTTCGTGGCAAGACGACCCGTTTTCTATTTTTCACAATTTTTGAAACTTTTTACTGTTCCGAATTTTTTAAAATTTTTTTAGAAAGAGTTTTGTACCCAAATTTGGTAGAGGTGATCCCTGTATTTTTGTTGGCATGCACAAAACAATTCAGCTAAAAACTCGAAGTGCAGAAGATTTTGTGATCGGTTGAAAAAAGTGTCCCCATTTCAGACACTTTAATGACTACTGGCAGCAAACCTATAAAATCTCAAATGCTCTTTAAGGGTGTGTGAGTTCTTGAGGTTTGATGAGGGATAGGGGGCCAATATAAGGGCCAAGTACCAGCACCCATCGTACATCATGTGTGCATGCCCCCTGGCCCCCCCAATCGTCGGAACCCCTAATGCCACCAATTAGGCTCTTTGGCGATGCTCCGGCGATGGTGCCCCGGGCGAAAAAAATGTGGTACCAGCACATGCCCAAGCCTAGCATGTGCACAGTGGCTCAAAATCTTAGATTGGGAATGAGCTCCGTATGCTTAGACATGGAATGAACTCCGTATGCCTAAGGTAACCCACGAAACGAGCGTGCAGGCGTTCAACCGACTAGAGAGGCAGAATGCATAACCTGGGGATCGACTCGGACCCCCTTGCGTGCTGTTGATCCTGCTGTCACAGCCCTCGGTCCAGTCTGATCTTAAACTGGGAATGAACTCTGTATGCATAAGTCAACCCAAGAAATGAGCGTGCGGGCATTAAGCCGACCGAAGAGGCATAATGTGCAAGCCAGGGATCGGCTCGGTCCCCCTCAGCGTGCTGCCGGTCCCGCTACAACAACCCTCAATCCGGCTGGGGCTTAGACATGGAATGAGCTCCCTATGCCTAAGCCAACCTACGAAACGGGCGTGCGGGCTCTCAGCCGACCGGAGAGGCAGGATGCGCAAGGATCGAACGGGTGGTAGGTGGGTTCAAGTACATCTTCATATTTCTGCCATGCCAATGCCATTTTTATGGCTTGTAAATTCATACAATGGTCCTCTAACCTTTCATGTGAAGCTTCGTGGCAAGACGACCCGTTTTCTATTTTTCACAATTTTTGAAACTTTTTATGGTTCGGGATTTTTTAAAATTTTTTTAGAAAGAGTTTTGTCCCCAAATTTGGTAGATGTGATCCCTGTATTTTTTTTTGGCATGCACAAAAAAATTCAGCTAAAAACTCGAAGTGGGGAAGATTTTGTGACCGTTTGAAAAAAGTATTCCCATTTCAAACACTTTAATGGCTACTGGCAGCAAACCTATAAAATCTCAAATGCTCTTTAAAGGGGTGTGAGTTCTCGAGGTTTGATGGGGGATAGGGGGCCAATATAAGGGCCAAGTACCAGCACCCATCGCACATATGTGCGCACACCCCCTGGCCCCCCCAATCGTCGGAACCCCCAATGCTTCCGATTAGGCTCTCCGGCGATGCTCTGACGATGGTGCCCCGGGTGAAAAAAATACGGCACCAGCACATGTCTGAGCCCAAAATGTGCACCATGGCTCAAAATCTTAGATTGGGAATGAGCTCTGTATGCCTACACATGGAATCAAATCTGTATGCCTAAGCCAACCCACGAAATGAGCGTGCGGGTGCTCAGCTGGCCGGAGAGGCAAAATGTGCAAGCCGGGGATCGACCCTGTCCCCCCTGCGTGCTGTCGATCTTGCTACCACAACCCTCGGTCTGATCCGATCTTAGACTGAGAATGAACTCCGTATGCATAAGTCAACCTAAGAAATGAGCGTACGGGCGCTGAGCCGACCAAAGAGCCATAATGCGTAAGTCGAGGATCAGCCCGATCCCCCTCTACATGCTATCGGTCCCGCTGCCACAACCCTCGGTTCGGCTAGGGCTTAGTCATGGAATGAGCTCCCTATGCCTAAGCCAACCCACGAAAAATGCGTGCGGGTGCTCAGCCGGTTGGAGAGGCAGAATGCGTAAGCCAGGGATCGGTCCGGTCCCCCCTGCATGCTGTCGATCCTGCTGTCACAACCTTCGGTCCGGTCTGATCTCAGACTAGAAATGAACTCCGTATGGCTAGACTGGGGATGAACTCCGTATGGTTAGATTGGGGATGAACTCTGTATGCCTAAGTCAACCCACGAAACGAGTGTACGGGTGCTCAACCGACCGAAGAGGCCGATCGAAGAGGCATAATACGCAAGCCGGGGATCAGCTCGATCCCTCTCTACGTGCTGCCAATTTTGCTGTCTGTCTTGGTGCCACAACCCTCGATCTGACTGGGGCTTAGATGTGGAATGTACTTCGTATGCCCAAGCCAACCTACAAATCGAGTGTACGGGCGCTCAGTCGGTCGGAGAGGCAGAATGCGTAAACCGGGGATCGGCCTGATCCCCCCTGCGTGCTGCCGATCCTGCTGTCGTAACCCTCAATCCGGTCTGATCTTAGACTGGGAATGAACTCCTTATGCTTAGACTGGGGATGAACTTCATATGCCTAAGTCAACCCACCAAACGAGAGTGCGGGTGCTCAGTCGACGAGAGAGGCAGGATGCGTAAGCCGGGGATCGAACAGGTAGTAGGTGGGTTCAAGCACATCTTCATATTTCTACCATGTGAATGCCATTTTTATGGCTTGTAAATTCAAACAATGGTCCCCTAAGCCTTCATGTGAAGTTTCGTGGCAAGACGACCGGTTTTCTGTTTTTCACGATTGTTAAAACTTTTTGCGGTTTGGGATTTTTCAAAATTTTTTTAGAAAGAATTTTGTCCCCAAATTTGGTAGAGGTGATCCCTGTATTTTTGTTGGCATGCACAAAAAAATTCAGCTAAAAACTCGAAGTGGAGAAGATTTTGTGACTGTTTGAAAAAAAATGTCCCTATTACAGAAACTTTAATGGCTACTGGCAGCAAACCTATAAAATCTAAAATGCTCTCTAAGGGTGTGTGAGTTCTCAAGGTTTGATGAGGGATAGGGGGCCAATATAAGGGCCAAGTACCAGCACCCATCACACATCATGTGCGCACACCCCCTGGCCCTTCCAATCGCCGGAACCCCCAATGCCGTCGGTTAGGCTCTCCGGTGATGCTCCGACGATGCTCCGACAATGGTTACCCAGGCGAAAAAAATGTGGCACCAGCACATGCCCAAGCCCAGCATGTCCACCGTGGCTCAAAATCTTAGATTGGGAATGAGCTCCGTATGCTTAGACATGGAATGAACTCCGTATGCCTAAGCCAACCCACGAAACGAGCGTACGGGTGCTCAGCCGGTCGGAAAGGCAGAATGCGCAAGCCGACGATCGACCCGATCCCCCCCCGTGTGCTATCGATCCTACTGTTGCAACCCTTGGTCCGGTCCAATCTTAGACTAGGAATGAACTCCGTATGCTTAGACTGGGGATGAACTCCGTATGCCTAAGTCAACGCACGAACCAAACGTGTGGGCGGCCGACCGGAGAGGCATAAGGCATAAGCCCGGGATCAGCCCAGTCCCCCTCTGCGTGCTGTCGATCCTGCTGCCGGCCCTACTACCACAACCCTCGGTCTGGCTAGGGTTAGACGTGGAATGTACTCCGTATGCCTAAGCCAACCCACGAAACGAGCGTGCGGGCGCTCAACCGGTCGAAAAGGCAGAATGCGTAATTCGGGGATCGGCCCGATCCCCCCTGAGTGCTGTCGATCCTACTGCCGTAACTCTCGATTTGATTCAATCTTAGACTGGGAATGAACTCCGTATGCTTAGACTGGGGATGAACTCCGTATGCCTAAGTCAACCCATGAAACGAGCGTACGGGCGCTCAGCCGGTCGGAGAGGCATAATGCATAAGTCGGGGATCAGTCCAATCCCCCTCTGCATGCTATCGATCCCGCTACCTTCATGTGAAGTTTTGTGGCTTATAAATTCAAACAATGGTCCCCTAAGCCTTCATGTGAAGTTTCATGGCAAGACGACCCGTTTTTTATTTTTCACGATTTTTGAAACTTTTTGCGGTTCGGGATTTTTTTAAATTTTTTTAGAAAGTGTTTTGTCCCCAAATTTGGTAGAGGTGATCCCTGTATTTTTGTTGGCATGCATAAAAAAATTCAGCTAGAAGCTCGAAGTGGAGAAGATTTAGTGACTGTTTAAAAAAAGAGTCCCCATTTCAGACACTTTAATGGCTACTGGCAGCAAACCTATAAAATCTCAAATGCTCTTTAAGGGTGTGTGAGTTCTCGAGGTTTGATGAGGGATAGGGGGCCAATATAAGGGCCAAGTACCAGCACCCACCGCACATCATGTGCGCACACCCCTCGGCCCCCCTAATCACCTGAACCCCCAATGCCGCCCGTTAGGCTCTCCGACGATGCTCCGACGATGGTGCCTTGGGCAAAAAAAATGCTGCACCAGAACATGCCCGAGCCCAGCATGTGCACCGTGGCTCAAAATCTTAGATTGAGAATGAGCTCCGTATGAATAGACATGGAATGAACTCCGTATGCCTAAGCCAACCCATGAAACGAGCGTGCGGGTGCTCAGCCGGTCGGAGAGGTAGAATGCACAAGCCAGGGATGGACCTGGTCCCCCCTGTGTGCTGTCGATCCCGTTGCGGTAACCCTCGATCTGATCCGATCTTAGACTTGGAATGAACTCCGTATGCATAAGTCAACCCACGAAATGAGCGTGCGGGTGCTAAGCCGACAGAAAAGGCATAATGCGCAAGCCAGGGATCGGCCCGGTCCCCCTTTACGTGCTGTCGATCCCGTTGCCACAACCCTCGGTCCAGCTGGGGCATAGACATGGAATGAGCTCCCTATGCCTAAGCCAACCCATGAAATGAGAGTGCGGATGCTCAGCCGACTGAAGAGGTAGAATGCGCAAGTCGGGGATCAGCTCGATCCCCCCTGCGTGCTACCGATCCTACTGCCGCAACCGTCGATCCAATCCGATCTTAGACTGGGAATGAACTCCGTATGCTTACACTGGGGATGAACTCTGTATGCCTAAGTCAACCCACGAAACAAGCATGCGGGCGTTCAGTCGGTCGGAGAGGCCGATCGAAGAGGCATAATACGTAAGCCAGGGATCCTGTTGCTGTCCTGCTGCCGTAACCCTCGGTCCGATCTGATTTTAGACTGGGAATGAACTCCGTATGCTTAGACTAGGGATGAACTCCGTATGCCTAAGTCAACTCAGAAAACGAGCAAATGGGCATTCAGCCGGTTGGAGCGTCATAATGCATAAGCCGAGGATCGGCCCGATCCCCCTCTGCATGCTACCGATCCCGCTACTGGTCTTGCTGCCACAACCCTGGATTCGGCTGGGGCTTAGACATGGAATGTACTCCGTATGCCTAAGCCAACCCACAAAACGAGCGTGCGGGCACTCAGCCGGCTAGAGAGGCAGAATGCACAAGCCGGGGATCGATCTGGTCCCCCCTACGTGCTACCAATCCTGCTGCTGCAACCCTCGATCCGGTCTGATCTTAGATTGTGAATGCACTCCGTATGCTTAGACTGGGGATGAACTCTGTAAGCCTAAATCAAAACACGAAACGAGAGTGCGTGCGCTCAATCGGCCGGAGTGGCCGATCGAAGAGGCATAATGCGTAAGCCAAGGATCTACCTGGTCCCCCTCTACGTGCTGTCGACCCCGCTACCGATCCTACTGCTACAACCCTCGATCCGGCTGGGGCTTAGACGTGGAATGTACTTCGTATGCCTAAGGCAACCCATGAAACGAGCGTGCGGGCGCTCAACTGGCCGGAGAGGCAGAATGCGCAAGCCAGGGATCAACCCGATCCCCCTTACGTGCTATCGATCCTGTTGTCGCAACCCTCGATCCGGTCTGATCTTAGACTGGGAATGAACTCCGTATGCTTAGACTAGGGATGAACTCCGTATGCCTAAGTCAACCCACGAAACGAGCGTGTGGGTGCTCAGTCGGCCAGAGAGGTAGGATGCGCAAGCTAGGGATTGAACGGGTGGTAGGTGGGTTCAAGCACATCTTCATATTTCTGCCATGCCAATGCCATTTTTATGGCTTGTAAATTCATACAATGGTCCCCGAAGCCTTCATGTGAAGTTTCGTGGCAAGACGACCCGTTTTCTATTTTTCACAATTTTTGAAACTTTTTACTGTTCCAAATTTTTTAAAATTTTTTTAGAAAGAGTTTTGTACCCAAATTTGGTAGAGGAGATCCCTGTATTTTTGTTGGCATACACAAAACAATTCAGCTAAAAACTCGAAGTGCAAAAGATTTTGTGACCGGTTGAAAAAAGTGTCCCCATTTCAGACACTTTAATGGCTACTGGCAGTAAACCTATAAAATCTCAAATGCTCTTTAAGGGTGTGTGAGTTCTCGAGGTTTGATGAGGGATAGGGGGCCAATATAAGGGCCAAGTACCAGCACCCATCGCACATCATGTGTGCACGCCCCCTAGCCCCCCCAATCGTCGGAACCCCTAATGCCGCCAATTAGGCTCTTTGGCGATGCTTCGGCGATGGTGCCCCGGGCAAAAAAAATGTGGTACCAGCACATGCCCGAGCCTAGCATGTGCACAGTGGCTCAAAATCTTAGATTGGGAATGAGCTCCGTATGCTTAGACATGGAATGAACTCCGTATGCCTAAGGTAACCCACGAAACAAGCGTGCGGGCGTTCAGCCGATTGGAGAGGCAGAATGCGTAACCTGGGGATCGACTCGGACCCCCCTACGTGCTGTTGATCCTACTGTCACAGCCCTCGGTCCAATCTGATCTTAGACTGGGAATGAACTCTGTATGCATAAGTCAACCCAAGAAATGAGCGTGCGGGCATTAAGCCGACCGAAGAGGCATAATGTGCAAGCCAGGGATCGGCTCGATCCCCCTCAGCGTGCTGCCGGTCCCGCTACAACAACCCTCAATCCGGCTAGGGCTTAGACATGGAATGAGCTCCCTATGCCTAAGCCAACCCACGAAACGGGCGTGCGGGCTCTCAGCCGACCAGAGAGGCAGAACGCGCAAGTTGGGGAATGACCCGGTCCCCCCTGCATGCTGTCGATCCTGCTATCGCAACCCTCGGTCTGGTTCGATCTTAGACTGGGAATGAACTTCGTATACTTAGATTGGAGATGTACTCCGTATGCCTAAGTCAACCCACAAAACGAGCATGCGGGTGCTCAGCCAACCGAAAAGGCCGATCGGAGAGGCATAATGCTCAAGCCGAGGATTAGCCCGGTCCCCCTCTACATGCTACCGATCCCGCTGCTGGTCCTGCTACTACAACCCTCAGTCCGGTTGGGGCTTAGACGTGGAATGTACTCCGTATGCCTAAGCCAACCCATGAAATGAGCGTGCGAGCGTTCAACCGACCGGAGAGGCAGAATGTGCATGTCGAGGATCGGCCCGATCCCCCCTGCATGCTGTCAATCCTGCTGCCGCAACCCTCGATCCGGTCTGATCTTAGACCTGGAATGAACTTCGTATGCTTAGACTGGGGATGAACTGCATATGCCTAAGTCAACGCACAAAACGAGCGTACGGGCACTTAGCCGACCAGAGAGGCAGGATGCGCATGGGGGGGATCAAACGGGTGGTAGGTGGGTTTAAGTACATCTTCATATTTCTGTTATGCCAATGCCATTTTTATGGCTTGTAAATTCATACAATGGTCCCCTAACCCTTCATGTGAAGTTTCATGGCAAGACGACCCGTTTTCTATTTTCCATGATTTTTGAAACTTTTTACGGTTTGGGATTTTAAAAATTTTTTTTTTAAAATATGGTGATCCTTGTATTTTTGTTGGGATGCACAAAAAAATTCAGCTAAAAACTCGAAGTGGGGAAGATTTTGTGACCGTTTGAAAAAAGTTTTCTCATTTCAGACACTTTAATGGCTACTGGCAGCAAACCTATAAAATCTAAAATGCTCTTTAAGGGGGTGTGAGTTCTCAAGGTTTGATGAGGGATAGGGGGCCAATATAAGGGCCAAGTACCAGCACCCATCGCACATCATGTGCGCACAACCCCCGGCCCCCCAATCGCTGGAACCCCTAATACCGTTAGTTAGGCTCTCCGACGATGCTCCGACGATGGTGCCCCGGGCAAAAAAAATGCAGAACCAGCACATGCCTGAGCCCAGCATGTGCATTGTGGCTCAAAATCTTAGATTGGGAATGAGCTCCGTATGCTTAGACATGGAATGAACTCCGTATGCCTAAGCCAACCCACGAAACAAGCATGCGGGCGCTCAGCCGACCGGAGAGGCAGAATGCACAAGCTGGAGATTGACCTGATCCCCCCTAGGTGCTGTCGATCTTACTACTGCAACCCTTGGTTCGGTCCAATCTTAGACTGGGAATGAACTCTGTATGCATAAGTCAACCCATGAAACGAGCGTACGGGCACTGAGCCGACCGAAGAGGCATAATGCACAAGCCAGGGATCGACCCGATTCCCCTCTACGTGCTGCCGATCCCGCTGCCACAACCCTCGGTTTGGCTGGGGCTTAAACATGGAATGAGCTCCCTATGCCTAAACCAACCCACGAAACGGGCATGTGGGCGCTCAGCCGATCGGAGAGGCAGAATGCGCAAGTCGAGGATCAGCCCGATCCCCCCTGCATGCTGTCGATCCTGCTGCCGCAACCCTCGGTTCGGTTCGATCTTAGACTGGGAATGAACTTTGTATACTTAGACTGGGGGTGAACTCTATATGCCTAAGTCAAATCATGAAACGAGCGTGCGGGTGCTCAGCCAGCGGAAGAGGCCAGTCGAAGAGGCATAATGCGTAAGTCGGGGATCAGTCCGATCCCCCTATACGTGCTGTCCATCCTGCTGCCACAACCCTCGGTCCGGCTGGGTCTTAGACATGGAATGTACTCCGTATGCCTAAGCCAACCCATTAAACGAGCGTGCGAGTGCTCAGTCGACCAGAGAGGCATAATGCGTCAGCCAGGGATCGGCCCGATCCATCCTGCGTGCTGTCAATCCTGCTGCCGCAACCCTCAATCCGGTCCGATCTTTGACTGGGAATGAACTTTGTATGCTTAGACTAGGGATGATCTCTGTATGCCTAAGTCAACCCACAAAATGAGCATACGGGCGCTCAGCCGGTCGGAGAGGCATAATGCGCAGGTCAGGGATCAACCCGATCCCCCTATGCATGCTGCCTATCCCGATGTTGGTCTTGCTGTCACAACCCTTGGTCCGACTGGGGCTTAGACATGGAATGTACTCCGTATGCCTAAGCCAACCCACGAAACGAGCGTGCGGGCGCTCAGTCGGCCAGAGAGGCAGAATGTGCAAGTCGAGGATCGACCCGATCCCTCCTGCGTGCTACCGATCCTGCTGCTGCAACCCTTGATATGATCCGATCTTAGACTGGGAATGAACTCTGTATGCTTAGACTGGGGATGAACTCCGTATCCCTAAGTCAACCCATGAAACGAGCGTGCTAGCGCTCAGCCGACCAGAGAGACAAGATGCGTAAGTCGGGGATAGAACGGGGTTCAAGCACATCTTTATATTTCTATCGTGCCAATTTTATTTTTATGGCTTGTAAATTCATATAATGATCCCCTAAGCCTTCATGTGAAGTTTCGTGGCAAGACGACCCATTTTCTATTTTTCACGATTTTTGAAACTTTTTAGGGTTCGAGATTTTTTTTAATTTTTTTAGAAAGGGTTTTGTCCCCAAATTTGGTAGAGGTGATCCTTGTATTTTTGTTGGCATGCACAAAAAAATTTAGCTAAAAACTCAAGGTGGAGAAGATTTTGCAACCGTTTGAAAAAAGTGTCCACATTTTAGACACTTTAATGGCTACTGGTAGCAAACCTATAAAATCTCAAATGCTCTTTAAGGGGGTGTGAGTTCTCGAGGTTTGATGAGGGATAGGGGGCCAATATAAGGGCCAAGTACCAGCACCCATCGCACATCATGTGCGCACACCCCCTGTCCCCCCCAATCACCAGAACCCCCAATGTCACCGATTAGGCTCTCCGATGATGCTCCGGTGATGGTGCCCTGGGCGAAAAAAATGTGGCACCAGCACATGCCCGAGCACAGCATGTGCACCATGGGTCAAAATCTTAGATTGGGAATGAGCTCCGTATGCTTAGACATGTAATGAACTCCGTATGCCTAAGCCAACCCCCAAAACGAGCATGAGAGTGCTCAGCCGACCAGAGAGTTAGAATGTGCAAGCCAGGGATCGAGTCGGTCCCCCCCTGCGTGCTGTCGATCTTGCTTTCACAACCCTCGGTTTGGTCCGATCTTAGACTGGGAATGAACTTCGTATGCATAAGTCAACCCATGAAACGAGCGTGCGGGCACTGAGCCGGTCGTAGAGGCATAATGCGCAAGCCGAGGATCATCCCGATCCATCTCTGCGTGTTGTCGATCCCGCTGCCACAGCCCTCAGTCTGGCTGGGGCTTAGACATGGAATGAGCTCCCTATACCTAAGCCAACCCACGAAACGGGTGTACGGGCACTCAACCGGTCGAAGAGGCAAAATGCGTAAGCCAAAAATCGGCCCTGTCCCCCCTGCGTGCTGCTGATCCTACTACCGCAACCTTCGATCCGATCGGATCTTAGAGTGGGAATGAACTCTGTATGCTTAGACTAGGGATGAACTCCGTATGCCTAACTCAACCTACGAAACGAGCGTACGGGCACTCAGCTGACCGAGAGGCATAATGCGTAAGCTGGGGATCAGCCCAGTCCCCCTCTGCGTGTTGCCAATCCTGTTGTCGGTCCTGCTGCCACAACCTTCGGTTCGACTGGGGCTTAGATGTGGAATGTACTCTGTATGCCTAAGCCAACCCATAAAACAAGCGTGCGGGCACTCAACCGATCGGAGAGGCAGAATGCGTAAGTCGGGGATCGGCCCGGCCTCCCCTGCATGCTGTCGATCCTGCTATCGCAACCCTCGATCCGGTCTGATCTTAGACTAGGAATGAACTCTGTATGCTTAGACTGGGGATGAACTCTGTATGCCTAAGTCAACCCATGAAACGAGCGCGCGGGCACTCGACCGACTAGAGAGGCAGGATGTGTAAGTCGAGGATCGAATGGGTGGTAGGTGGGTTCAAGCACATCTTCATATTTCTGCCATGCCAATGCCATTTTTATGGCTTGTAAATTCATACAATGGTCCCCTATGCCTTCATGTGAAGTTTCGTGGCAAGACGACCCGTTTTTTATTTTTCATGATTTTTGAAACTTTTTATGGTTCAGGATTTTTTAAAATTTTTTTAGAAAGAGTTTTGTCCCCAAATTTGGTAGAGGTGATCCTTTTATTTTTGTTGGCATGCACAAAAAATTTCGCTAAAAACTCAAAGTGGAGAAGATTTTGTGACCATTTGAAAAAAGTGTCCCCATTTCAGACACTTTAATGGCTACTGGCAGCAAACCTATAAAATCTCAAATGCTCTTTAAGGGGGTGTGAGTTCTCAAGGTTTGATGAGGGATAGGGGACCAATATAAGGGCCAAGTACCAGCACCCATCGCACATCATGTGCGCACACCCCCTGGCTCCCCCAATCGTCGGAACCCCCAATGCCGCTGGTTAGGCTCCACGGTGATGCTCCGACGATGCTACGACGATGGTGCCCCGGGTGAAAAAAATGTGGCACCAGCACATGCCCGAGCCGGTCATGTGCATCGTGGCTCAAAATCTTAGATTGGGAATGAGCCCCGTATGCTTAGACATGGAATGAACTTCGTATGCCTAAGCCAACCCATGAAACGAGCGTGCGGGCGTTCAATCGGCCGGAGAGGCAGAATGCGCAAGCTAGGGATCGACCCGATCCCCCTTGCGTGATGTCGATCCTACTGTCGCAACCCTCGGTCTGGTCTGATCTTAGACCAGGAATGAACTCCGTATGCATAAGTCAACCAATGAAATGAGCATGCAGGCGATGAGCCAGCCAAAGAGGCATAATGTGCAAGCCAGGGATTGGCCCGATCCCCCTCTGTGTCTTGCCAGTCCCGCTGCCAAAACCCTTGATCCGATTGGGGCTTAGAGATGGAATGAGCTCCCTATACCTAAGCCAACCCACGAAACCGACGTGCGGGTGCTCATCCCGCCAGAGAGGCAGAATGCGCAAGTCGAGGGTCGGCTTGGTCCCCCCTGCGTGCTATCGATCCTACTGTCGCAACCTTCTATTTGATCTGATCTTAGACTGGGAATGAACTCCGTATGCTAAGACTGGGGAGGAACTCTGTATGCCTAAGTCAACCCATGAAACGAGCGTGCGAGCGCTCAGCCGACCGGAAAGCCCGACCTGAGAGGCATAATACGCAAGCTGGGGATCAGCCTAGTCCTCCTCTGCATGCTGCCGATCCTGCTGTCGGTCCTACTACCACAACCCTCGGTCCGATTGGGGCTTAGATGTGGAATGTACTCCGTATGCCTAAGCCAACCCACAAAACGAGTGTGCGGGCGCTCAGCCGACCGGAGAGGCAGAATGCGCAAGCCGGGGATTGGCCTGGTCCCCCTGTGTCCTACCGATCCTACTGTCGCAACCCTCGATCTGGTTCGATCTTAGACTGGGAATGAACTTCGTATGCTTAGACTGGGGATGAACTCCATATGCCTAAGTCAACCCACGAAACGAGCGTGTGGGCGCTTAGTCGATCAGAGAGCCCGACCCGAAAGGCATAATGCGTAAGTCGGGGATCAGCTCAGTCCCCCTCTGCGTGCTGCCGATCCTGCTGCCGGTACTACTACCACAACCCTAGATCCAGCTAGGGCTTAGACGTGGAATGTACTCCGTATGCCTAAGCTAACCCATGAAATGAGTGTACGGGCGCTTAGCCGGTCGGAGAGGTAGCATGTGCAAGTCGGGGATCGACCTGATCCCCTCTGCATGCTGTCGATCCTGCTATCGCAACCCTCGATCTGATTTGATCTTAGACTGGGAATGAACTCCATATGCTTAGACTGGGGATGAACTCTGTATGCCTAAGTCAACCCATGAAATGAGTGTGCAGGCGCTCAGCCGACCAGAAAGACAGGATGCGCAAGCCGAGGATCAAACGGGTGGTAGGTGGGTTCAAGCACATCTTCATATTTCTGCCGTGCCGATGCCATTTTTATGGCTTGTAAATTCATACAATGGTCCCCTAAGCCTTCATGAGAAGTTTCGTGGCAAGATGACCCGTTTTCTATTTTTCACGATTTTTGAAACTTTTTAAGGTTCGATATTTTTTTAAATTTTTTTAGAAAGAGTTTTCTCACCAAATTTGGTAGAGGTGATCCTTGTATTTTTTTTGGCATGCATAAAAAATGCAGCTAAAAACTCGAAGTGGAGAAGATTTTGTGACTGTTTGAAAAAAGTGTCCCCATTTCAGACACTTTAATGGCTACTGGCAGCAAACCTATAAAATCTTAAATGCTTTTTAAAGGGTGTGAGTTCTCGAGGTTTGATGAGGGATAGGGGGCCAATATAAGGGTGATGTACCAGCACCCATCGTACATCATGTGCGCACACCCCCCAACCCCTCCAATCGTCGGAAGCCCCAATGCCGCAGGTTAGGCTCTCCGGTGATGCTCTGACGATGCTCCGACGATGGTGCCCCAGGCAAAAAAAATGCGGCACCAGCACATGCCCGAGCCTAGCATGTGCACCATGGCTCAAAATCTTAGATTGGGAATGAGCTTCATATGCTTAGACATGGAAAGAACTCCGTATGCCTAAGCCGACCCATGAAACGAGTGTACGGGCGCTCAGCCGATCAGAGAGGCAAAAAACAAGCTGGGGATCGACCCAGTCTCCCCCTGCGTGCTGTCAATCCTGCTGCCACAACCCTCAGTCTGGTTCAATCTTAGACTGGGAATGAACTCCGTATGCGTAAGTCAACCCACGAAACGAGCGTGCGGGCGCTGAGCCGATCGAAGAGGCATAATGCACAAGCTGGGAATTGGCCCGATCCCCCTCTACGTGCTGCCAGTCCCACTGCCACAACCCTCGGTCCGACTGGGGCTTAAACATGGAATGAGCTCCCTATGCCTAAGCCAACCCATGAAACGGGCATGCGAGCGCTCAGCCGATCGGAGAGGCAGAATGCACAAGCTGAGGATCGGCCCGGTCCCCCCTACGTGCTATCGATCCTGCTGTCGCAACCCTCGGTCTGGTCTGATCTTAGACAGGGAATGAACTTCATATGCTTAGCCTGGGGATGAACTCCGTATGCCTAAGTCAACCCATGAAATGAGCGTACGGGCACTCAGTCGACCAGAGAGGCATAATGCGTAAGCCGAGGATCAGCCCGATCTATCTTTGCATGCTACCGATCTCGCTACCGGTCCTGCTGCCACAACCCTTGGTCTGGCTAGGGCTTAGACATGGAATGTACTCCGTGTGCCTAAGCCAACCCACGAAATGAGTGTGCGGGCGCTCAATCGGTTGGAGAGACAGAATGCACAAGCTGGGGATCGGCCCGATCCCCCCTGTTTGCTTCCGATCCTGCTGCCGCAACCCTTGATCCAGTCCAATGTTAGACTGGGAATGAACTCCATATGCTTAGACTGGGGATGAACTTTGTATGCCTAAGTCAACCCATGAAACGAGCGTACGGGCACTCAACCGATCGACGAGGTCGATCGGAGAGGCATAATGCGTAAGCCGAGGATCAACCCGATCCCTCGCTACGTGCTGTCGATCTCGATTCCAGTCCTGCTACCACAACCCTTGATTCGGTTGGGGATTAGATGTGGAATGTACTCCGTATGCCTAAGCCAAGCCACGAAATGAGCGTGCGGGTGCTCAGTCAGCCGGAGAGGCAGAATGCGCAAGCCGTGGATCGGCCCGATCCCCCCTGCGTGCTGTCGATCCTGCTACCGCAAACCTCGATCCAATCCAATCTTAGACTGGAAATGAACTTCTTATACTTAGATTGGGGATGAACTCCGTATGCCTAAGTCAATCCACGAAATGAGCGTGCGGGCGCTCAGCCGACCAGAGAGACAGGATGCGTAAGCCGGGGATCGAACAGGTGGTAGGTGGGTCCAAGCACATCTTCATATTTCTGCTGTGCCAATGCCATTTTTATGGCTTGTAAATTCATACAATGGTCCCCTAAGCCTTCATGTGAAGTTTTGTGGCAAGACGACCCGTTTTCTATTTTTCATGATTTTTGAAACTTTTTGCGGTTCGAGATTTTTTTAAATTTTTTTAGAAAGAGTTTTGTCCCCAAAATTGGTAGAGGTGATCCTTGTATTTTTTTTGGCATGCACAAAAACATTCA
Organism: Durio zibethinus; assembly: GCF_047325235.1. Classification (NCBI taxonomy): domain Eukaryota; kingdom Viridiplantae; phylum Streptophyta; class Magnoliopsida; order Malvales; family Malvaceae; genus Durio; species Durio zibethinus. Next base: position 25,859,117 of record NC_143165.1, read on the forward strand.
TCTAAAAAATCAAAGTGGAGAAGATTTTGTGACCGTTTGAAAAAAGTGTCCCCATTTCAGACACTTTAATGGGTACTGGCAGCAAACCTATAAAATCTCAAATGCTCTTTAAGGGGGTGTGAGTTCTCGAGGTTTGATGAGGGATATGGGGCCAATATAAGGGCCATGTACCAGCACCCATCAGCTATCATGTGCGCACACCCCCCGACCCCCCAATCGCCGGAACCCCCAATGTTCGTCGGTTAGGCTCTCCGGCGATGGTCCGACGATGCTCTGGCGATGGTGCCCCGAGCAAAAAAAATGGGACACGAGCACATGCCCGAGCCCAGCATGTGCACCGTGGCTCAAACTCTTAGATTTGGAATGAGCTCCGTATGCTTAGACATGGAATAAACTCCATATGCCTAAGCCAACCCACGAAACGAACGTGCGGGCGCTCTACCGGTTGGAAAGGTAGAATGCGCAAGCCGGGGATCGACCCGATCCCCCCTACGTGCTTTCAATCCTGCTGTCACAACCCTCGGTCCGGTCCGATCTTAGACTGGGAATGAACTCCATATGCATAAGTGATCCCACGAAACGAGCGTGCGGGCGTTGAACTGATCGAAGAGGCATAATGCGCAAGTCGAAGATTGGCCCGGTCCCCCTCTGCGTGCTGTCTGTACCACTGCCACAACCCTCAGTCTGACTGGGGCTTAGACATGGAATGAGCTCCCTATGCCTAAGCTAACCCATGAAATGGGCGTGCGGGCGCTCAGTCGATCGGAGAGACTGAATGCGCCAGTCAGGGATCGGTTCGGTTCCCCCTGCATGCTGCCGATCCTGCTACCGCAACCTTAGGTCTGATCTTAGACTGGGAATGAACTCCGTATGCTTAGACTGGGGATGAATTCCGTATGCCCAGGGATCAAAATGTGCAAGCCGAGCATCGACTGATCCCCACTACGTGCTGCCGATCCTGCTACCACAACCCTCGATCCAGTCCAATCTTGGATTGAGAATGAACTCCGTATGCTTAGACTGGGGATGAACTCCGTAAGCCTAAGTCAACCCACGAAACGAGCGTACGGGTGCTCAGCCAACCGGAAAGGTCGGTCGGAGAGGCATAATACGCAAGTCAGGGATCAGCCCAGTCCCCCTTTGTGTGCTGTCGATCCCACTACCGATCTTGCTGCCACAACTCTCGGTCCGGCTGGGGCTTAGATGTGGAATGTACTCTGTATGCCTAAGTCGACCCAAGAAACAAGCATGTGGGTGCTCAACTGGTCGAAGAGGCAAAATACGCAATCCGAGGATCCCTCTGGTCCCCCTACGTGTTGCCGATCTTACTATCGTAACCCTCGATCCGATCCGATCTTAGACTGGGAATGAACTCAGTATGCTTAGATTGGGGATGAACTACGTATGCCTAAGTCAACCCATGAAACGAGCGTACGGGCACTCAGTCGGTCGGAGAGGCATAATGCGCAAGCTGGGGATCAGCCCGGTCCCCCTCTGCGTGCTACTGATCCCGCTGTCGGTCCTGCTGCCACAACCCTCGGTTCGGCTAGGGCTTAGACGTGGAATGTACTCCGTATGCCTAAGCCAACCCACGAAACGAACGTGCGGGGGCTCAGCCGACTGGAAAGGCAGAATACGTAAGTCGGGGATCGACCCGATCCCCCCTACGTGGTGTCGATCCTACTACCGTAACCCTCGGTCTGATCCGATCTTAGACTGGGAATGAACTTCGTATGCATAAGTTAACCCCCGAAACGAGCGTGCGGGCACTGAGCAGATCAAAGAGGCATAATGCGCAAGCCAAGGTTCAGCTCGGTCCCTCTCTGTGTGCTGTTGATCCTGCTGCCGCAACCCTCAGTCCGATCTGATCTTATACTGGGAATTAACTCCGTACGCTTAGACTGGGGATGAACTCTGTATGCCTAAGTCAACCCATGAAACGAGCGTGCGGGCGCTCAGTCGATCGGAGAGGCAAAATGCACAAGCTGAGGATCGGCCCGGTCCCCCTGCGTGCTGCCAATCTTGCTGCTGTAACCCTCAGTCTGGTCCGATCTTAGACTGGGAATGAACTTCGTATGCTTAGACTGTGGATGAACTCCGTATACCTAAGTCAACCCACGAAACGAGCATGCGGGCACTCAATCGACCGGAGAGGTTGACCGGAGAGGCATAATGTGCAAGTCAGGGATCAGCCCAGTTCCCCTCTGTGTGCTGCCGATCCCACTGCTGGTACTGCTGCCACAACCCTCGGTCCTACTGGGGCATAGACGTGGAATGTACTTCGTATGCCTAAGCCAACCCACGAAATAAGCGTTCGGGCACTCAGCCAGCCGGAGAGGTAGAATGCGCAAGCCGAGGATCGGCCTGGTCCCCACTGTGTGCTACCGATCCTACTATCGTAACCCATGATTCGATCTGATCTTAGACTGGGGATGAACTCCATATGCCTAAGTCAACCCACGAAACGAGCATGCGGGCGCTCAACCGACCGGAGAGGCCGATCAAAGAGGCATAATGCGCAAGTCAAGGATCAGTCTGGTCCCCCTCTACGTGCTACCGATCCCACTGTCGATCCTACTACCATAACCCTCGGTCTGACTAGGGCTTAGACGTGGAATGTACTCCGTATGCCTAAGCCAACCCACGAAACGAGCGTGCGGGTGCTCAGTCGACCAGAGAGGTAGAATGTCCAAGCCGGGGATTGGCTCGATCCCCCATGCGTGTTGCCAATCCTAATGTCGCAACCCTCGATCCGGTCAGATCTTAGACTGGGAATGAACTCCGTATGCTTAGACTGGGGATGAACTCCGTATGCCTAAGTCAACCCATGAAACAAGCGTGCGAGCGCTTAATTGATCAGAGAGGCCAATCAGAGAGGCATAATGCACAAGTCGAGGATCAGCCCAGTCCCCCTCTACTTGCTACCGATCTCGCTGTAGGTCCTGCTGCCACAACCCTCAGTCCGACTGAGGCTTAGACGTGGAATGTACTCATTATGCCTAAGCCAACCCACAAAATGAGCGTGCGGGCGCTCAGTTGGCCGGAGAGGCAGAACGTGCAAGTCGAGGATCGGCTCGACCCCTCAGCGTGCTGTCGATCCTGCTGCCACAACCCTCGATCTAGTCTAATCTTAGACTAGGAATGAACTTCGTATCCTTAGACTGGGGATGAACTCCGTATGCCTAAGTCAACCTACGAAACGAACGTGCAGGCGCCCAGCCGACCTGAGAGGCAGGATGCGAAAGTCGAGGATCAAACGGGTGGTTGGTGGGTTCAAGTACATCTTCATATTTCTACCATGCCAATGCCATTTTTATGGCTTATAAATTCATACAATGGCCCCCTAAGCCTTCATGTGAAGTTTCGTGGCAAGATGACCCATTTTCTATTTTTCATGATTTTTGAAACTTTTTACGGTTTGAGATTTTTTAAATTTTTTAGAAAGAGTTTTGTCCCCAACTTTGGTAGAGGTGATCCTTGTATTTTTGTTGGCATGCACAAAAAAATTCAGCTAAAAACTCGAAGTGGAGAAGATTTTGTGACCGATTGAAAAAAGTGTCCCCATTTCAGACACTTTAATGGCTACTGGCAGCAAACCTATAAAATCTCAAATGCTCTTTAAAGGGGTGTGAGTTCTAGAGGTTTGATGAGGGATAGGGGGCCAATATAAGGACCAAGTACCAGCACCCATCACACATCATGTGCGCATAAGCCCTGGCCCCCCCAATCGCTGGAACCCCCAATGTCGTCGGTTAGGATCTCCGGCAATGCTCCAACGATAGTGCCCTTAGTGAAAAAAATGCGGCACCAGCACATGCCCGAGCCCAGCATGTGCACCGTGGCTCAAAATCTTAGATTGGGAAAGAGCTTCGTATGCTTAGACATGGAATGAACGAGCGTGCAGTCGCTCAGCCAACCAGAGAGGTAGAATGCGCAAGCCAGGGATCGACCCGGTCTCCCCTACGTGCTATCGATCCTACTGCCACAACCCTTGTTCCGGTCCGATCCGATCTCAGACTGGGAATGAACTCCGTATGCATAAGTCAACCCATGAAACGAGTGTGCGGGCGTTGAGCCGGTCGAAGAGGCATAATGCATAAGCCGGGGATCGGCCCGGTCCCCCTCTGCGTGCTACCGGTCCCACTACCGATCCTACTGCCACAACCCTCAGTTCGGCTAGGGCTTAGATGTGGAATGTACTCCGTATGCCTAAGCCAACCCATGAAATGAACGTGCGGGCACTCAATCGGCCAAAGAGGCAAATGCGCATGCCGGGGATCGATCGGGTCCCCCCTACATGCTGTCAATCCTACTGTTGCAACCCTCAATCTGATCTGATCTTAGATTGGGAATGAACTCCGTATGCTTAGATTGGGGATGAACTCTGTATGCCTAAGTCAACCCACGAAACGAGCGTGCGGGTGCTCAGCCTACCAGAGAGGCAGGATGCGTAAGTCGGAGATCGAACAGGTGGTAGGTTGGTTCAAGCACATCTTCATATTTCTACCGTGCCAATGCCATTTCTATGGCTTGTAAATTCATACAATGGACCCCTAAGCCTTCATGTGAAGTTTCGTGGCAAGACGACCTGTTTTTTATTTTTCATGATTTTTGAAAGTTTTTATGGTTCGAGAATTTTTTAAATTTTTTTAGAAAATGTTTTATCCCCAAAATTGGTAGAGGTGATCCTTGTATTTTTTTTGGCATGCAAAAAAAAATTCAGCTAAAAACTCGAGGTGGAGAAGATTTTGTGATCCTTTGAAAAAGTGTCCCGATTTCGGACACTTTAATGGCTACTGGCAATAAACCTATAAAATCTCAAATGCGCTTTAAGGGGGTGTGAGTTCTCAAGGTTTGATGAGGGATAGGGGGCTAATATAAGGGCCAAGTACCAGCACCCATCGCACATCATGTGCGCACACCCCCCGGCCCCCCAATCGCCGAAACCCTCAATACCGTCGGTTAGGCTCTCCGACGATGCTCTGGCGATGGTGCCCCGGGCAAAAAAAATGCGGCACCAGCACATGCCTGGGCCCAGCATGTGCACCGTGCCTCAAAATCTTAGATTGGGAATGAGCTCCATATGCTTAGACATGGAATGAACTCCGTATGCCTAAGCCAACTCATGAAATGAGCATGCGGGCGCTCAGCCGGACGAAAAGGCAGAATGCGCAAGCCGAGGATCAGCGCGGTCCACCCTACGTGCTGTCGATCCTACTGTTGCAACCCTCGATCCGATCCAATCTTAGATTGGGAATGAACTCCATATGCTTAGACTGGAGATGAACTCCGTATGCCTAAGTCAACCCACGAAACGAGCGTGCGGGTGCTCAACCTACCAGAGAGGCAGGATGCGCAAGCCGGAGATCGAATGGGTGGTAGGTGGGTTCAAGCACATCTTCATATTTCTGCCGTACCAATTCCATTTTTATGGCTTGTAAATTCATACAATGGTCTCCTAAGCCTTCATGTGAAGTTTCGTGGCAAGACGACCCATTTTCTATTTTTCATGATTTTTAAAACTTTTTATGGTTTGGGATTTTTTAAAAATTTTTTTAGAACGAGTTTTGTCCCAAATTTGGTGAAGGTGATCCTTGTATTTTTGTTGGCATGCACAAAAAATTTAGCTAAAAACTCGAAGTGGAGAAGATTTTGTGACCGTTTAAAAAAAGTGTCCCCATTTCAGACACTTTAATGGCTACTGGTAGCAAACCTATAAAATCTCAAAAGCTCTTTAAGGGGGTGTGAGTTCTCGAGGTTTGATGAGGGATAGGGGGCCAATATAAGGGCCAAGTACCAACACCCATCACACATCATGTGCGCACACCCCCGGCCCCCTAATCGCGGGAACCCCCAATGCCATCGGTTAGACTCTCTGGTGATGCTCCGACGATGGTGCCTCGAGCAAAAAAAATGCGGCACCAGCATATGCCCGAGCCTAGCATGTGCACTGTGGATAAAAATCTTAGACTGGGAATGAGCTCTGTATGCTTAGACATGGAATGAACTCCGTATGCCTAAGCTAACCCACAAAACGAGCGTTCGGGTGCTCAGTCGGTCGGAGAGGCAGAATGCGCAAGCCAGGGATCGACCCGATCCCTCTTGCGTTCTGTCCATCCTGCTATCGCAACCCTCGGTCTGGTCTGATCTTAGACTGGGAATGAACTCTGTATGCATAAGTTAACCCACTAAACGAACGTACGGGCACTGAGCCGGCCGAAGAGGCATAATGCGTAAGCCAGGGATCGGCCCGATCCCCCTCTACGAGCTGCAGGTCCCACTGCCACAACCTTCGATCTGGCTGTGGCTTAGACATGGAATGAGCTCCCTATGCCTAAACCAACCCATGAAATGGGCGTGCGGTCGCTCAGCTGGCTGGAGAGGCAGAATGTGCAAGCTGGGGATCAACCCAATCCCCCCTATGAGCTACCGATCCTACTGCCGTAACCCTTGGTCTGGTCAGAACTTAGACTGGGAATGAACCCCGTATGCTTAGACTGGGGATGAACTCCATATGACTAAGTCAACCCACAAAATGAGCGTACGAGCACTCAACCGACCGGAGAGCCGATTGGAGAGGCATAATGAGCAAGTCGGGGATCAACCCGATCCCCCTCTGTGTGCTACCGATCCTACTGTCGATCCTGCTGCCACAACCCTTGGTCCGACTGGGGCTTAGATGTGGAATGTACTCCGTATGCCCATTTGAAAAAAGTGTCCCCATTTCAGACACTTTAATGGCTACTGGCAGCAAACCTATAAAATCTCAAATGCTCTTTAAAGGGGTGTGAGTTCTCGAGGTTTGATGAGGGATAGGGGGCCAATATAAGGGCCAAGTACCAGCACCCATCGCACATCAAGTGCGTAAACCCCCCGGCCCTCCCAATCGTCAGGACCCCCAATACCACCGGTTAGGCTCTCCGACGATGCTCCGACGATGGTGCCCCGGACGAAAAAAATACGGCACCAGCACATGGCCGAGCCCAGCATGTGCACCATGGCTCAAAATCTTAGATTGGGAATGAGCATCGTATGCTTAGACATGGAATGAACTCCGTATGCCTAAGCCAACTCACGAAATGAGAATACGGGCGCTCAACCGGCCGGAAAGGCAGAATGCGCAAGCCAGGGATCGACCCGATCCCCCACTGCGTGCTGTCAATCCTGCTGCCGCAACCCTCGATCCGGTCTGATCTTAGACTGGGAATGAACTCCGTAAGCATAAGTCAACCCAGAAAATGAGTGTACGGGTACTGAGTCGGTCGAAGAGGCATATTGTGCAACCAGGGGATCGGCTCGGTCCCCCTCTACGTGCTGTCGATCCCGCTGCCACAACCCTCGGTTTGGTCAGGGCTTAGACATGGAATGAGCTCCCTATTTCTACGCCAAACCATGAAATGGACGTATGGGCACTCAGTAGACCAGAGAGGCAAAATGCGCAAGCCAGAGATCGGACCAGTCCCCTCTGCATGCTGTCGATCCTACTGTCGCAACCCTCGATCCGATCGATCTTAGACTGGGAATGAACTTCGTATGCTTAGACGGGGGATGAACACCGTATGCCTAAGTCAACCCATGAAACGAGCGTGCGGGTGCTCAACCGATCGAAGAGGCCGGTCGGAGAGGCATAATGTGCAAGCTGGGGATCAACTCGATCCTCCTCTGCATGCTGTCGATCCCGTTATCGGTCTTGCTGCCATAACCCTCGGTCCGACTGGGGCTTAGACGTGGAATGTACTCCGTATGCCTAAGCCAACCCACGAAAAAAGTGTGCGGGTGCTCAACCGGTCGGAGAGGTAGAATGCGTAAACCGAGGATCGACCTGGTCCCCCCTACGTGCTACCGATCCTGCTACCGCAACCCTCGATCCGGTCCGATCTTAGATTGGGAATGAACTCCGTATGCTTAGACTGGGGATGAACTCCGTATCCCTAAGTCAACCCATGAAACGAGCGTGCGAGCGCTCAATCGATCGAAGAGGCCAGTCGGAGAGGCATAATGTGCAAGCCGAGGATTAGCCCGATCCCCCTCTACGTGCTATCGATCCCGCTGTCGATCCTGCTGCCACAACCCTTGGTCCGGCTGGGGCTTAGACGTGGAATGTACTCCGTATGCCTAAGCCACCCCATGAAAAGGGCGTGCGGGTGCTCAGCTGGTCGGAGAGGCAGAATGCGCAAGCTGGGGATTGACTCGATCCCCCCTGCATGCTGCTGATCCTGCTACCGCAACCCTCGATCTGGTCTGATCTTAGATTAGGAGTGAACTCCGTATGCTTAGACGGGGGATGAACTCCGTATGCCTAAGTCAACCCATGAAACGAGCGTGCGAGAGCTCAACCAGCCGGAGAGGCCGATCGAAGAGGCATAACGTGCAAGCTGGGGATTAGCCCGATCCCTCTCTTCGTGCTGTCGATCCCGCTGTCGGTCCTGCTGGGGCTTAGACGTGGAATGTACTCTGTATGCTTAAGCCAACCCACGAAACAAGCGTGCGGGCGCTCAGCAGGCCGAAGAGGCAGAATGCGCAAGTCGGGGATCGACCCGATCCCTCCTGCGTGCTGTGATCTTGCTGTTGCAACCCTCGATCCGGTCCAATCTTAGACTGGGAATGAACTCCGTATGCTTAGACTAGAGATGAACTCCGTATGCCTAAGTCAACACACGAAACGAGCATGTGGGTGCTCAGCCGACCAGAGAAGCAGGATGCGCAAGCCGGGGATCGAACGGGTGATAGGTGGGTTCCAGCACATCTTCATATTTCAGCCATGCCAGTGCCATTTTTATGGCTTGTAAATTCATACAATGGTCCCCTAAGCCTTCATGTGAAGTTTCGTGGCAAGATGACCCGTTTTTTATTTTTCACGATTGTTGAAACTTTTTACGGTTCAAGATTTTTTAAAATTTTTTTAGAAAGATTTTTGTCCCCAAATTTGGTAGTGGTGATCCTTGTATTTATTTTTGCATGCACAAAAAAATTCAGCTAAAAAGTCGAAGTGGAGAAGATTTTGTGATCGTTTGAAAAAAGTGTCCCCATTTCAGACACTTTAATGGCTACTGGCAACAAACCTATAAAATCTCAAATGCTCTTTAAGGGGGTGTGAGTTCCCGAGGTTTGATGAGGGATAGGGGGCCAATATAAGGGCCAAGTACCAGCACCCATCGCACATCATGTGCGCACACCCCCCGGCCCACTAATCGCTTGAACCCCCAATGCCGCCGGTTAGGCTCTCCGACGATGCTCCGACAATGGTGCCCTGAGCAAAAAAAATGCTGAACCAGCACATGGCCGAGCCCAGCATGTGCACTGTGGCTCAAAATTTTATATTGGGAATGAGCTCCGTATGCTTAGACATGGAATGAACTCTGTATGCCTATGCCAACCCATGAAACGAGCGTACGGGCGTTCAGCCGACCAGAGAGGCAGAATGCGCAAGTCGGAGATCGACCCGATCCCCCCCTACGTGCTGTTGATCCTGCTGTCCCAACCCTTGGTCTGGTCTGATCTTAGACTGGGAATGAACTCTGTATGCATAAGTCAACCCACAGAACGAGTGTGCGGGCACTGAGCCTGCTGAAAAGGCATAATGTGCAAGCCGGGGATCGACCCGATCCCCCTTTGCGTGCTACCGATCTCGCTGCGACAACCCTCAGTCCGGCTGGGGCTTAGACATGGAATGAGCTCCCTATGCCTAAGCTAACCCACGAAACGGGTGTGCGGGCACTCAATCGGCCGGAGAGGCAGAATGCACAAGCCGGGGATCGGCCCGATCCCCCCTACGTGTTGTCGATCCTACTACCGAAACCCTCGGTCTGATCCGATCTTATATTGGGAATGAACTCCGTATGCTTAGGCTGGGGATGAACTCCGTATGCCTAAGTCAACCCACGAAACGAGCGTACGGGCGCTCATCTAGCCGGAGAGGCATAATACGCAAGCCGAGGATCAGTCCGACCCCCCTCTGCGTGCTGTCAATCCCGCTGCCGGTCCTGCTGCCACAACCATCGGTTCGGCTAGGGCTTAGACATGGAATGTACTATGTATGCCTAAGCCAACCCACGAAACGAGCATGCGGGCGCTCAGCCTGCCGAAGAGGCAGAATGCGCAAGCCGGGGATCAGCCTAGTCTCGCTTGCATGCTGTCGATCTTGCTGTCACAACCCTCGATCCGATCCAATCTTAGATTGGGAATGAAATCCGTATGCTTAGACTAGGGATAAACTCTATATGCCTAAGTCAACCCACGAAACGAGCGTGCGGGCGCACAACCGACCAGAGAGGCAAGATGCGCAAGCCAGGGATCAAACAGGTGGTAGGTGGGTTCAAGCACATCTTCATATTTTTGCCATGCCAATCCCATTTTTATGGCTTGTAAATTCATACAACGGTCCCCTAAGCCTTCATGTGAAGTTTCGTGGCAAGACGACCCGTTTTCTATTTTTCACGATTTCCAAAACTTTTTACGGTTTGGTATTTTTTAAAATTTTTTTAGAAAGAGTTTTGTCCCCAAATTTGGTAGAGGGGATCCATGTAATTTTGTAGGCATGCATAAAAAATTCAGCTAAAAACTCGAGGTGGAGAAGATTTTGTGACCGTTTGAAAAAAGTGTCCCCATTTCAAACACTTTAATGGCTACTGACAGCAAACCTATAAAATCTCAAATGCTCTTTAAGGGGGTGCGAGTTCTCGAGGTTTGATGAGGGATAGGGGGCCAATATAGGGGCCAAGTACCAGCACCCATCGCACATCATGTGAGCACACCCCATGGCCCCCCCAATCGTCGGAACCCCCAATGCCGCCTATTAGGCTCTCCGATGATGCTCTGACGATGGTGCCCTGGGCGAAAAAAATACGGCACCAGCACATGCCCGAGCCTAGCAAGTGCACTGTGGCTCAAAATATTAGACATGGAATGAACTCCGTATGCCTAAGCCAACCCACGAAACGAGCGTGCGGACTTTCAGCCAATCGGAGAGGCAGAATGCACAAGCCGAGGATTGACCCGATCCCCCCTTGCAAGCCGTCGATCCTGCTCCCGCAACCCTCAGTCTGGTCTAATCTTAGATTGGGAATGAACTCTGTATGCATAAGTCAACCCACGAAACGAGCATGCGGGTGCTGAGCCGGTCGAAGAGGCATAATGCGTAAGTCGAGGATCAGTCCGGTCCCCCTCTGCATGCTGCCAGTCCCGCTGCCACAACCCTCAGTCCGATTGGGGCTTAGACATGGAATGAGATCCCTATGCCTAAGCCAACCCATGAAACGGACGTGCGTGCGCTCAGCCGGCCAGAGAGGCAGAATGCACAAGCCGGGGATCGACCCGGTCCCTCCTGCGTGCTGTCGATCCTGCTACTGCAACCCTCGGTTCGGTCTGATCTTAGACTGGGAATGAACTCCATATGCTTAGACTGGGAATGAACTCCGTATGCCTAAGTCAACCCACGAAATAAGCGTACGGGCACTCAACCGGCCGGAGAGGCCGGTCGGAGAGGCATAATGTGCAGACCGAGGATCAGCCTAGTCCCCCTCTGCATGCTGCCGATCCCGCTGCCGGTCCTGCTGCCACAACCCTCGACTCGACTGGGGCTTGGACATGGAATATACTCCGTATGCCTAAGCCAACCCATAAAACGAGCGTACGGGTGCTCAGTCGGTCGTAGAGGCAAAATGCACTTGCTCAGGATCAGCCTGGTCCCCCCTGCGTGTTGCCGATCCTACTGCCGTAACCCTCGATCCGATCCGATCTTAGACTGGGAATGAACTCCTTATGCTTACATTGGGGATGAACTCCGTATGCCTAAGTTAACCCATGAAATGAGCGTGCGGGCGCTCAGTCGACCAGAGAGGCAGGATGCACAAGCCGGAGATCGAACGGGTGGTAGGTGGGTTCAAGCACATCTTCATATTTCTGCCATGCCAATGCCATTTTTATGGCTTCTAAATTCAAACAATGGTCCAGTAAGCCTTCATGTGAAGTTTCGTGGCAAGACGACCCGTTTTCTATTTTTCACGATTTTTGAAACTTTTTGGGATTCGGGATTTTTTAAAATTTTTTAGAAAGAGTTTTGTCCCCAAATTTGGTAGAGGTGATCCTTGTATTTTTGTTCGCATGCATAAAAAAATTCAGCTAAAAACTCGAAGTGGAGAAGATTTTCTGACCATTTGAAAAAAGTGTCCCCATTTCAGACACTTTAATGGCTACTGGCAGCAAACCTATAAAATCTTAAATGCTCTTTAAGCGGGTGTGAGTTCTCGAGGTTTGATGAGGGATAGGGGGCCAATATGAGGGTCAAGTACCAGCACCCATCGCACATCATGTGCGCACACCCCCCGACCCCCCCAATCGTCGGAAACCCCAATTTCGTCGGTTATAGTCTCTGGTGATGCTGTGGCGATGGTGCCCCGGGTGAAAAAATGCGACACCAGCACATGCCCGAGCCCAGCATGTGCACCGTGGTTCAAAATCTTAGACTGGGAATGAGCTCCGTATGCTTAGACATGGAATGAACTCCGTATGCCTAAGCCAACCCACGAAACGACCGTGCGGGCACTCAGCCGATCGGAGAGGCAAAATGCGCAAGCCGGGGATCGACCCGACCCCCCCAGCGTGCAGTCGATCCTGCTGTCACAACCCTCAGTCTGGTCTGATCTTAGACTGGGAATGAACTCCGTATGCATAAGTCAACCCATGAAACGAACGTGCTGGCGCTGAGCCGGTCGAAGAGGATATGCGTAAGTCAGGGGTCGGCTTAGTCCTCCTCTGTGTGCTGACGGTCCCGCTGCCACAACGCTCGGTTCGATTGGGGCTTAGACATGGAATGAGCTCCCTATGCCTAAGCCAACCCATAAAATGGGCGTGCGGGCGCTCAATCGACCGGAGAGGCAGAATGCGCAAGCTGGGGATCAGCCCAGTCCCCCCTGCATACTGTCGATGCCCTCGATCCGGTTCGATCTTAGATTAGGAATGAACTCCGTATGCTTAGATTGGGGATGAACTCTGTATGCCTAAATCAACCCATGAAATAAGCATGTGGGCGCTCAGCCAGTCGGAGAGGCATAATGTGCAAGTCGGGGATCAGCTTGGTCCCCCTCTGCATGCTGTCGAACCCGCTGTCGGTCCTTCTGCCACAACCCTCGGTCCGACTGGGGATTAGACATGGAATGTACTCCGTATGCCTAAGCCAACCCAAGAAATGAGCGTGCGGGCGCTCAGCCGATCAGAGAGGCAGAATGCGTAAGCTAGGGATTGACCTGGTCCCCCCTGCGTTCTGCCGATCCTGTTGTCGTAACCCTCGATCTGGTCCGATCTTAGACTATGAATGAACTCCGTATGCTTAGACTGGAGATGAATTCCGTATGCCTAAGTCAACCCACGAAATGAGCGTGCGAACGCTCAGTCGACTGGAGAGGCCAACCGGAGAGGCCAGCTGGAGAGGCATAATGCGTAAGCTGGGGATCAACCCGATCCCCTTATACATGCTATCGATCCCACTACTGGTCCGGCTACCACAACCCTCGGTCCGCCTGGGGCTTAGACGTGGAATGTACTTCGTATGCCTAAGCCAACCCATGAAACGAGCATGCCGGTGCTCAACCAGCCGTAGAGGTAGAATCCACAAGCCGGGGATCGATCCGGTCCCCCCTGCGTGCTGTCGATCCTGCTGCTGTAACCCTCGATCCGGTCCGATCTTAGACTAGGAATGAACTCCATATGCTTAGATTGAGGATGAACTCTGTATGCCTAAGTCAACCCATGAAACAAGCGTGCGGGCACTCAGCCGACTAAAGAGACAGGATGCGTAATTTTGTAGGTTCGAACGAGTGGTAGGTGGGTTCAAGCTCATCTTCATATTTCTGCCATGCCAATGCCATTTTTATGGCTTGTAAATTCATACAATGGTCCTCTAAGCCTTCATGTGAAGTTTCGTGGCAAGATGACCCATTTTCTATTTTTCATAATTTTTGAAACTTTTTACGGTTCGGGATTTTTTTAAATATTTTTAGAAAGCGTTTTGTCCCCAAATTTGGTAGAGGTGATCCTTGTATTTTTTTTTTGGCATGCACAAAAATATTCACCTAAAAATTCGAAGTGGAGAAGATTTTGTGATCGTTTGAAAAAAGTGTCCCCATTTCAGACACTTTAATGGCTACTGGCAGCAAACCTATAAAATCTCAAATGCTCTTTAAGGGGGTGTGAGTTTTTGAGGTTTGATGAGGGATAGGGGGCCAATAGAAGGGCCAAGTACCAGCACCAATCGCACATCATGTGTGCACACCCCCGGCCCCCCAATCACCGGAACCCCCAATGCCGTCGGTTAGGCTCTCCAGCGATGCTCCAGTGATGCTTCGACGATGGTGCCCTGGGTGAAAAAAATATGGCACCAGTACATGCCCGAGCCCAGCATGTGCATCGTGGCTCAAAATCTTAGATTGGGAATGAGCTTCGTATGCTTAGACATGGAATGAACTCCGTATACCTAAGCCAACCCACGAAACGAGCGTGCGGGCGCTTTGCCGATCGAAGAGGCATAATGCGGAAGTCGGGGATCGACATGGTCCCCCTCTATGTGCTGTCAGTCCCGCTGCCACAACCCTCGAGCTGGCTGGGGCTTAGACATGGAATGAGCTCCCTATGCCTAAGCCATACCACGAAATGGGCGTGAAGGCGCTCAACCAGTCGGAGAGCTAGAATGTGCAAGCCGGGGACCGGCTCGATCCCCCCTGTGTGCTTCTGATCCTGCTGTTGCAACCCTCGGTCCAATCCGATCTTAGACTAGGAATGAACTCCGTATGCTTAGACTGGGGATGAACTCCGTATGCCTAAGTCAACCCACGAAACGAGCGTGCGGGCGCTCAGCCGGTCGGAGAGGCATAATGCGTAAGCCGAGGATCAACCTGATCCCCCTCTGTGTGCTGCCAATCCCGCTGCTAGTCCTACTACCACAACCCTTGGTCCGACTGGGCTTAGACGTGGAATTTACTCCGTATGCCTAAGCCAACCCACGGAATGAACGTGCGGGCGCTCAGCTGATTGAAGAGGCAGAATGCGCAAGCCGGGGATCGACCCGGTTCCCCCTGTGTGCTGTCGATACTACTGTCACAACCCTCAATTCGGTCTGATCTTAGACTAGGAATGAACTCCGTATGCTTAGACTGGGGATAAACTCCTTATGCCTAAGTCAACCCACGAAACAAACGTGTGGGAACTCAGCCGACCGGAGAGGCATAATGCGTAAGCTGAGGATCAACCCGATCCCCCTCTGCATGCTACCGATCTTACTGTCGGTCCTACTGCCACAACCATCGGTCCGACTGGGGCTTAGACATGGAATGTACTCCATATGCCTAAGCCAACCCACGACTCGAGCGTTTGGGCACTCAGCCGGCTGGAGAGGTAGAATGCGCAAGCCGGGGATCGACCCGGTCCCCCTGCGTGCTACCGATCCTACTGCAGCAACCCTCGATCCAGTCCGATCTTAGACTGGGAATGAACTCCGCATGCTTAGACTGGGGCTGAACTCCGTATGCCTAAGTCAACCTACGGAACGAGCGTACGGGCGCTCAGTCGACCAGAGAGGCAGGATGCGTAAGTCGGGGATCGAACATATGGTAGGTGGGTTCAAGCACGTCTTCATATTTCTGTTGTACCAATGCCATTTTTATGGCTTGTAAATTCATACAATGGTCCCCTAAGCCTTCATGAGAAGTTTCGTGGCAAGACGACCCGTTTTCTATTTTTCACGATTTTTAAAACTTTTTACGGTTTGAGATTTTTTTAAATTTTTTTAGAAAGATTTTTGTCCCCAAATTTGGTAGACGTGATCCTTGTATTTTTGTGGCCATGCACAAAACCATTGAGCTAAAAACTCAAAGTGGAGAAGATTTTGTGACCGTTTGAAAAAAGACTCCCCATTTCAGACACTTTAATGGCTACTGGCAGCAAACCTATAAAATCTCAAATGCTCTTTAAGGGGGTGTGAGTTCTCCAGGTTTGATGAAGGATAGGGGGCCAATATAAGGGCCAAGTACCAGCACCCATCGCACATCATGTGCACACACCCCCGACCCCCTAATCGTCGAAACCCCTAATGCCTCCGATTAGGCTCTCCGATGATGCTCCGACGATGGTGCCCCGGGTGAAAAAAATGCAGCACCAGCACATGCCCGAGCCCAGCATGTGCACCGTGGCTCAAAATCTTAGATTGGGAATCAGCTCCGTATGCTTAGACATGGAATGAACTTCGTATGCCTAAGCCAACCCACGAAATGAGCGTGCGACCGCTCAGTCGGCCAGAGAGGCAGAATGCGCAAGTCGGGGATCGACCTGATCCCCCCTGCGTGCGATCAATCCTACTACTGCAACCCTCAGTCCGATCTGATCTTAGACTGAGAATGAACTCCGTATGCAAAAGTCAACCCACGAAACGAGCGTGCGGGCACTAAGCTAGCCAAAGAGGCATAATGCACAAGTCGAGGTTCGACCCGGTCCCCCTCTGCATGCTACTGATCTCGCTGCCACAACCCTCAGTCCAGCTGGGGCTTAGACATGGAATAAGCTCCCTATGCCTAAGCCAACCCACGAAATGGGCATGTAGGCACTCAGTCGGTCGGAGAGGCAGAATGCGCAAGCCAGGGATTGGCCCAGTCCCCCCTGCATGTAGCCGATCCTGCTGCCACAACCCTCGGTCCGATCCGATCTTAGACCAAGAACGAACTTCTTATGCTTAGGCTGGGGATAAACTCCGTATGCCTAAGTCCACCCAAGAAACGAGCGTACAGGCGCTCAGCCGACCGGAGAGGTATAATGCACAAGTCAAGGATCACATCGGTCCCCCTCTAGGTGATGCCGATCCTGCAGTCGGTCCTACTGCCACAACCCTCGGTCCGACTGGGCTTAGACGTGGAATGTACTCCGTATGCCTAAGCCAACCCACAAAACGAGCGTGCGGGCGCTCAGCCGGTCGAAGAGGTAAAATGCACAATCCGGGGATCAACCCAGTCACCCTTGCGTGCTATCGATCCTACTGCCGAAACCCTTGATTCGGTCTGATCTTAGATTAGGAATGAACTCCGTATGCCTAAGTCAACCCACGAATGAGCGTGCGGGCGCTCAGCCAACTAGAGGGGCAAGATGCGCAAGCCGGGGATCAAACGGGTGGTAGGTGGGTTCAAGCACATCTTCATATATTCTGCTGTGCCAATGCCACTTTTATGGCTTGTAAATTCATACAATGGTCCCCTAAGCCTTCATGTGAAGTTTCATGGCAAGACGACCCGTTTTCTATTTTTCATGATTTTTGAAACTTTTTATGGTACGAGATTTTTTTAAAAATTTTTTTAGAAATAGTTTTGTCCCGAAAATTGGTAGAGGTGATCCTTGTATTTTTGTTGGCATGCACACAAAAATTCAGCTAAAAACTCGAAGTGGAGAAGATTTTATGATCGTTTGAAAAAAGTGTCCCATTTCAGACACTTTAATGGCTACTGGCAGTAAACCTATAAAATCCCAAATGCTCTTTAATGGGGTGTGAGTTCTCGAGGTTTGATGAGGGATAAGGTGCCAATATAAGGGCCAAGTACCAGCACCCATCACACATCATGTGCGCACACCCCTGGCCCCCCCAATCGTTGGAACCCCTAATGCCGTCGATTAGGCTCTCCGACGATGCTCCGGCGATGGTGGCTCGGGTGAAAAAAATGTGGCACCAACACATGCTCGAGCCCAGCATGTGCACCGTGGCTCAAAATCTTAGATTGGGAATGAGCTCCGTATGCTTAGACATGGAATGAACTCCGTATACCTAAGCCAACCCACGAAACAAGGGTGCGGGCGCTTAGCCGACCGAAGAGGTAGAATGCGCAAGCTGGGGATCGACCCGATCCCTCCTACGTGCTGTCGATCTTGCTACAGCAACCCTCGGTCCAGTCTGACCTTAGACTGGGAATGAACTCCGAATGCATAAGTCAACCCATGAAACGAGTGTGCGAGCGCTGAGCCAACCGAAAAGGCATAATGCGTAAGCCGGGGATCGACCCGGTCCCCCTCTGCGAGCTACAGGTCCCGTTGCCACAACCCTCGATCTGGCTGGGGCTTAGACATGGAATGAGCTCCCTATGCCTAAGCCAACCAACGAAATGGGCGTGCGAATGCTCAGCCGGTCGGAGAGGTAAAATGCACAAACCGGGGATCAGCTCGGTCCCCCTACGTGCTGTCGATCCTACTGCCGTAACCCTCAGTCCGGTCTGATCTTAGATTGGGAATGAACTTCCTATGCTTAGACTGGGGATGAACTTCGTATCCCTAAGTCAACCAATGAAACGAGTGTGCGGGCACTCAATCGATCGGAGAGGCGTAATGCACAAGTTGGGGATCAGCCCGGTCCCCCTCTGTGTGCTGCCGATCCCGCTGCCGGTCCTGCTATCACAACCCTCGGTTTGGCTGGGGCTTAGACGTGGAATGTACTCTGTATGCCTAAGCCAATCGATGAAACGAGCATGCGGGCGCCCAATCGATCGAAGAGGCAAAATGCACAAGCCAGGGATGGGCCCGGTCCCCCCTGCATGCTGCCAATCCTGTTGTCGCAACCCTCGATCTGGTCTGATCTTAGACTGGGAATGAACTCCGTATGCTTAGACTGGGGACGAACTCTGTATGCCTAAGTCAACCCATGAAACGAGCGTGTGGGCGCTCAACCGGCCGAAGAGGTCGATCGAAGAGGCATAATGTGCAAGCCGAGGATCAGCCCGGTCCCCCTCTGCGTGCAGCCAATCCCGTTGCTGGTCCGACTGCCACAACCCTCGGTCCGACTAGAGCTTAGACGTGGAATGTACTCCGTATGCCTAAGCCAACCCACGAAACGAGCGTGCGGGCACTCAATCGAATGGAGAGGCAGAATGCGTAAGCCTAAGATCGGCCCAGTCCCTCCTGCGTGCTGTCGTAACCCTCGATCCGATCCGATCTTAGACTGGGAATGAACTCCGTATGCTTAGAATGGGGCTGAACATCGTATGCCTAAGTCAACCCACGAAACGAGCGTGCGGGCACTCAGTCGACCGAAAAGGCCGATCGGAGAGGCATAATGCGCAAGCTGAGGATCAAACGGGTGGTAAGTGGGTTCAAGCACATCTTCATATTTCTACCGTGCCAATGCAATTTTTTATGGCTTGTAAATTCATACAATGGTCCCCTAAGCCTTCATGTCAAGTTTCGTGGCAAGATGACCCGTTTTCTATTTTTCATGATTTTTGAAACTTTTTGCGGTTCGGGGTTTTTTTTTAATTTTTTTAGGAAGAGTTTTGTCCCCAAATTTGGTAGAGGTGATCCTTGTATTTTTGTTGGCATGCACAAAAAAATTCAACTAAAAACTCGAAGTGGAAAAGATTTTGTTACCGTTTAAAAAAAGTGTCCCCATTTTAGACATTTTAATGGCTACTGGCAGCAAACCTATAAAATCTCAAATGCTCTTTAAGGGGGTGTGAGTTCTCTAGGTTTGATGAGGGATAGGGGGCCAATATAAGGGCCAAGTACCAGCACCCATCGCACATCATATGCGCACACCCCTCGGCCCCCCCAATCGTCGGAACCCCCAATGTCACTGGTCAGGCTCTCCGGTGATGCCCCGACGATGGTGCCTCGGGCGAAAAAAATACGGCACCAGAACATGCCCGAGCCTAACATATGCACCATGGCTCAAAATCTTAGATTGGGAATGAGCTCCATATGCTTAGACATGGAATGAACTCCATATGCCTAAGCTAACCCACGAAACGAGCGTGCGGGCGCTCAGCCGGTCGGAGAGGCAGAATGCACAAGTCGGGGATCAACCCGTTCCCGCCCTACGTGCTGTTGATCC
Organism: Durio zibethinus; assembly: GCF_047325235.1. Classification (NCBI taxonomy): domain Eukaryota; kingdom Viridiplantae; phylum Streptophyta; class Magnoliopsida; order Malvales; family Malvaceae; genus Durio; species Durio zibethinus. The sequence continues at coordinate 25,878,963 of NC_143165.1, forward strand.
TGCTACCGTAACCCTCGGTTTGGTCTGATCTTAGACTAGGAATAAACTCGGTATGCACAAGTCAACCCACGAAAGGAGCGTGCGGGCACTAAGCCGGCTGAAGAGGCATAATGTGCAACCCGAGGATCGGCCCAGTCCCCCTCTGCATGCTGTCAGTCCCGCTGCCACAACCCTCGGTCTGCCTGGGGCTTAGACATGGAATGAGCTCCCTATGCCTAAGCCAACCCACGAAACAAGCGTGCGGGTGCTCAACCGACCGAAGAGGCAGAATATGCAATTCGAAGATCTACCCGATCCCCCCTACATGCTACCGATCCTGCTGCCGCAACCCTCGGTTCGGTCTGATCTTAGACTGGGAATGAACTCCATATGCTTAGACTGGGGATGAACTCTGTATGCCTAAGTCAACCCACAAAATGAGCGTACGGATGCTCAGCTGACCGGAGAGGCTGGTCGGAGAGGCATAATGCGCAAGCTGGGGATCAGGCTAGTCCCCCTCTACGTGCTGCCAATCTCGCTACCGGTCCTGCTACCACAACCCTCCATCCGACTGGGGCTTAGACATGGAATGTACTCCGTATGCCTAAGCCAACCCACGAAACGAGTGTACGGGCCCTCAGCCAGCCGGAGAGGTAGAACGCGCAAGTCGAGGATCATCTCAATCCCCCCTGCGTGCTGCCAAATCTACTACCACAACCCTCGATCCGATCCGATCTTAGACTGGGAATGAACTCCGTATGCTTAGACTGGGGATGAACTTCGTATGCCTAAGTTAACCCACGAAACGAGAGTGCGGGCGCTCAGCCAGCCGGAGAGGTCGGTCAGAAAGGCATAATCTGCAAGTCAGAGATCAACCCAGTCCCCTTCTACATGCTGTCGATCCCACTGTCGGTCCTACTACCACAACCCTCGATCCGACTAGGGCTTAGACGTGGAATGTACTCCTTATGCCTAAGTCAACCAATGCCATTCGAACGGGTGATAGGTGGGTTCAAGCACAGCTTCATATTTCTGCTATGCCAATGCCATTTTTATGGCTTGTAAATTCATACAATGGTCCCCTAAGCCTTCATGTGAAGTTTCGTGGCAATACGACCTGTTTTCTATTTTTCATGATTTTTGAAACTTTTTGTGGTTCAGGATTTTTTTAAATTTGTTTAGAAAGCGTTTTGTCCCCAAATTTGGTAGAGGTGATCCTTGTATTTTTTTTGGCATGCACAAAAATATTCAGCTAAAAAGTCCAAGTGGAGAAGATTTTGTGATCGTTTGAAAAAAGTGTCCCCATTTCAGACACTTTAATGGCCACTGGTAGCAAACCTATAAAATCTCAAATGCTCTTTAAACGGGTGTGAGTTCTCGAGGTTTGATGAGGGATAGGGGGCCAATATAAAGGCCAAGTACCAGCACCTATCGCACATCATGTGCGCACACCCCCAGGTCCCCCCAATCGTCGGAACCCCTAATGCCGCCTGTTAGGCTTTCTGACGATGCTCCGGCGATGGTGCCCTGGGTGAAAAAAATACGGCACCAGCACATGCGTGAGCCCAGCATGTGCACCGTGGCTCAAAATCTTAGATTGGGAATGAGCTCCGTATGCTTAGACATGGAATCAACTCTGTATACCTAACCCAACTCACAAAACGAGCGTGCGGGCGCTCAGCCGGCCGGAGAGGCAGAATGCGCAAGCCGGGGATCGACCCGGTCCCCCCTACGTACTGTTGATCCTGCTGCTACATCCCTTGGTCCGATCTGATCTTATACTAGGAATGAACTCCATATGCATAAGTCAACCAACGAAACGAGCGTGCGGGTGCTGAGCAGGCCAAAAAGGCATAATGCGCAAGCCGGTGATCGGCTCGATCTCCCTCTGCGTGCTATCGATCCCGCTGCCACAACCCTCGGTCTGACTGGGGCTTAGACATGGAATGAGCTCCCTATGCCTAAGCCAACCCCCGAAACGAGCATGCGGGCGCTCAGTTGACCGAAGAGGAAAAATGTGCAAGCTGGGGATCGGCTCGGTCCCCCCTGCGTGCTGTCGATCTTGCTGCCGCAACCCTCGGTCCGATTCGATCTTAGACTGGGAATGAACTCTATATGCTTAGATTGGTGATGAACTCCGTATGCCTACGTCAACCCATGAAATGAGCGTACAGACGCTCAGCTGGTCGGAGAGCGCAGTCGGAGAGGCATAATACGCAAGCTGGGGATCAACCCAGTCCCCCTCTGCATGCTGCCGATCTCGCTACCGATCCTGCTACCACAACCCTCAGTCTGGCTGGGGCTTGATGTGGAATGTACTCCGTATGCCTAAGCCAACCCATGAAACGAGCGTACGGGCGCTCAGCCGGTCGGAGAGGCAGAATGCGCATGCTAGGGATAGGCCCGATCCCCCCTGCATGCTGTCGATCCTACTGCCGCAACCCTCTATCCAATCCGATCTTAGACTGGAAATGAACTCCGTATGCTTAGACTGGGGATGAACTCCGTATGCCTAAGTCAACCCATGAAATGAGCATGCGAGCACTCAGTCGATCGGAGAGGCCGATCGAAGAGGAATAATGCGTAAGTCGGGGATCAACCCGGTCCCCCTCTGCGTGCTGCCTATCCCACTATCGGTCTTGCTGTGACAACCCTCGATCCGACTGGGGCATAGACGTGGAATGTACATCGTATGCCTAAGCCAACCCACGAAATAAGCGTGCGGGCGCTCAGCCGGCTGGAGAGGCAGAATGCACAAGTCGGGGATCGACCCGATCCCTCCTGCGTGCTACCGATCTTGCTGTCATAACCTTTGATCCGGTTTGATCTTAGATGGGGAATGAACTCCGTATGCTTAGACTAGGGATGAACTCCGTATGCCTATGTCAACTCACGAAATGAGCGTGCGGGCGCTCAGCCGACCAGAGAGGCAGGATGCGTAACCCGGGGATCGAATGGGTGGTAGGTGGGTTCAAGCACATCTTCATATTTCTACCGTGCCAATCCCATTTTTATGGCTTGTAAATTCATACAATGGTCCCCTAAGCCTTCATGTGAATTTTCGTGGCAAGACAACCCGTTTTCTATTTTTCACGATTTTCAAAAGTTTTTGAGGTTCGGGATTTTTTTAAATTTTTTTAGAAAGAGTTTTGTATCGAAATTTAGTAGAGGTGATCCTTGTATTTTTATTGGCATGCACAAAAAAACTCAGCTAAAAACTCAAAGTGGAGAACATTTTGTGACCGTTTGAAAAAAGTGTCCCCATTTCAGACACTTTAATGGCTACTGGCAGCAAACCTACAAAATCTCAAACGCTCTTTCAGGGGGTGTTAGTTCTTGAGGTTTGATGAGGGATAGGGGGCTAATATAAGAGCCAAGTACCAGCACCCATCCCACATCATGTGCGCACACCCCTCGGCCCCCCCAATCGTCGGAACCCCCAATACCGTCGGTTAAGCTCTCCGGGATGCTCCGACGATGGTGCCTCGGGTGAAAAAAATGTGGCACCAGCACATGCCCAAGCCCAGCATGTGCACCATGGCTCAAAATCTTAGATTGGGAATGAGCTCTGTATGCTTAGACATGGAATGAACTCCGTATGCCTAAGCCAACCCACAAAATGAGCATGCGGGCGCTCAGCCGGCTGGAGAGGCAAACTGCGCAAGTCGAGGATCGACCTGGTCCCCCCTGTGTGCTGTCAATCCTGCTGCCACAACCCTCGGTCTGGTCCAATCTTAGACTGGGAATGAACTCCGTATGCATAAGTCAACCCACGAAACAAGTGTGCGGGCGCTAAGCCGATCAAAGAGGCATAATGTGCAAGCTAGGGATCGGCCTGGTCCCCCTCTGCGTGCTACTAGTCCCGCTGCCACAACCCTCGATCCGGATGGGGCTTAGACATGGAATGAGCTCCCTATGCCTAAGACAACCCATGAAACGGACGTGCGGGCGCTCAGTCGGCCGGAGAGGTAGAATGTGCAAGCCAGGGATCGGCCCTGTCCCCCCTGTGTGCTGTCAATCCTACTGCTGCAACCTTCGGTCTGGTCCGATCTTAGACTGGGAATGAACTCCATATGCTTAGACTGGGGATGAACTCCGTATGCCTAAGTCAACCCACAAAACGAATGTGCGGGTGCTTAGGCGTCGGAGAGGCATAATGAGTAAGCTGGGGATCAGCCCGATCCCTCTCTGCATGCTACCCATCCTGTAGCCGGTCCTGCTGCCACAACCCTCGGTTCAGCTTGGGCTTAGACATGGAATGTTCTCTGTATGCCTAAGCCAACCCACGAAATGAGCGTGCGGCACTCAACCGACCAGAGAGGCAGAATGCATAAATCGAGGATCGGCCCGGTCCCCCCTGCGTGCTACCAATCCTACTGCCGCAACCCTCGATCCGGTCTGATCTTAGACTAAGAATGAACTCCGTATGCTTGGACTGGGGATGAACTCCATATGCCTAAGTCAACCCATGAAACGAGCGTACAGGCACCGAACTGGCCGAAGAGGCCGATCGGAGAGGCATAACACGTATGCCGGGGATCAGCCCAATCCCCCTTTACGTGCTATCGATCCAGCTGTCGGTCCTGCTACCACAACCCTCAGTCCGACTGGGGCTTAGATGTGGAATGTACTCCGTATGCCTAAGCCAACCAATGAAACAAGCGTGCGGGCGCTCAGTCGGTTGGAGAGGCAGAATGCGCAAACAGGGGATCGACTCGGTCCCCTCTGTGTTCTGCCAATCTTGCTACTGTAACCCTCGATCTGGTCTGATCTTAAACTGGGAATGAACTCCATATGCTTAGACTGGGGATGAACTCCGTATGCCTAAGTCAACCTACGAAACAAGTGTGCGAGCACTCAGCCGACCAGAGAGGTAGGATGCGTAAGCCGGGGATCGAATGGGTGGTAGGTGGGTTCAAGCACATCTTCATATTTCTACCGTGCCAATGCCATTTTTATGGCTTTTAAATTCAAACAATGGTCCCCTAAGCCTTCATGTGAAGTTTCGTGGCAAGACAACTTCATGTATGCCATGAGCGGTTCGGGATTTTTTTAAATTTTTTTAAAAAGAGTTTTGTCCCCAAATTTGGTAGAGGCGATCCTTGTATTTTTGTTGGCATGCACAAAAAAATTAAGCTAAAAACTCGAAATGGAGAAGATTTTGTGACCGTTTGAAAAAAGTGTCCCCAATTCAGACACTTTAATGGCTACTAGCAGCAAACCTATAAAATCTCAAATGCTCTTTAAGGGGGTGTGAGTTCTCGAGGTTTGATGAGGGATAGGGGGCCAATATAAGGGCCAAGTACCAGCAGCCATCGCACATCATGTGCGCATAGCCCCCGGCCCCCCAATCACTGGAACCTGTAATGCTGTCGGTTAGGCTCTCCGACAATGCTCCGGTGATGGTGCCCCAGGTGAAAAAAATGTAGCACCAGCACATGCTCGAGCCCAGCATTTGCACTGTGGCTCAAAATCTTAGATTGGGAATGAGCTCCGTATGCTTAGACATGGAATGAACTCCGTATGCCTAAACCAACCCACGAAACGAGCGTGCGGACGCTCAGCCAACCGGAGAGGCAGAATGCACAAGCCGGGGATCGACCCGGTCCCCCCTGCGTACTGTCAATCCTACTGTCGCAACCCTCAGTCTGGTCTAATCTTAGACTGGGAATGAACTCCATATGCATAAGTCAACCAACAAAACAAGCGTGCGGGTGCTGAGCCGGCCAAAGAGGCATAATGCGCCAGTCAGGGATCGGCTCGGTCCCACTACCACAACCATTGGTCCGGATGGGGCTTAGACATAGAATGAGCTCCCTATGCCTAAACAAACCCACGAAATGGGCACGCGGGTGCTCAGTCGACCAGAGAGGCGGAATGCACAAGCCGGGGATCGACCTGGTACCCCCTGCATGTTGCCGATCCTGTTGCTATAACCCTCGGTTCGCTCTGATCTTAGACTGGGAATGAACTCTGTATGCTTAGACTGGGGATGAACTCCGTATTCCTAAGTCAACCCATAAAATGAGCGTGTTGGTGCTCAGCTGGCCAGAGAGGCATAATGCGTAAGCCGGGGATCAGGTCGGTCCCCCTCTGCGTGCTGTCGATCCCACTGTCGGTCTTGCTGCCACAACCCTTGGTCCGGCTGGGGCTTAGACATGGAATGTACTCCGTATGCCTCAGCCAACCCACGAAAAGAGCATACAGATGCTCAACCCACCGGAGAGGTAGAATTAGCAAGCCGGGGATCGGCCCGGTCCCCCCTGTGTGCTATCGTTCCTACTGCTGTAACCCTCGATCCGATTTGATCTTAGACTGGGAATGAACTCTGTATGCTTAGACTGGGGATGAACTCTGTCTGCCTAAGTCAACCCACGAAACGAGCACGCGGGTGCTCAACTGGTCGGAGAGGCCGATCGGATAGGCATAATGCGCAAGCTGGGGATCAGGCCGGTCCCCCTCTGAGTGCTACCGATCCTGCTGCCGGTCCTGCTGCCACAACCCTCGATCTGCCTGGGGCTTAGACATGGAATGTACTCCGTATGCCTAAGCCAACCCACGAAACGAGCGTGCGGGCGCTCAGCCGACTGGAGAGGCAGAATGCACAAGCCGGGGATCGATCCGGTCCCCTCTACGTGCTGTCGATCCTGTTGTCGCAACCCTCGATCCGATCCAATCTTAGACTGGGAATGAACTCCATATGCTTAGACTGGGGATGAACTCCATATGCCTAAGTCAACCCACGAAACGAGCGTGCGGGCGCTCAGCCGACCAGGGAGGTCGGATGCCCAAGCCAGGGAACGAACGGGTGGTAGGTGGGTTCAAGCATATCTTCATATTTCTGTCATACCAATGCCATTTTTATGGCTTGTAAATTCATACAATGGTCCTCTAAGCCTTCATGTGAAGTTTCGTGGCAAGACGACCCGTTTTCTATTTTTCATGATTTTTGAAACGTTTTGCGGTTCAGGATTTTTTTAAATTTTTTTAGAAAGAGTTTTGTCCCCAAATTTATTAACGGTGATCCTTGTGTTTTTGTTGGCATGTACAAAAAATTCAGCTAAAAACTCAAAGTGGAAAAGATTTTGTGATCGTTTGAAAAAAGTGTCCCCATTTCTGACACTTTAATGGCTACTGACAGCAAACCTATAAAATCTCAAATGCTCTTTAAGGGGGTGTGAGTTCTCGAGGTTTGATGAGGGATAGGGGGCCAATATAAGGGCCAAGTACCAGCACCCATCACACATCATGTGCGCACACCCCCTGGCCCCCCAATTGCCAGAACCCCCAATGCCATCGATTAGGCTCTTTGGCGATGCTCCGACGATGGTGCCCCGGGCAAAGAAAATGCGGCACCAGCACATGCCCGAGTCGGGCATGTGCACCGTGGCTCAAAATCTTAGATTGGGAATGAGCTCCGTATGCTTAGACATGGAATGAACTCTGTATGCCTAAGCCAACACACGAAACGAACTTGCGGGCGTTCAGTCAACCGGAGAGGTAGAATACACAAGTCGGGGATGGACTTAGTCCCCCCCAGCATGCTGTCGATCCTGCTACCGTAACCCTCGGTCCGATCCAATCTTAGACTGGGAATGAACTCCATATGCTTAGACTGAGGATGAACTCCATATGCCTAAGTCAACCCATTAAACGAACGTGCGGGTGCTCAGCCAGTCGGAAAGGCCAGGCAGAGAGGCATAATGTGTAAGTCAGGGATCAACCCGATCCCCCCTGCATTCTGTCGATCTTGCTACCGCAACCTTCGGTTTGGTCCGATCTTAGACTGGGAATGAACTCCATATGCATAAGTCAACCAATGAAACGAGCGTGCGGGTGCTGAGCCAGTCGGAGAGGTAGAATGCGTAAGTTAGGGATTGACCCGATCCCCCTTGCGTGCTGTCAGTCCCGTTGCCACAACCTTCTCTCCGACTAGGGCTTAGACATGGAATGAGCTCTCTATGCCTAAGCCAACCCACAAAACGGGTGTGCGGGCGCTCAACCGATCAGAGAGGCAAAATGCGCAAGCCGGGGGTCAGCCCAGTCCCCCCTGCGTGCTATCGATCCTGTTGCCGCAACCCTCGATCCAGTTCGATTTAGACTGGCAATGAACTTCGTATGCTTGGACTGGGGATGAACTCTGTATGCCTAAGTCAACTGACAAAATGAGCGTGCGGGCACTCAATCGGTCGGAGAGGCATAATGCATAAATCGGGGACCAGGCCGGTCCCCCTCTGCATGCTGTCGATCCCGCTGCTGGTCCTGCTGCCACAACTCTCGGTCTGGTTGGGGCTTAGACGTGGAATGTACTCTTTATGCCTAAGCCAACCCACAGAATGAGCGTGCGAGCGCTCAGTCGGCCGGAGAGGCAAAACGCGCAAGCCGGGGATCGGCCCAGTCCCCCCTACGTGCTGTCGATCTTACTGCCACAACGCTCGATCTGGTCCAATCTTAGACTGGGAATGAACTCTGGATGCTTAGACTGGGGATGAACTCCGTATGCCTAAGTCAACCCATGAAACGAGTGTACGGGCGCTCAGCCGACCAGAGATGCAGGATGAGCAGGCCGAGGATCGAACGGCTGGTAGGTGGGTTCAAGCACATCTTCATATTTCTGCCATGCCAATGCCATTTTTATGGCTTGTAAATTCATACAATGGTCCCCTAAGCCTTCATGTGAAGTTTCGTGGCAAGACGACCCATTTTCTATTTTTCACGATTTTTAAAACCTTTTACGATTTCAGATTTTTTTAAATTTTTTAAGAAAGAGTTTTGTCCCCAAATTTGGTAGAGGTGATCCTTGTATTTTTATTGGCATGCACAAAAAAATTCAGCTAAAAACTCAAAGTGGAGAAGATTTTGTGACCATTTGAAAAAAGTGTCCCCATTTCAGACACTTTAATAGCTACTGGCAGCAAACCTATAAAATCTCAAATGCTCTTTAAGGGGGTGTGAGTTCTCGAGGTTTGATGAGGGATAGGGGGCCAATATAAGGGCCAAGTACCAGCACCCATCACACATCATGTGCGCACACCCCCTGGCCCCCCAATCCCCGAAACCCACAATGCCGCCAGTTAGGCTCTCCGACGATACTCCAGCGATGGTGCCCGAGCGAAAAAATACGACACCAGCAAATGCCTGAGCCCAGCATGTGCACCATGGCTCAAAATCTTAGATTGGGAATGAGCTCCGTATGCTTAGACATGGAATGAACTCCATATGCCTAAGCCAACCCACGAAACGAGCATGCGGGCGCTCAGCCGACCAGAGAGGCAGTACACGTAAGTCAGGGATCGACCCGGTCTCCCCTACGTGCTGTAGATCTTACTGCCACAACCCTCGGTCCGGTCTGATCTTAGACTGTGAATGAACTCCGTATGCATAAGTCAACCCACGAAATGACCGTGCGAGCGCTGAGCCGACATAAGAGGCACAATGCGCAAGAAGAAGATCGACCCAGACCCCCTCTACGTGCTACCGGTCCAGTTGCCATAACCCTCGATCCGACTGGGGCTTAGACATGGAATGAGCTCCCTATGCCTAAGCCAACCCATGAAACGGGCATGTGGACGCTCAGTCGATCGGAGAGGCAGAATGCACAAGCCGGGGATCGACCCGATCCCCCCTACGTGTTGCCGATCATGCTACCGCAACCCTCGGTCCGGTCTGATCTTAGACTGGGAATGAACTCCGTATGCTTAGACTAGGGATGAACTTCGTATGCCTAAGTCACCTCACGAAATGAGCGTACGGGCGGTCAGCCGGCCAAAGAGGCATAATGTGCAAGCCGGGGATCAGCCCTGTCCCCTTCTACGTGCTACCGATCCCGCTGCTGGTCCTGCTGCCACAACCCTCGATCCGGATAGGGCTTAGACGTGGAATGTACTCCGTATGCCTAAGCCAACCCACGAAACGAGCGTGCAGTGCTCAGCTGGCTGGAGAGGCAGAATGCACAAGCCGGGGATCGGCCCGATCCCCCTACGTGCTGTCGATCCTGCTATCGCAACCCTCAATCCGATCTTAGACTGGGAATGAACTCCGTAAGCTTAGACTGGGGATGAACTCCGTACGCCTAAGTCAACCCACGAAACAAGCGTGCGGGTGCTCAGTCGGCTAGAGAGGCAGAATGTGCAAGCTAGGGATGGACCCGATCCCCCCTGCGTGCTATCGATCCTGCTACCGCAACCCTCGGCCTGGTTGGGGCTTAGACATGGAATAAGCTCCCTATGCCTAAGCCAACCCATGAAACGGGCGTGCGGGCACTCAGCCGGCCGAAGAGGCAGAATGTACAAGCCGGGGATCAGCCCAATCCCCCCTGTGTGCTGTCGATCCTACTGTCACAACCCTCGATCCAGTCTGATCTTAGACTGGGAATGAACTCCGTATGCTTAGACTGGGGATGAACTCCGTATGCCTAAGTCAACTCACGAAACGAGCGTGCAGGCGTTCAGTCGGCCGGAGAGGCATAATGCGCAAGCCGGGGATAAGCCCGGTCCCTCTCTATGTTTGTTGATCCCGTTGCCAATCCTGCTACCACAACCCTTAATCCGACTGGGGCTTAGACGTGGAATGTACTCTGTATGCCTAAGCCAACCCACAAAATGAGTGTGTGTGTGCTCAACCGATCGAAGAGGCAGAATGAGCAGGCCGAGGATCGGCTCGGTCCCCCTACGTGCTATCGATCCTGCTGTCGTAACCCTCGATCTGATTCGATCTTAGACTGGGAATGAACTCTGTATGCCTAGACTGGGGATGAACTCTGTAAGCCTAAGTCAACCCACGAAATGAGCGTGCGACCGCTTAGTCGACTAGAGAGGTAGGATACGCAAGTTGGGGATCGAACGGGTGGTAGGTGGGTTCAAGCACATCTTCATATTTCTGCCATGCCAATGCCATTTTTATGGCTTGTAAATTCATACAATGGTCCCCTAAGCCTTCATGTTAAGTTTCGTGGCAAGACGACCTGTTTTCTATTTTTCATGATTTTTGAAACTTTTTGTGGTTCGGGATTTTTTTTAATTTTTTAGAAAGAGTTTTGTCCCAAAATTTGGCAGAGGTGATTCTTGTATTTTTATTGGCATGCATAAAAAAATTCAGCCAAAAACTCGAAGTGGAGAAGATTTTGTGACCGTTTGAAAAAAGTGTCCGCATTTCAGACACTTTAATGGCTACTAGCAGCAAACCAATAAAATCTCAAATGCTCTTTAAGGGGGTGTGAGTTTTCAAGCTTTGATGAGGGATAGGGGGCCAATATAAGGGCCAAGTACCACCACCCATCGCACATCATGTGCGCACACCTCCCGGCTCCCCCAATCGCCGGAACCCCCAATGCCGCAGGTTAGGCTCTATGGCAATGCTCTGACGATGCTCCGATGATGCTGCGTCGGGCGAAAAAAAATACGGCACCAGCACATGCTCAAGCCTAGAATGTGCATCGTGGCTTAAAATCTTAGATTGGGAATGAACTCCACATGCTTAGACATGGAATGAACTCCGTATGCCTAAGCCAACTCACGAAACAAGCGTGTGGGCACCCAGTCGACCGGAGAGGCAAAATGCGTAAGCCGGGGATCAACCTGGTCCCCCCTACGTGCTGTTGATCCTGCTGCCACAACCCTCGGTCTGACCTGATGTTAGATTGGGAATGAACTCCGTATGCCTAAGTTAACCCACGAAACGAGCGTGCGGGCGCTGAGCCGGCCGAAGAGGCATAATGCGTAAGCTGAGGATCGGCCCTGTCCCCCTCTGCATGCTGCCTGTCCCACTGCCATAACCCTCGATCTGGCTAAGGCTTAGACATGCAATGAGTTCCCTATGCATAAGCCAACCCACGAAACGGGTGTGCGGGCACTCAGCCGGCCGGTCCCCCTGCGTGCTGCCGATCCTACTGTCGCAACCCTCAGTCCGGTCTGATCTTACACTGTGAATGAATTTCGTATGCTTAGACAGGGGATGAACTCCATATGCCTAAGTCAACCTACGAAACGAGCTGCAGGTGCTCAACAGGCCAAAGAGGCATAATGCGTAAGTCGGGGATCAGCCCGATCCCCCTCTGCGTGCTGCCAATCTTACTGCCGATCCTGTTGCCACAACCCTCGATCCAGCTGGGGTTTAGACGTGGAATGTACTCCATATGCCTAAGCCAGCCCATGAAACGAGCGTACGGGTGCTCAGCCAGCCGGAGAGGCAAAATGCGCAAGCCGGGGATCTGCTCGGTCCCCTCTACATGCTGTCGATCCTGCTGTCGCAACCCTCGATCCGAATCGATCTTAGACTGGGAATGAACTCCATATGCTTAGACTGGGGATGAACTCCATATGTCTAAGTCAACCCATGAAACAAGCGTGCGGGCGCTCAGCCGATCGGAGAGGCTGGTCGGAGAGGCATAATGCGTAAGTCGAGGATCAGCTCAGTCCCCCTCTGCGTGCTGCTGATCTCACTATCGGTCCTGCTACCATAACCCTCGGTCCGGCTGGGGCTTAGATGTGGAATGTACTCCGTATGCCTAAGCCAACCCATGAAATGAGCGTGCAGGTGCTCAACCGATCGGAGAGGTAGAATGCGTAAGTCGAGGATCGGCACGGTCCCCCTACGTGCTGCCGATCCTGCTGCCGCAACCCTCGATCCGATCTGATCTTAGATTGAGAATAAACTCTGTATGCTTAGACTAGGGATGAACTCCGTATGCCTAAGTAAACCCACAAAATGAGCGTGTGGGTGCTCAACCGACCAGAGAGGCAGGATGGAAAAGCCGGGGATCGAACGGGTGGTAGGTGGGTTTAAGCACATCTTCATATTTCTACCCTACCAATGCCATTTTTATGGCTTGTAAATTCATACAATTCTCCCCTAAGCCTTCATGTGAAGTTTCATGGTAATACGACTCGTTTTCTATTTTTCACGATTTTCAAAACTTTTTGCAGTTCAGGATTTTTTTAAATTTTTTAGAAAATGTTTTGTCCCCAAATTTGGTTGGCATGCACAAAAAAATTCAGCTAAAAACTCAAAGTGGAGAAGATTTTGTGACCGTTTGAAAAAAGTGTCCCCATTTCAGACACTTTAATTGCTACTGGCAGCAAACCTATAAAATCTCAAATGCACTTTAAGGGGGTGTGAGTTCTATGGATTGATGAGGGATAGGGGGCCAATATAAGAGCCAAGTACCAGCACCATTCACACATCATGTGCGCACACCCCCCGGCCCCACCAATCGCCGAAACCTCTAATGCCGTCGGTTAGGCTCTCCGGCGATGCTCTGATGATGCTCCGACGATGGTTCCCCGGGCGAAAAAAATACGGCACCAGCACATGCCCGAGCCTAGCATGTGCACCGTGGCTCAAAATCTTAGATTGGGAATGTGCTCCGTATGCTTAGACATGGAATGAACTCCGTATGCCTAAGCCAACCCACAAAATGAGCGTGCGGGCACTCAATTGACTGGAGAGGCAGAATGCGCAAGCCGAGGATCGATCCGATCCCCCCTGCGTACTGTCGATCCTACTACCGGAACCTTCGGTCTGGTCCAATCTTAGACTGGGAATAAACTCTATATGCATAAGTCAACCCACGAAATGAGCGTGCGGGCACTGAGCCGATCGAAGAGGCATAATGCGCAAGTCGGGGATCGGCCTGGTCCCCTTCTGCGTGCTGTCGGTCCCGCTGCCACAACCCTCGGTCCGACTGGGGCTTAGACATGGAATGAGCTCCCTATGCCTAAGCCAAACCACGAAACGGTCGTGTGAGCGCTCAGCCGGTCGGAGAGGCAGAATGCGTAAGCCAGGGATCGACCCGATCCCCCCTGCGTGGTCTCGATCCTGCTACCCCACCCTCAGTCCGATCCGATCTTAGACTGGGAATGAACTCTGTATGATTAGACTAGGGATGAACTCCGTATGCCTAAGTCAACCCATGAAACGAGCGTACGGGTGCTCAGTCGGTCGAAGAGACCAACCAGAGAGGCATAATGCGCAAGCCGGTGATCAGCCTGATCCCCCTCTGCATGCTACCAATCCCGCTGCCGGTCCTGCTACCACAACCCTCGGTCCGACTGGGGCTTAGACGTGGAATGTACTCCGTATGCCTAAGCCAACCCACGAAATGGGCGTACGGGCGTTCAGCCGACCGGAGAGGCAGAATGCGCAAGCCAAGGATCGGCTCGATCCCTCCTGCGTGCTACCGACCCTGCTACTGCAACCTTCGGTCCGGTCTGATCTTAGACTGGGAATGAACTTCGTATGTTTAGACTGGGGATGAACTCCGTATGCCTAAGTCAACCCACGAAACGAGGGTGCGGGCCCTCAATCGGTCGAAGAGGCTGATCGGAGAGGCATAATGCGCAAGCTGGGGATCAGCTCGATCCCCCTCTGCGTGCTGTCGATCCCGCTGCCACAACCCTCGATCCGGTTGGGGCTTAGATAAGGAATGTACTCTGTATACCTAAGCCAACCCACGTAATGAGCGTGCGGGTGCTCAACTGGCCGCAGAGGCAGAATGCGTAAGCCGGAGACCGACCTGATCCCCACTGCGTGCTATCGATCCTACTGCCGTAACCCTTGATTCGATCTGATCTTAGATTGGGAATGAACTCTGTATGCTTAGACTGGGGATGAACTCCGTATGCCTAAGTCAACCCATGAAACGAGCGTGCGGGCGCTCAGTCGACCAGAGAGGCAGGATGTGTAAGTCGAAGATCGAACGGGTGGTAGGGGGTTCAAGCAATTCTTCATATTTCTGCCATGCCAATGCCATTTTTATGGCTTGTAAATTCATACAATGGTCCCCTAAGCCTTCATGTGAAGTTTCATGGCAAGACGACCCGTTTTCTATTTTTCATGATTTTCTAAACTTTTTACGATTTTAAATTTTTTTAGAAAGAGTTTTGTCCCCAAATTTGGTAGAGGTGATCCTTTTATTTTTGTTGGCATGCACAAAAAAATTCAGCTAAAAACTCGAAGTGGAAAAGATTTTCTGACCATTTGAAAAAAGTGTCCCCATTTCACACACTTTAATGGCTACTGGCAGCAAACCTATAAAATCTCAAATGCTCTTTAAGGGGGTCTGAGTTCTTGAGGTTTGATGAGGGATAGGGGGCCAATATAAGGGCCAAGTACCAGCACCCATTGCACATCATGTGTGCACACCCCCCGGCCCCCCAAATCATCGAAACCTCCAATGCCGCCGGATAGGCTCTCTGGCGATGCTCCGACGATGGTGCCCCGGGCGAAAAAAATGCGGCACCAGCACATGCTTGAACCCAGCATGTGCACCGTGTCTCAAAATCTTAGACTGGGAATGAGCTTCATATGCTTAGGCATGGAATGAACTCCGTATGCCTAAGCCAACCCATGAAACGAGCATGCGGGCGTTCAACCGATCGGAGAGGCAGAATGCGCAAGCCGAGGATTGACCCGATCCCCCCTGCATGCTGTCGATCCTGCTACTGTAACCCTCGGTCCGGTCTGATCTTAGACTGAGAATGAACTCCGTATGCATAAGTCAACCCATGAAACGAGTGTGCGGGTGCTGAGCAGGCCAAAGAGGCATAATGCGCAAGTCAAGGATCGACTCGGTCCCCCTTTATGTGCTACCGGTCTCGCTGCCACAACCCTCGATCTAGCTGGGGCTTAGACATGGAATGAGCTCCCTATGCCTAAGCCAACCCACAAAATGGATGTGCGGGCGCTCAGCCAGCCGGAAAGGCAGAATACGCTCAGCTTGCGTGCTACCGATCCTGCGCAGCAACCCTCGGTCCGATCCGATCTTAGATTGGGAATGAACTCTATAAGCTTACACTGGGGATGAACTCCATATGCCTAAGTCAACCCATGAAACGAGCGTACGGGCGCTTAGCCGGTCGGAGAGGCATAATGTGCAAGCCGGGGATCAGCTCGATCCCTCTCTACATTCTGCCGATCTCGCTGCCGGTCCTGCTACCACAACACTCGGTCCAGCTAGGGCTTAGACATGGAATGTACTCCGTATGCCTAAGCCAACCCGCGAAACGAGCGTGCGGGTGCTCAGCCAGTCGGAGAGGCAGAATGAGCAAGCCAGGGATCGATCCAGTCCCCCCTGCGTGCTGCCGATCCTACTGCCACAACCCTCGATCCGATCTGATCCTAGACTGGGAATGAACTCCGTATGCTTAGACTGAGGATGAACTCCGTGTGCCTAAGTCAACCCACGAAATGAGCGTGCGGGCGCTTAGCCGACCCGAGAGATAGGATGCACAAGCCGGGGATCGAACGGGTAGTAGGTAGGTTCAAGCACATCTTCATATTTCTGCCATGCCAATGCCATTTTTATGACTTGTAAATTCATACAATGGTCCCCTAAGCCTTCATGTGAAGTTTCGTGGCAAGACGACCCATTTTCTATTTCTCATGATTTTCAAAAATTTTTGCAGTTCAGGATTTTTTTAAAATTTTTTAGAAAGAGTTTTGTCCCCAAATTCGGTAGAGGTGATCCTTGTATTTTTGTTGGCATCCACAAAAAAATTCAGCAAAAAACTCAAAGTGGAGAAGATTTTGTGACCGTTTGAAAAAAGTGTCCCCATTTCAGACACTTTAATTGCTACTGGCAGCAAACCTATAAAATCTCAAATGCTCTTTAAGGGGGTGTGACTTCTTGAGGTTTGATGAGGGATAGGGGACCAATATAAGGGCCAAGTACCAGCACCCATCGCACATCATGTGCGCACACCCCCCGGCTCCCCCAATCGTCGAACCCCCAATGCCATCGATTAGGCTCTCTGATGATGCTCCGACGATGGTGCCCCGAGCGAAAAAAATGCGGCACCAGCACATGCCTGAGCCCAGCATGTGCACCGTGGCTTAAAATCTTAGACTGGGAATGAGCTCCGTATGCTTAGACAAGGAATGAACTCCGTATGCCTAAGCCAACCCATGAAATGAGCGTGCGAGCGCTCAGCTGGCCGAAGCGGTAGAATGCACAAGCCAGGGATCGACCCAGTTCCCTCCCCTACGTGCTATCGATCCTGCTACCGTAACCCTCGGTCCGATCAATTTTAGATTGGGAATGAACTCCGTATCCATAAGTCAACCCAAGAAACGAGCGTACAGGTGCTGAGCCGACTGAAGAGGCATAATATGCAAGACGGGATCGACCTGGTCCCCTTCTACGTGTTGCCCGTCCCGCTGCCACAACCTTCGGTCTGGCTAGGGCTTAGACATGGAATGAGCTCCCTATGCCTAAGCTAACCCATGAAACGGGCGTGCGGGCGCTCAGCTGGCCGGAGAGGCAAAATTCGCAAGTCAGGGATCGCCCTGTTCCCCCCTGCATGCTGCTGATCCTGCTGTCGCAACCCTTGGTTCGGTCTAATCTTAGACTGGGAATGGACTTCGTATGCTTAGAATGGGGATGAACTCTGTATGCCTAAGTCAACCCATGAAACAAGCGTGCGGGCGTTCAACTGGCTAAAAAGGTATAATGCACAAGCCTGGGATCAGCACGGTCCCCCTCTGCGTGCTACCGATCCCGCTGTCAGTCCTGCTACCACAACCCTCGATCCGATTGGGGCTTAGACATAGAATGTACTCCGCATGCCTAAGCCAACCCATGAAATGAGCATGTGGGCACTCAGCCGACAGGAGAGGCAGAATGCACAATCCGAGGATCGGCCCAGTCCCCCCTACATGCTACCGATCCTGCTGTCGTAACCCTTGATCTGGTCTGCTCTTAGACTGGGAATGAACTTTGTATGCTTAGACTGGGGATGAACTCTGTATGCCTAAGTCAACCCACGAAATGAGCGTACGGGCGCTCAGTCGACCAGAGAGGCAGGATGTGCAAGCCGGGGATTGAATGGGTGGTAGGTGGGTTCAAGCACATCTTCATATTTCTGCCATGCCAACACCATTTTTATGGCTTGTAAATTCATAGAATGGTCCCCTAAGCCTTCATGTGAAGTTTCGTGGCAAGATGACCCATTTTCTATTTTTCATTATTTTTGAAACTTTTTGCGGTTCGGGATTTTTTTAAAATTTTTTTAGAAAGAGTTTTGTCACCAAATTTGGTATAGGTCATCCTTTTATTTTTTTTGGCGTGCACAAAAAAATGCAGCTAAAAACTCGAAGTAGAGAAGATTTTGTGACCGTTTGAAAAAAGTGTCCCCATTTTAGACACTTTAATGGCTACCGGTAGCAAACCTATAAAATCTCAAATGCTCTTTAAGGGCGTGCGAGTTCTCAAGGTTTGATGAGGGATAGGGGGCCAATATAAGGGCCAAGTACCAGCACCCATCGCACATCATGTGCGCACACCCCCCAGCCCCCCCAATCATCGGAAACCCCAATGCCGTCGGATAGGCTCTCCGGTGATGCTCCGATGATGGTGCCCCGAGCGAAAAAAATGTGGCACCAGCACATGCCCGAGCCCAGCATGTGCACCGTGGCTCAAAATCTTAGATTGGGAATGAGCTCCGTATGCTTAGAAATGGAATGAACTCCGTATGCCTAAGCCAACCAACGAAACAAGCGTGCGGGCGCCCAGCCGGCCGGAGAGGCAGAATGCCAAGCCGGGGATCGACCCGGTCCACCCCTGCGTGCTGCAGATCCTGCTACCGTAACCCTCGGTCTGGTCTGATCTTAAACTGGGAATGAACTTCGTATGCATAAGTCAACCCATGAAATAAGCGTACGGGCGCAGAGCCGACCGAAGAGGCATAATGCACAAGCTGAGGATCGGCCCGATCCCCCTCTGCGTGCTGCCGGTCCCACTGCTACAACCCTTGGTCCGCCTGGGGATTAGGCATGGAATGAGCTCCCTACGCCTAAGCCAACCCACGAAACGAGAGTGCGGGGGCTCAACCGGCCACAGAGGCAGAATATGCAAGCTGGAGATCAGCCCAGTCCCCCCTACGTGCTGTCGATCCTGCTACCGCAACCCTCGATCTGGTCCGATCTTAGACTGGGAATGAACTCCGTATGCTTAGACTGGGGATGAACTTCGTATACCTAAGTCAACCCACGAAATGAGCGTGCGGATGCTCAGTCGATCGGAGAGGCCAGCTGGAGAGGCATAATGTGCAAGCTGGGGATCAGCCCGGTCCCCCTCTGCGTGCTACCGATCCTGCTGCCACAACCCTCTGTCCAGTTGGGGCTTAGACATGGAATGTACTCCGTATGCCTAAGCCAACCCACGAAACGAGCGTGCGGGCGCTCAGCTGGCCGGAGAGGCAGAATGCGCAAGTCGGGGATCGGCTCGGTCCCCCTACGCGCTACCGATCCTGCTACCGCAACCCTCGATCCGGCTATCACAACCCTCTATCCGGTCTGATCTTAGACTGGGAATGAACTCCGTATGCTTAGACTGGGGATGAACTTCGTATGCCTAAGTCAACCCACGAAACGAGCATGCGGGCGCTCAGCCGACCAGAGAGGCAGGATGCGCAAGCTGGGGATCGAACGGGTAATAGGTGGGTTCAAGCACATCTTCATATTTCTGCCATGCCAATGCCATTTTTATGGCTTGTAAATTCATACAATGATCCCCTAAGCCTTCATGTAAAGTTTCGTGGCAAGACGACCCGTTTTCTGTTTTTCACGATTTTTAAAACTTTTTACAGTTCGGGATTTTTTTAAATTTTTTTAGAAAGAGTTTTGTCCCCAAATTTCGTAGAGGTGATCCTTGTATTTTTGTTGGCATGCACAAAACAATTCAGCTAAAAACTTGAAGTGGAGAAGATTTTGTGATCGTTTGAAAAAAGTATCCCCATTTCAAACACTTTAATGGCTACTACCAGCAAACCTATAAAATCTCAAATGCTCTTTAAGGGGGTGTGAGTTCTCGAGGTTTGATAAGGGATAGGGGGCCAATATAAGAGCCAAGTTCCAGCACCCATTGCACATCATGTGCGCACACCCCCGGCCCCCCAATGCCGTCGGTTAGGCTTTCCGGTGATGCTCCGACGTGCTGTCGATCCTACTACCGTAACCCTCGGTCCGGTTCGATCTTAGACTGGGAATGAACTCCGTATGCTTAGACTGGGGATGAACTCCGTATGCCTAAGTCAACCCATGAAATGAGCGTGTGGGCGCTTAGCCGATCGGAGAGGTAGGTCGAAGAGGCATAATGCGCAAGCTGGGGATCAGCCCGGTCCCTGTCTACGTGCTACTGATCCCGCTGTCGGTCCTACTGCCACAACCCTTGGTCTGACTGGGGCTTAGATGTGGAATGTATTCCGTATGCTTAGATTGGAGATGAACTCCATATGCCTAAGTTAACCCATGAAACGAGCGTGCGGGCGCTCAGTCGGTCGGAGAGACAGGTCGAAGAGGCATAATGCACAAGCTGGGGATCAGCCCGATCCCCGTCTGCGTGCTGCCGATCCCGCTGTCGGTCCTGCTGCCATAACCCTCGATTCAACTGGGGCTTAGACGTGGAATGTACTCCGTATGCCTAAGCCAACCCATGAAACGAGCGTGCAGGTGCTCAACCGATCGAAGAGGTAGAATGCGCAAGCCGGGGATCGACCCGGTCCCCCCTACGTGCTGCCAATCCTACTACCGCAACCCTCAATCCAGTCTGATCTTAGACTAGGAATGAACTCCGTATGCTTAGATTGGGGATGAACTCCGTATGCCTAAGTCAACCCATGAAACGAGCATACGGGCATTCAGTCGGTCGGAGAAGCATAATGCACAAGCCGACAATCAGCCCCGTCCCCCTCTACGTGCTACCGATCTCGCTGTTGGTCCTGTTACCACAACCCTCGGTTCGACTAGGGCTTAGACGTGGAATGTACTCCATATGCCTAAGCCAACCCATGAAACGAGCGTGCAGGCGCTCAACTGACCGGAGAGGTAAAATACGCAAGCCGAGGATCGGCCCGGTCCCTCCTGCGTACTGCCGATCTTGCTATCACAACCCTTGATCTGATCTGATCTTAGATTGGGAATGAACTCTGTATGCCTAAGTCAACCCACGAAACGAGCGTGCAGGCGTTCAACCGGTCGGAGAGGCAGAATGCACAAGCTGGGGATCAGCTCGGTCTCGTCTGTGTGCTTCGATCTTGCTGCCGTAACCCTCGATCCGATCTGATCTTAGTCTGGGAATGAACTCTATATGCTTAGACTAGGGATGAACTTTGTATGCCTAAGTCAACCCACGAAACGAGCGTGCGAGCGCTCAGCCGACCAGAGAGGTAGGATGCGCAAGCAGGGGATCGAATGGGTGGTAAGTGGGTTCAAGCACATCTTCATATTTCTGCCATTCCAATGCCATTTTTATGGCTTGTAAAGTCATACAATGGTCCCCTAAGCCTTCATGTGAAGTTTCGTTGCAAGACGACCCGTTTTCTATTTTTCACGATTTTTAAAACTTTTTCCGATTCGAGATTTTTTAAAATTTTTTTAGAAAGAGTTTTGTCCCCAAATTTGGTTGAGGTGATCCTTGTATTTTTTTTGGCATGCACAAAAAAATTCAGCTAAAAACTCGAAGTGGAGAAGATTTTGTGACCGTTTGAAAAAAGTGTCCCTATTTCAAACACTTTAATTGCTAATGGCAGCAAACCTATAAAATCTCAAATGCTCTTTAAGGGGGTGTGAGTTCTCGAGGTTTGATGAGGGATAGGGGGCCAATATAAGGGCCCAGTACCAGCACCCATCGCACATCATGTGCGCACCCCCCCCCGACCCCCCCAATCGCTGGAACCCCCAATGCCGTCGGTTGGGCTCTCCAACGATGCTCCGGTGATGGTGCCCCGAGCAAAAACAATGTGGCACCAGCACATGCCTGAGCCCAGCATGTGCACTGTGGCTTAAAATCTTGGATTGGGAATGAGCTCCATATGCTTAGACATGGAATGAACTCCGTATGCCTAAGCTAACCCATGAAACGAACGTGTGGGCGCTCAGTCGGTCGGAGAGGCAGAATGTGCAAGCCAAAGATCGACCTGGTGCCCCCCTACGTGCTGTCGATCCTGCTGCCACAACCCTCGGTCTAGTCTGATCTTAGATTGTGAATGAACTCTATATGCATAAATCGACCCACGAAACGAGCGTGCGGGTGCTGAGCCGGTCGAAGAGGCATAATGCACAAGCCGGGGATCGACCCGGTCCCCCTCTACATGCTGTCGATCCCGCTGCCACAACCCTCAATCCTACTGGGGCTTAGACATGGAATGAGCTCCCTATGCCTAAGCCAACACTTGAAACGAGCGTGCGGGTGCTCAACCGATCGAAGAGACAGAATGCGCAAGCTGGGGATCGGCTCGATCCCCCTGCGTGCTATCGATCCTGCTGCCACAACCCTCGGCCCGATCTGATCTTAGACTAGGAATGAACTTCATATGCTTAGACTGGGGATGAACTCCGTATGCCTATGTCAACCTAAGAAATGAGCATGCAGGCACACAACCGACCAGAGAGGTGGGATGCGCAAGCCGGGGATAGAACAGGTGGTAGGTGGGTTCAAGCACATCTTCATATTTTTGCTGTGCCAATGCCATTTTTATGGCGTCTAAATTCATACAATGGTCCCCTAAGCCTTCATGTAAAGTTTCGTGGCAAGACGACCCATTTTCTATTTTTCAAGATTTTTTAAACTTTTTTCGATTCAGGATTTTTTAAATTTTTTTAGAAAGAGTTTTGTCCCCAAATTTGGTAGAGGTGATTCTTGAATTTTTTTTGGCATGCACAAAAAAATTCAGCTAAAAACTCGAAGTGGAGAAGTTTTTGTGACCGTTTGAAAAAAGTGTCCCCATTTCAGACACTTTAATGGCTACTGGCAGCAAAGCTATAAAATCACAAATGCTCTTTAAGGGGGTGTGAGTTCTCGAGGTTTGATGAGGAATAGGGTGCCAATATAACGTCCAAGTACCAGCACCCATCGCACATCATGTGCACACACCCCCTGGCCCCCCAATCGCCGGAACCCCCAATGCTGTCGGTTAAGCGCTCTGACGATGCTCCGGCGATGATGCTCCGACGATGCTCCGACGATACTCTGCTGTAAATCTCAGTCTGGTCTGATCTTAGACTGGGAATGAACTCCGTATGCATAAGTCAACCCACGAAACGAGCATACGGGTGCTAAGCTAATGCGCAAGCCAATGATCGGCCCAGTCCCCCTCTGCGTGCTGCTAGTCCCGCTGCCACAACCCTCGGTCCGGTTAGCGCTCAGACATGGAACGAGCTCCCTATGCTTGAGCCAACCCACGAAACGGGCATGTGGGGGCTCAGTCGACCGAAGAGGTAGAATGCGCAAGCTGGGGATTGGCCCTATCCCCCCTGCGTGCTGCCGATCCTGCTACTACAACCCTCGGTCTGGTCTGATCTTAGACTGGGAATGAACTCTGTATGCTTAGATTGGGGATGAACTTCGTATGCTTAGACTGGGGATGAACTCCGTATGCCTAAGTCAACCCACGAAACGAGCATGCAGGCACTCAGCCGACCGAAGAGGCATAATGCGTAAGCCAGGGATCAGCCCGATCCCTCTTTACGTGCTGCCGATCCCACTACCACAACCCTCGGTCCGACTGGGGCTTAGACGTGGAATGTACTCTGTATGCCTAAGCCAAGCCACAAAACGAGCGTGCGAGCGCTCAGTCGGCTAGAGAGACAGATTGTGCAAGCCGGGGATCGGCCCGGTCTCCCCTATGTGCTCTCGATCCTGCTGTCGCAACCCTCGATTCGGTCCAATCTTAGACGGGGAATGAACTCCATATGCTTAGACTGGGGATGAACTCCGTATGCCTAAGTCAACCCATGAAACGAGCGTGCAGGCGCTCAGTCGGCCGGAGAGCCCAGTTGGAGAGGCATAATGCTTAAGCCGGGGATCAACTCGATCCCCTTCTACTTGCTGTCGATCCCGCTGCCGATCCTGCTGCCACAACACTCTGTCCGACTGGGGCTTAGACGTGGAATGTACTCCGTATGCCTAAGCCAACCCACAAAATGAACGTGTAGGCGCTCAACCGATCGGAGAGGCAAAATGCGTAAGTCGGAGATCGGTCTGATCCCCCCTACGTGCTGTCGATCCTACTATCGTAACCCTCGATCTAGTCTGATCTTAGATTGGGATTGAACTCCGTACGCTTAGACTGGGGATGAACTCCGTATGCCCAAGTCAACCCACGAAACGAGCGTACGGGCGCTCAGCCGACTAGAGAGGCAGGATGCGCAAGCCGGGGATCGAACGGGTGGTAGGTGGGTTCAAGCACATCTTCATATTTCTGTCGTGCCAATGCCATTTTTATGGCTTGTAAATTCATACAATGGTCCCCTAAGCCTTCATGTGAAGTTTCATGGCAAGACGACCCATTTTCTATTTTTCATGATTTTCAAAACTTTTTACGGTACGGGACTTTTTTAAATTTTTTTAGAAAGAGTTTTGTCCCCAAATTTGGTAGAGGTGATCCTTGTGTTTTTTTTTGGCATGCACAAAAAAATTCAGCTAAAAACTCGAAATGGAGAAGATTTTGTGATCATTTGAAAAAAGTGTCCCCATTTCAGACACTTTAATGGCTACTTGCAGCAAACCTATAAAATCTCAAATGCTCTTTAAGGGGGTGTGAGTTCTCGAGGTTTGATGAGGGATAGGGGTGCAATATAAGGGCCAAGTACCAGCACCCATCGCACATCATGTGCGCACACCCCCCGGCCCTCCAATCGCCGGAACCACCAATGCCGTCGGTTAGGCTCTCCGACGATGCTCCGGCGATGCCCCGGTGATGGTGTCCTGGGTGAAAAAAATGCGGCAGTAGCACATGCCCAGCATGTGCACCATGGTTCAAAATCTTAGATTGGGAATGAGCTCGGTATGCTTAGACATGGAATGAACTCCGTATGCCTAAGCCAACCCACGAAATGAGCGTACGGGCGCTCAGCAGACCGGAGAGGTAGAATGCACAAGCCTGGGATCGACCTGGTCCCCCCTGCATGTTGCCGATCCTGCTGCCATAACCCTTGGTCCGGTCTGATCTTAGACTGGGAATTAACTTCGTATGTTTAAGTCAACCCACGAAATGAGCGTACGGGCACTGAGCTGGCTGAAGAGGCGTAATGCATAAGCTGGGGATCGGCTCGATCCCCCTCTACGTGCTGCCAGTCCCACTGTGACAACCCTTAGTCTGGCTGGGGCTTAGACATGGAATGAGCTCCCTACGCCTAAGCCAACCCATGAAACAGGAGTGTGGGCGCTCAGTCGGACGGAGAGGCAAATGCGTAAGTCGGGGATCGACTCGGTTCCCCCTACGTGCTACCGATCTTGCTGTCGCAACCCTCGATTCGGTCCGATCTTAGACTGAGAATGAACCCTGTATGCTTACACTGGGGATGAACTCCGTATGGCTAAGTAAACCCACGAGACAAGCGTGCGGGCGCTCAGCCGGCCAAAGAGGCATAATGCGTAAGTCGGGGATCAGCTCGGTCCCCCTCTGCGTGCTACCGATCCTACTGTCGGTCCTGTTGCCACAACCCTCGGTCCAGTTGGTGCTTAGATGCAGAATGTACTCTGTATGCCTAAGCCACCCCATGAAACGAGCGTGTGGGTACTCAGCCGATCGAAGAGGCAGAATGCTCAAGTCAGGGATCAGCCCGGTCCCCCTTGCGTTCTGTCGATCCTGCTACCGCAACCCTTGATCTGGTCTGATCTTAGACTGGGAATGAACTCTGTATGCCTAAGCCAACCCACGAAACGAGCGTGCGAGCGCTCAGCTGATCGGAGAGGCTGGTCGGAGAGGCATAATGCGTAAGTCGAGGATCAGCTCGGTACCCCTCTGCGTGCTGCCAATCCAGCTGCCGGTCCTGCTGCCACAACCCTCAGTCTGGCTGGGGCTTAGATGTGGAATGTACTCCGTATGCCTAAGCCAACCCACAAAACGAGCATACGGACGCTCAGTCGGTCGGAGAGGTAGAATGTGAAAACTAGGGATCGACCCAGTCCCCCCTGCGTGCTGCCGATCCCATTACCGCAACCCTCGATCCAATCCAATCTTAGACTGGGAATGAACTTGTATGCTTAGATTGGGGATGAACTCCGTATGCCTAAGTCAACCCATAAAACGAGCATGCGGGCGCTCAGCCGACTAGAGAGGCAGGATATGCAAGCCAGGGATCGAACGGGTGGTAGGCGGGTTCAAGCACATCTTCATATTTCTGCCATGCCAATGCCATTTTTATGGCTTGTAAATTCATACAGTGGTCCCCTAAGCCTTCATGTGAAATTTCGTGGCAAGACGACCTGTTTTCTATTTTTTAGGATTTTTGCGGTTCGGGATTTTTTTAAATTTTTTTAGAAAGAGTTTTGTCCCCAAATTTGGTAGAGGTGATCCTTGTATTTTTTTTGGCATGCACAAAAAAATTCAGCTAAAAACTTGAAGTGGAGAAGATTTTATGACCGTTTGAAAAAAGTGTCCCCATTTCAGACACTTTAATGGCTACTGGCAGCAAACCTATAAAATCTCAAATGCTCTTTAAGGGGGTGTGAGTTCTCAAGGTTTGATGAGTGATAGGGGTGCAATATAAGGGCCAAGTACCAGTACCCATTGCACATCATGTGCGCACACCCCCCGACCCTCCAATCGTCGGAACCACCAATACCGCCGGTTAGGCTCTCTGGAGATGCTCCGACGATGCTCCAGCGACGGTGCCCCAGGTGAAAAAAATGCAGCACCAGCACATGCTCGAGCCCAACATGTGCACTGTGGCTCAAAATCTTAGATTGGGAATGAGCTCCGTATGCTTAGACATGGAATGAACTCTGTATGCCTAAGCCAACCCACGAAACAAGCGTGAGGGCGCTCAGTCAGTCGGAGAGGCAGAATGCGTAAATCGAGGATCGACCCGATCCCCTCTATGTGCTGTCGATCCTACTGCCGCAACCCTCAGTTTGATCTGATCCTAGACTGGGAATGAACTCCGTATGCATAAGTCAACCCATAAAACGAGCGTGCGGGCACTGAGCCGGCTGAAAAGGCATAATGCGCAACCCTCGGTCTGGCTAGGGCTTAGACATGGAATGAGCTCCCTCTGCCTAAGCCAACCCACGAAATGGGCGTGCGGGCGCTCAGTCGGTCGGAGAGGTAGAATACGCAAGTTGGGGATCGGCCCGATCCCCCCTGCGTGCTACCGATCCTGCTGCCACAACCCTTGATCCGATCTGATCTTAGACTAGGAATGAACTCTGTATGCTTAGACTGGGGATGAACTCCGCATGCCTATGTCAACTCACGAAATGAGCGTGCGGGCGCTCAGCCGACCGGAAAGGCCGGTCAAAGAGGCACAATGAGCAAGCCGGGGATCAGCCCGGTCCCCCTCTGTGTGCTACCGATTTTACTGCCAGTCCTGCTGCCACAACCCTCGATCTGGCTGGGGCTTAGATGTGGAATGTACTCCGTATGCCTAAGCCAACCCATGAAATGAGCGTGCAGGTGCTCAACCGATCGGAGAGGTAGAATGCGCAAGTCAGGGATTGACCCGATCCCCTTACGTGCTATCGATCCTGCTGCCGTAACCCTCGATTCGATCTGATCTTAGACTAGGAATGAACTCTGTATGCATAAGTCAACCCACGAAACGAGCGTGCGGGCACTGAGTCAGCCGAAGAGGCTTAATGTGCAAGTCAGGGATTAGCCCGATCCCCCTCTGTGTGTTGCTGATCCCGCTGCCACAACCCTTGGTCGGGCTGGAGCTTAGACATGGAATGAGGTCCCTATGCCTAAGCCAACCCACGAAAACGGATGGACGGGCACTCAACCGACGGGAGAGGCAGAATGCGCAAGTCGGAGATCAGCCTGGTCCCCCCTGCGTGTTGTCGATCATGCTACCGCAACCCTCGGTCTGATACGATCTTAGACTGGGAATGAACTCCATATGCTTAGACTGGGGATGAACTCCGTATGCCTAAGTCAACCCATGAAACAAGCGTGCGGGCACTCAGCCGACCGGAGAGGCTGGCCGGAAGGCATAATGCGCAAGCCGGGGATCAACCCGGTCCCTCTCCGCATGCTACCGATCCTACTGTCGATCCTGCTGCCACAACCCTCGGTCCGACTGGGGCTTAGACGTGGAATGTACTCCGTATGCCTAGGCCAACCCACGAAACGAGCGTGTGGGTCGGAGAGGCAGAATGCGTAAGCCGGGGATCAGCTCGATCCCCCCTGTGTGCTGCCGATCCTACTGTCGCAACCCTTGATCCGGTTCGATCTTAGATTGGGAATGAACTCTATATGCTTAGACTGGGAATAAACTCTGTATGCCTAAGTCAACCCATGAAACGAGCGTACGGGTGCTCAGCCAGTCGGAGAGGCATAATGCGCCAGCTGGGGATCAACCCGATCCCCCTCTACGTGCTGTCGATCTCGCTGCCGGTCCTACTACCACAACCCGGTCCTACTACCACAACCCTCGGTTCGGTTGGGGCTTAGATGTGGAATTTACTCCGTATGCCTAAGCCAACCCAGGAAACGAGCATGCGGGCACTCAACCGACCGGAGAGGCAGATTGCGCAAGTCGAGAATCGGCCCAGTCCTCCTAGCGTGCTGTCGATCCTGCTGCCGCAAAACCCGATCCGGTCCAATCTTAGACTGGGAATGAACTTCGTATGCTTAGACTGGGGATGAACTCCGTATGCCTAAGTCAACGCACGAAACAAGCATGCGGGCGCACAGCCGACCAAAGAGGCAGGATTCGTAAGCTGGGGATCGAACGGGTGTAGGTGGGTTTAAGCACATCTTCATATTTCTTCCATGCCAATGCCATTTTTATGGCTTGTAAATTCATAAAATGGTCCCCTAAGCCTTTATGTGAAGTTTCATGGCAAGACGACCCGTTTTCTATTTTTCATGATTTTCAAAACTTCTTGCGGTTTGGGATTTTTTTAAATTATTTAAGAAAGAATTTTGTCCCCAAATTTGGTAGAGGTGATCCTTGTATTTTTTTTGTCATGCACAAAAAAATTCAGCTAAAAACTCGAAGTGGAGAAGATTTTGTGACCGTTTGAAAAAAGTGTCCCCATTTCAGACACTTTAATGGCTACTGGCAGCAAACCTATAAAATCTCAAATGCTATTTAAGGGGGAGTGAGTTCTCGAGGTTTGATGAGGGATAGGGGGCCAATATAAGGGCCAAGTACCAGCACCCATTGCACATGATGTCCACACACCCCCCGACCCCCCAATCGCTGGAACCCCCAATGCCGCCAGTTAGGCTCTCCGGTGATGCTCCGACGATGGTGCCTCGGGCAAAAAAAATGCGACACCAGCACATGCTCAAGCCCAGCATGTGCACCGTGGCTCAAAATCTTAGATTGGGAATGAGCTTCGTATGCTTAGACATGGAATGAACTCCGTATGCCTAAGCCAACCCACGAAACGAGTGTGCGGGCGCTCAGCCGGTTGGAAAGGCAGAATGTGCAAGCCGGGGATCGAACCGGGGCCCCCTACGTGCTATCAATCCTTCTACCGTAACCCTCATTCTGGTCCAATCTTAGACTGGGAATGAGCTCCGTATGCATAAGT
Source organism: Durio zibethinus (assembly GCF_047325235.1). Taxonomy (NCBI): domain Eukaryota; kingdom Viridiplantae; phylum Streptophyta; class Magnoliopsida; order Malvales; family Malvaceae; genus Durio; species Durio zibethinus. The sequence continues at coordinate 25,908,421 of NC_143165.1, forward strand.
CAATCGACGAAACGAGCGTGCAAGCGCTGAGCCGACCGAAAAGGCATAATGCGTAAGCCGGGGATTGGCCCGGTCCCCCTCTGCCTATTGCCGGTCTCGTTGCCACAACCCACGGTCCGGTTGGGGCTTAGACATGGAATGAGCTCCCTATGCCTAAGCCAACCCATGAAAAGGGCGTGCGGGCGCTCAGCCGACCGGAGAGGCAAAATGTGTAAGCTAGGGATCGACCCGGTCCCCCTGCGTGCTATCGATCCGGCTGTTGCAACCCTCGGTCTGGTTCAAACTTAGACTGGGAATGAACTCCATATGCTTAGACTGGGGATGAACTCCGTATGCCTAAGTCAACCCACGAAACGAGCGTACGGGCGCTCAGCTAGTCGAAGAGGTCGACCGAAGAGGCATATTGCATAAGCCGAGGACCAGCCCGATCCCCCTCTGCATGCTGTCGATCCCGCTGCCAGTCCTGCTACCATAACCCTCGATTGGACTGGGGCTTAGACGTGGAATGTACTTCGTATGCAAAAGTCAACCCATAAAACGAGCGTGCGGACGCTCAGCCGGTCGGAGAGGCAGAATGCGTAACCCAGGGATCGGTTCAATTCCCCTGCGTGCTGTCTATCCTGCTGTCGCAACCCTCGATCCGGTTCGATCTTAGACTGGGAATGAACTCCATACGCTTAGACTGGGGATGAACTCCGTATGCCTAAGTCAACCCACAAAACGAGCGTATAGGCGCTCAGCCGACAGGAGAGGCCGATCGGAGAAGCATAATGCGTAAGCCGGGGATTAACCCAGTCCCCCTTTACGTGCTGCCGATCCCGCTGCCGGTCCTGCTACCACAACCCTCGGTCCAACTGGGGCTTAGACGTGGAATGTACTCTATATGCTTAAGCCAACCCACGAAATGAGCATGCAGGCGCTCAGCCTGTCGGAGAGGCAGAATGCGTAAGTCGGGGATCGACCCGATCCCCCCTTGTGTGCTGTCGATCCTACTAATGCAACCCTTGATCCAGTCCGATCTTACACTGGGAATGAACTCTGTATGCATAAGTCAACCCACGAAACGAGCATGCAGGCGCTGAGGTGGCCGAAGAGGCATAATGCGCAAGCCGGGCTCTGTGTGCTGCTGATCCAGCTGCCACAACCTTCGATCCAGCTGGGGCTTAGACATGGAATGAGCTCCCTATGCCTAAGCCAACCCACGAAACGGGCGTGTGGGCGCTCAGCCAACTGGAGAGGCAGAATGCGCAAGTCGAGGATCGGCTCGGTCCCCCCTGCGTGCTATTGATCCTACTGCCGCAACCCTCGATCCGATTCGATCTTAGACTGGGAATGAACTCCGTATGCTTAGACTAGGGATGAACTCCGTATGCCTAAGTCAACCCATGAAACGAGCTTGCGGGCACTCAGTCGACCAGAGAGGTGATCGGAGAGGCATAATGCATAAGTCGAGGATCAGCCCAATCCTCCTCTACGTGCTGTCGATCCCGCTATCGGTCTCGCTGCCACAACCTTAGGTCCGACTGGGGCTTAGACATGGAATGAACTTCGTATGCCTAAGCCAACCCACGAAACGAGTGTGCAGGCGCTCAGTCGACCGGAGAGGTAGAATGCGCAAGCCGGGGATCGACCCGATCCCCCCCACATGCTGTTGATCCTGCTATCGTAACGCTCGGTCTGGTCTGATCTTAGACTAGGAATGAACTTCGTATGCATAAGTCAACCCACGAAACGAGCGTGCAGGTGCTGAACTGGTCGGATAGGTATAATGCGTAAGTCGGGGATTGACTTGGTCCACCTCTGCGTGCTGCCAGTCCCGTTGCCACAACCCTCAGTCCAGTTGGCGCTTAGACATGGAATGAGCTCCCTATGCCTAAGCCAACTCATGAAACGGGCGTACGGGCGCTCAGCCGACTGGAGAGGCAGAATGCATAAGCCGAGGATCAACCCGGTCCCCTCTGCGTGCTGTCTATCCTGCTACCGCTACCCTCAATCCGGTCCGATCTTAGACTGGGAATGAACTCCGTATGCTTAGACCAGGGATGAAGTCCGTATCCTAAGTCAACCCACAAAACGAGCGTGCGCGTGCTCAGCCAACCGCAGAGGCTGGCCGGAGAGACATAATGCGTAAGTCAGGGATCAACCCAGTCCCCCTCTGCATGTTGCTGATCCCACTGTCGATCCTGCTACCATAACCCTAAGTCCGACTGGGGCTTAGATGTGGAATGTACTCTGTATGCCTAAGCCAACCCACGAAACGAGCGTGCGGGTGCTCAGTCGGTCAGAGACGTAAAATACGCAAGCTGTGAATCGACTCAGTCCCCCTTGGTGCTACCGATCCTGCTGCCGCAACCCACGATTGGGAATGAACTCCGTACGCATAAGTCAACCCACGAAACGAGCGTTCAAGCACTGAGCTGGCCGAAGAGGCATAATGCCCAAGCTGGGGATTGGACCGATCCCCCTCTGCGTGCTGCCAGTCCAGCTACCACAACCCTCAGTCCGACTGGGGCTTAGACGTGGAATGTACTCCGTATGCTTAAGCTAACCCATGAAACGAGCATGCGGGCGCTCAGTCGGTCGGGGAGGTAGAATGCGCAAGCCAGGGATCGATCTGGTCCCCCCTACGTGCTGTCGATCCTACTGCTACAACCCTCAGTCCGATCCGATCTTAGACTGGGAATAAACTCCGTATGCATAAGTCAACCCACGAAACGAGCGTGCAGGCGCTGAGCTGGCCGAAGAGGCATAATGCACAAGCCGAGGATCGGATCGGTCCCCCTCTGCATGCTGTTAGTCCAGCTGCCACAACTCTCGGTCCGACTGGGGCTTAGACATGGAATAAGCTCCCTATGCCTAAGCCAACCCACAAAACGAGCGTGCGGGCACTCAACCGACCGGAGAGGTAGAATGAGCAAGTCAGGGATCGGCCCGGTCCCCCCTGCGTGCTGTCGATCCTGCTACCGCAACCCTCGATCCGGTCTGATCTTAAACTGGGAATGAACTCCGTATGCTTAGATTGGGGATGAACTCTATATGCCTAAGTCAACCCACGAAACGAGCGTGTGGGCGTTCAGCCAGTCGGAGAGGCTGGCCGGAGAGGCATAATACGTAAGCTGAGGATCAGCCCGATCCCCCTTTGTGTGCTGCCGATCCCGCTGCTGGTCCTGCTGCCACAACCCTCAGTTCAACTGGGGCTTAGACTTGGAATGTACTCCGTATGCCTAAGCCAACCCACGAAACGATCGTGTAGGCACTCAACCGGCCAAAAAGGTAGAATACGCAAGCCAGGGATCGGCCCGGTCCCCCCTGCGTGTTGTCGATCCTGCTGCTGCAACCCTCTATCCGGTCTGATCTTAGACTAGAATGAAATCCATATGCTTAAACTGGGGATGAACTCCGTATGCCTAAGTCAACTCACGAAACGAGTGTACGGGTGCTCAACCCACCGAATAATCCGTCCAGAGAGGCATAATGCGTAAGCCAATGATTAGCCCGGTCCCTTTCTACGTGCTGTCGATCCTACTGTCGATCCTGCTGCCACAACCCTCGGTCTGGTAGGGGCTTAGACGTGGAATGTACTTCATATGCCTAAGCCAACCCACGAAACAAGCGTGTGGGCTCTCAGCCGATCGAACAGGCAAAATGCGTAAACCGAGGATCGGCCCAGTCCCCTCTGCATGCTATCGATCATGCTGTTGTAACTCTTGATCCAGTCTGATCTTAGACTGGGAATGAACTCCGTATGCTTAGACTGAGGATGAACTCCGTATGGCTATGTCAACCCACGAAACGAACGTGCGGACGCTCAACCGGTCGGAGAGGTCGGTCGGCGAAGCATAATGGGCAAGCTGAGGATTAGCCTGGCCCCTCTTTGCATGCTGTCGATCTCGTTGCCAGTTTCGCTGCCACAGCCCTCAGTCCGACTGGGGCTTAGACATGGAATGAGCTCCTTATGCCTAAGCCAACCCATGGAACGGGCGTGCGGACGCCTAGCTGGTCGGAGAGGTAGAATGCGTAAGCCAAGGATCAGCCCGGTCCCTCTGCGTGCTGGAGATCCTGCTACCATATCTCTCGGTCCGGTTCGATCTTAGATTGGGAATGAACTTTGTATGCTTAGACTGGTGATCCTTGTATTGTTGTTGGCATGCACAAAAAAATTTAGCTAAAAACTCGAAGTAGAGAAGATTTTGTGACCGTTTGAAAAAAGTGTCTCCATTTCAGACACTTTAATTGCTACTGGCAGCAAACCTATAAAATCTCAATTGCTCTTTAAGGGGGTGTGAGTTCTTGAGGTTTGATGTGGGATAGGTGGCCATTATAAGGGCCAAGTACTAGCACCCATCGCACATCATGTGCGCACACCCCCCGGCCCCCCAAATCGTCGGAACCCCCGATGTCACCGGTTAGGCTCTTCGGCGATGCTCTGACGTTGCTCCAACGATGGTGGCCCGGGCAAAAAAAATGTCACACCGGCACAAGCCTAAGCCCAGCATGTGTTCCGTGGCTCAAAATCTTAGATTGGGAATGAGCTCCGTATGCTTTGACATGGAATGAACTCCGTATGCCTAAGCTAACCCACGAAACGAGTGTGCGGGCGCTCAGCCGGTCGGAGAGGTAGAATGTGCAAGCGAGGGATTGACCAGATCCCCCCCTGTGTACTGTCAATCCTTCTGTCGCAACCCTCGGTTCGATCTGAGCGTGCAGGCGCTGAGCCGACCAAAGAGGCATAATGCATAAGTTGGGGATAGGCCCGGTCCCCCTCTGCGTGCTGTCGGTCCCGTTGCCACAACCCCAGGTCTGGCTTGGGCTTAGACATGGAATGAGCTCCCTATGCCTAAGCCAACGCAAGAAACAGGCGTGCAGGTGCTTAGCCGGCCAGAGAGGCACAATGTCTAGTCAGGGATCGGTTCAGTCCCCCCTGCGTACTGTCGATCCTGCTACCGTAACCCTCGATCCGGTCTGATCTTAGACTGGGAATGAACTCCGTATGCTTAGACTGGTGATGAACTTCGTATGCCTAAGTCATCCCACGAAACGAGCGTGCGGGTGCTCAGCTGGCCGAAGAGGTCGGTCGAAAAGGCATAATGCGCAAGCTGGGGATCAGCCCGGTCCCCCTCTGCGAGCTATCGATCCCGCTGTCGGAACTGCTGCCATAACCCTCGGTCCGACTGGGGCTTAGATGTGGAATGTACTCCATATGCCTAAGCCAACCCGCAAAATGAGCGTGCGGGCCCTCAGTCGGTCGGAGAGGTAAAATGTGCAAGCCGACGATCGGCTCGGTCCCCACTGCGTGCTGCCGATCCTGCTACCGCAACCCTCGATCTGGTCTGATCTTAGACTGGGAATGAACTCCATATGCTTAGACTGGGGATGAACTCTGTATGCCTAAGTCAACCCACGAAACGAGCGTGTGGGCACTCAATGGACCGGAAAGGTAGGATGTGCAAGCCGAGGATGAGGGATAGGGGGCCAATATAAGGGCCAAGTACCAGCACCCTTCCCACATCATGTGCTCACACCCCCAGCCCCCCAATCGTCAGAACCCCCAATGCTGTCGGTTAGGCTCTCTGGTGATGCTCCGACGATGCTCCGGTAATGGTACCCCGGGTGAAAAAAATGCGGCACCAGCACATGCCCGTGCCCAGCATGTGCACCGTGGCTTAAAATCTTAGATTGGTAATGAGCTCCGTATGCTTAGACATGGAATGTACTCCGTATGCCTAAGCCAACCCACGAAACAAGCGTACGGGCACTCAACCGACCGGAGAGGTAGAATGCACAAGCCGAGGATCTGCCCGGTCCCTCCTGCGTGCTATCGATCCTGCTATCGCAACCCTTGATCCGATTCGATCTTAGACTGGGAGTGAACTCCGTATGCTTAGATTGCGGATGAACTTCGTATGCCTAAGTCAACCCATGAAACACACATGCAGGTGCTCAACCGACCGGACAGGTCGACCGGAGAGGCATAATGCGCAAGCCAGCGATCAACCTGATCCCCTTCTATGTGCTATCGATCCCGCTGTCGGTCCTGCTACCACAACCCTTGGTCCGACTGGGGCTTAGACGTGGAATGTACTCCGTATGCCTAAGCCAACCTATGAAATGAGCATGCGGGTTCTCAGCCAATCGGAGAGGCAGAATGCACAAGCCGGGGATCGGTTCGGTCCCCCTTGCGTGCTGTCGATGCTGCTGCCGCAACCCTCAATTCGGTCTAATCTTAGACTGTGAATGAACTCCGTCTGCTTAGACTGGGGATGAACTCTGTATGCCTAAGTCAACCCACGAAACGAGCATACGGGCGCTCAGCCGACCAGAGAGGCAGGATGCGTAAGCCGAGGATCGAACGGGTGGTAGGTGGGTTCAAGCACATCTTTATATTTCTGCCATGCCAATGCCATTTTTATGGCTTGTAAATTCATACAATGGTCCACTAAGCCTTCATGTGAAGTTTCGTGGCAAGACGACCCGTTTTCTATTTTTCATGATTTTTGAAACTTTTTGTGGTTCATGATTTTTTAAAATTCTTTTAGAAAGAGTTTTGTCTCCAAATTTGGTAGAGGTGATCCTTGTATTTTTTTTGGCATGCAAAAAAAAAATTCAGCTAAAAACTCAAAGTGGAGAAGATTTTGTGGCCATTTGAAAAAAGTGTCCCCATTTAAGACACTTTAATGGCTACTGGTAGCAAACCTATATGAGTTCGTATGAGTGGAGAAGATTTTGTAACTCGGTATGGTTCGTATGAGTTCTTGGTGATGCCTTTCAGACTCACGAATGCCCCAGCAACATTCTGCACCCTTATGAACAAGGTATTTCCGTCATTCTTTGATCGGTTTGTTGTGGTTTATTTGGATGACATTGTGATCTACAGCTAGACTTTGGGAGAGCATGTAAACCACTTGAGACAGGTGTTCGAGGTGTTGCGGGTGCACAAGCTGTTTGTCAAGAGGGAGTAGTTCTCATTCGCCCAGCAGGAGATCCCGTTCCTTGGCCACATAGTGGGAGGTGGCAAGATACGCATGGATGAAGGCAAGATACATGCCATCCTGGAGTGGTAACTGCCAGCCAAGGTCACTGAGTTGAGATCGTTCCTTGGGCTGGTCAACTACTACAGGCGCTTCATCAAAGGTCACTCAGCAGTAGCCACGCCATTGACTAACTTGCTCAAGAAAGGGAGACCATGGGAGTGGAGTGTAGGGTGCCAGGAAGCCTTTGACAGGATGAAGTGGGCTGTGATCGAGGAGCCAGTCTTGGCCTTGCCAGACATGCCAAGCCGTATGAGGTGTATACAAATGCATCAGACTTTGCCATAGGGGGCGTGTTGATGCAAGAGGGACATCCAGTCACGTTCGAGAGCAGGAAACTAAACGAGACTGAACGCAAGTACACGGTCGAAGAGAAAGAGATGACTGCAGTGGTGCACTGTTTACGCACTTGGCGCCATTACCTGTTGGGGTCGAGGTTCATGGTGAGGATGGACAATGTGGTGACCAGCTACTTCTAGACGCAGAAGAAGCTGTCCCCCAAGTAGGCAAGATGGCAAGATTTTCTTACGGAATTTGACATTCAGATGGAGTACAAGCCGGGACGGGCGAACCTAGTGGCAGACGCCCTGAACAGGAAGGCTAACCTTTCTGCCATTAGCCAACCAGAGGGGTCACTAGTGCCGCACATCAAGGAGGGACTTGCGCATGATCCTACAGCCAAAGCTCTGATGGAGTACAGCCAGCAAGGTAAGACTAGGCGATTTTGGTTATAGGATGGTTTACTGTACACCAGGGGTAGTAGACTGTTTGTGTCATAGCACGGAAAGCTCCGCAAGGAAGTTTTGCAAGAGTGTCATGATTCAAGGTGGGTTGGACACCGAAAGTGAGTCGCACCTTGGCGTTGATCGAGGACCAGTACTACTGGCCGTACATGAGGGATGATGTGGAGGCCTATGTGAAAACTTATCTTGTGTGCCAATAGGACAAGGTGGAGCTCAAGAAACCAGGCGGTCTCTTAGAGCCATTGCCAGTGCTAGAGTGACCATGGGAGAGTGTTTCTCTGGACTTTATAGTCAATCTACCCAAAGCAGAAGGGTTTGGAAGCATCATGGTAGTGGTGGACAGGTTTTGCAAGTATGGAATCTTCATTCCAGCAACCAAGGAATGCCCAGCCGAGGAGGCAGCTCGATTGTTCTTGAAGAACATGGTTAAGTACTGGGGAGTGCCGAGGACCATTGTTAGTGATCGGGATGGGCATTTCACGGGTAGGTTCTAGATTGAGTTGTTCAAGCTATTGGGGTCAGACTTGAATTTTTCCACCAGCATGTATCCGCAGATCGATGGGCGGACAGAGCGAGTAAATGGACTATTAGAGGTCTACCTCAGGCACTATGTGAGTGCCACACAAAGGGATTGGCCAAAGCTGCTAGATATTGCACAGATTTCCTACAACTTGCAAAGGAGCGAGGCAACAAACCAGAGCCCATTTGAGGTTGTGACAGGGCAACAACCACTAACACCCGGTTCGATTGCTGCAGGTTATACAGGGTCGAATCCAGCAGCATACAAGTTTGCCAAGGCATGGCAGGAGCAAACTGACTTGGCCAGAGTTTGTCTACACAAGGCGGCCAAGAGGTCGAAGAGGTGGGCAGACCAGAAGAGGTGGGATGTACAATTCCAAGTTGGAGACTTAGTGTTGGTGAAGCTGCATCCCATTGTGTGCCATAGAGGGCTGCACAAAGGCCTAGTCCAGAGGCATGAGGGACCTTTTCGAGTAGTCAAGAGGGTAGGCAAGGTTGCCTACAAGCTAGATATGTCACCCAAGCTGAAGGTACACCCGGTGTTCCATGTGAGCATGCTCAAGCCGTTCCATGAGGATGAAGGAGATCCAACACGGGCAGAGTCAAAGTGTGCACCATTAGGAGCAAGGGCCTCATATGAGAAGGAGGACCATAGCATCATGGCTGACCAGGAGGTGAGATGGAAGAATTATCAACCAAGACATGAGTACTTGGTACGCTGGAAGGGACTTTTAGACAATGAGGTGAACTGGGAACTAGCAGAAGACTTATGGCAGTTTGGAGACCAGATCAGGTAGTACCATCCAAAAGACACAATGAGGGCGTTGCATAATCAGGTAGGGGAGAATGTCATGCCCTGGGCGGGCACACCAGGCACATCAGGCAGACTAGTAGGTGAGCCAGAGATTGAGGCTCGCAGACCAGGCATGCTGGTGGGTATCAGTGTGCAAAGCCTAGCAAACGAGTTCAGAACGCCCACCCAACTTGCAGGCCAGCCTGTGAGACCAAGGCTTGGCATACAAGCTTCCTGCACCATATCCAGAAGGGCCCAAGGTGCTGGACACGAAAGGGAAGCTTCTGGAAGCAGGCAGGATCAGCTGGAGCATCCTGGCAGATTTGGTTGACCCTGAAAATCAGGAGTTAGCATCCTGATTGATTGTAATCTGTATAATCCCATGATTTTAGCCTTTATTCTAGGGATATGCCATTAAGTTGTAGCAAGAGCCTCAACTATAAATAGAGGGCTGCTCCACTTTCATTTGTACACCATCAAACACTTCTATTTCAGTGAATACAAGAGCATTTCCAGAATTCTGTCTTGTTATCCTGTTTCCCTTTAACTTGCGTAATTAGCCCTTCCCATTGTTCTAGTGCCCGCACGCTTGTGTTTTAGGCTAACTTAGGCATAAAGGAGGAGATTCCAAGCCTAAGGCCGCACGGTTTTTGAGTTAAGGTCGGAGCCCGTGACACTTAGACTGGGGATGAACTCCATATGCCTAAGTCAACCCACAAAACGAGCGTGCGGACGCTCAGCCGATCAGAGAGGCAAGATGCGCAAGTCGGGGATCGAACGGGTGGTAGGTGGGTTCAAGCACATCTTCATATTTCTGCCATGCTAATGCCATTTTTATGGCTTGTAAATTCATACAATGGTCCCCTAAGCCTTCATGTGAAGTTTCGGGGCAAGATGACCCGTTTTTTATTTTTCATGATTTTCGAAACTTTTTACGGTTCAAGATTTTTTTAAATTTTTTTAGAAAGAATTTTGCCCCAAATTTAGTAGAGGTGATCCTTGTATTTCTATTGGCATGCATAAAAAAATTTAGCTAAAAACTCGAAGTGGAGAAGATTTTGTGACCGTTTGAAAAAAGTGTCACATTTCAAACACTTTAATGGCTACTGGCAGCAAACCTATAAAATCTCAAATGCTCTTTAAGGGGGTGTGAGTTCTCGAGCTTTGATAAGGGATAGGGGGCGAATATAAGGGCCAAGTACTAGCACCCATTGCACATCATGTGCGCACACCCTCGGCCCCCCCATGCGCAAGAACCCCCAACGCCGCTGGTTAGCGTCTCCGGCGATGCTCCTATGCTCAGCCGGCCAGAGAGGTAGAATGCGCAAGCCGGGGATCGGCCCAGTCCCCCATGCGTGCTACTGATCCTGCTGTCGCACCCTTCGGTTCGGTCTGATCTTAGACTGGGAATGAACTCCGTATGCTTAGACTGGGGATGAACTCCGTATGCCTAAGTCAACCCACGAAACGAGCGTGCGGGCGCTCAGCCGACCGGAGAGGCAAGATGCGCAAGCCGGGGATCAGCCCAATCCCCCTCTGCGTGCTGCCGATCCCGCTGTCGGTCATGCTACCACAACCCTCAGTCCAGCTGGGGCTTAGATGTGGAATGTACTCCGTATGCCTAAGCCAACCCATGAAACGAGCGTGCCGGTGCTCAGCCAGTCAGAGAGGTAGAATACGCAAGCCGAGGATCAGCCCGGTCCCCCATGCGTGTTGCCGATCTTGCTACCGCAACCCTCGATCTAGTCTGATCTTAGACTGGGAATCAACTCTGTATGCTTAGATTGAGGCTGAACTCCGTATGCCTTAGTCAAACCACGGAACGAGCGTGTGGGCGCTCAGTCGACCAGAGAGGCAGGATGCGCAAGCCGGGGATCGAACGGGTGGTAGGTTGGTTCAAGCACATCTTCATATTTCTGCCGTGCCAACGCCATTTTTATGGCTTGTAAATTCATACAATGGTCCCCTAAGCCTTCGTGTGAAGTTTCGGGGCAAGATGACCCGTTTTTTATTTTTCATGATTTTCGAAACTTTTTACGGTTCAAGATTTTTTTTAATTTTTTTAGAAAGATTTTTGCCCCAAATTTAGTAGAGATGATCCTTGTATTTTTGTTGGCATGCACAAAAAAATTCAGCCAAAAACTCGAAGTGGAGAAGATTTTGTGACCGTTTGAAAAAAGTGTCCCATTTCAGACATTTTAATGGCTACTGGCAGCAAACCTATAAAATCTCAAATGCTCTTTAAGGGGGTGTGAGTTCTCGAGGTTTGATAAGGGATAGGGGGCGAATATAAGGGCCAAGTACTAGCACCCATTGCACATCATGTGCGCACACCCTCGGCCCCCCCAATCACCGGAACCCCCAACGCCGCTGGTTAGCGTCTCTGGCGATGCTCCGATGATGCTCCAGCGACGGTGCCCCGAGCGAAAAACATGCTGCACCAGCACATGCCTGAGCCCAGCATGTGTACCGTGGCTCAAAATCTTAGACTGGGAATGAGCTCTGTATGCTTAGACATGGAATGAACTCTGTATGCCGAAGCCAACCCATGAAACGAGCATGCGTGCGTGCTGTCGGTCCTGCTACCACAACCCTTGATCTGACTGGGGCTTAAACATGGAATGAGCTACCTATGTCTAAGCCAACCCACGAAACGGGCATGCAGGTGCTCAGCCGGTTGAAGAGGCAGAATACGTAAGCCGGGGATCGACTTGGTCCCCCCTGCGTGCTACCGATCCTACTACCGTAACCCTCGGTCTGATCCGATCTTAGACTGGGAATGAACTCTGTATGCTTAGATTGGGGATGAACTCTGTATGCCTAAGTCAACCCATGAAACGAGCGTGCGGGCGCTCAGCCGACCGGAGAGGCATAATGCGCAAGCCGAGGATCAGCCTGGTCCCTCTTTGCGTGCTGTCGATCCCGCTGCTAGTCCTGCTGCAACAACCCCCGATTGATGACGGTGTGAGTTCTCGAGGTTTGCTGAGGGATAGGGGGCCAATATAAGAGTCAAGTACCAGCACCCACCGCACATCATGTGCGGACACCCCTCGGCCCCCCCAATCGTCGAAACCCCTAATGCCGTCGGTTAGGCTCTTCGATGATGCTCCGACGATGGTGCCCCGGGCAAAAAAACATACGAAACTAGCACATGCCCGAGCCCAGCATGTGCATCATGGCTCAAAATCTTAGACTGGGAATGAGGTCCGTATGCCTAAGCCAACCCATGAAATGAGCGTACGGGCACTCAGTCAGTCGGAAAGATAGAACGTGAAAGTCAGGGATCGACCTGGTCCCCCCAGCGTGCTGTCGATCCTGCTACCACAACCCTCAATCCAGTCCGATCTTAGACTGGGAATGAACTCCGTATGCATAAGTCAACCCACAAAATGAGTGTGCGGGCATTAAGCCAATCGAAGAGGTGTAATGCGCAAGCCGGGGATCGACTCGGTCCCCCTCTGCGTGCTGCCGGTCCCGCTGCCACAACCCTCGGTCCGGCTGGGGCTTAGACATGGAATGAGCTCCCTATGCCTAAGCCAACCCACGAAACAGGCGTGCGGGCACTTAGTCGATCGGAGAGGCAAAATGAGCGAGCCGAGGATCGGCCCGGTCCCCCTGCGTGTTACCGATCAATCTACCACAACCCTTGATTCGGTTCGATCTTAGACTGGGAATGAACTTCGTATGCTTAGACTGGGGATGAACTCCGTATGCCTAAGTCAACCCACGAAACAAGCGTGCAGGCACTCAGCCGGCCGGAGAGGTAGAATGCGTAAGCCAGGGATCGGCCTGATCCCCCTCTGCGTGCTACCGATCCTGTTGCCGGTCCTACAACCACAACCCTCGGTCCGGTTGAGGCTTAGACATGGAATGTACTCCGTATGCCTAAGCCAACGTACGAAACGATCATGCGGGCTCTCAGTCGGCTGGAGAGGTAGAATGTGCAAGCCAGGGATCGATCCGATCCCCCTACGTGCTGCCGATCTTGCTGCCGCAACCTTCGATCCGGTCTGACCTTAGACTGGGATTGAACTCTGTATGCTTAGATTGGGTTGAACTCCGTATGCCTAAGTCAACCCACAAAACGAGCGTGCGGGCACTCAGTCGACTAGAGAGGTAGGATGCGCAAGTCAGGGATCGAACGGGTGGTAGGTGGGTTCAAGCACATCTTCATATTTCTGCCATGCCAATGCCATTTTTATGGCTTGTAAATTCATACAATGGTTCCCTAAGCCTTCATGTGAAGTTTCGTGGCAAGTCGACCCGTTTTCTATTTTTCATGATTTTTGAAACTTTTTACAGTTGGGGATTTTTTTAAATTTTCTTAGAAAGAGTTTTGTCCCCAAATTTGGTAGAGGTGATCCTTGTATTTTTGTTGGCATGCACAAAAAAAGTCAGCAAAAAACTCGAAGTGGAGAAGATTTTGTGACTGTTTGAAAAAAATGTCCCCATTCCAGACACTTTAATGGTTACTGGCAGCAAACCTATAAAGTCTCAAATGCTCTTTAAGGGGGTGTGAGTTTTCGAGGTTTGATTAGGGATAGGGGGCGAATATAAGGGCCAAGTACCAGCACCCATCGCACATCATGTGCGCACACCCCTCGGCCCCCCCAATCGACGGAACCCCCAATGCCATCTGTTAGGCTCTCCTCCGACGATGCTCCGACGATGGTGCCCCAGGTGAAAAAAATGCAGCACCAGCATATGCCTAAGCCATGTAATGAACACTGTATGCCATGGCTCAAAATCTTACACTGGGAATGAGCTCCATATGCTTAGACATGGAATGAACACTGCATGCCTAAGCCAACCCACGAAACAAGCGTGCGGGCGCTTAGCTAGCCGGAGAGGCAGAATGCACAAGTCAGGGATCGACCTATTCCACCCCTGCATGCTATCGATCCTACTGTCAGAACCCTCAGTTCAGTCTGATCTTAGACTGGGAATGAATTCCATATGCATAAGTCAACCCACGAAACGAGCGTGCGGGCAATGCCATTTTTATGGCTTGTAAATTCATACAATGGTCCCTTAAGCCTTCATGTGAAGAGGCCGGCCAATTCAGGCATAATGTGCAAGCCGAGGATCAACTTGGTCCCCTCTGCATGCTACTGATCCCGCTGCCGGTCCTGCTGCCACAACCCTCGGTCTGGCTGGGGCTTAGACATTGAATGCACTCCGTATGCTTAAGCCAACCCACGAAACGAGCGTGCGGGTGCTCAACCGGCCGGAGAGGCAGAATGCGCAAGCCGGGGATCGACCTGGTCCTTCCCTGCGTGCTGTCAATCTTGCTGCCATAACCCTCAGTCCATCTTAGACTGGGAATGAACTCCGTATGCTTAGACCACGAAATGAGCGTGCGGGCGTTGAGCCGACCGGAGAGGTAGAATGCGGAAGCCGGGGATCGACCCGGTCCCCCCTGCGTGTTGCCGATCTTGCTGCCCCAACTCTTGGTCTGGTCCGATCTTAGACTGGGAATAAACTTCGTATGCATAAGTCAACCCACGAAACGAGCGTACGGGCGCTGAGCCGATCGAAGAGGCATACTGCGCAAGCCGGGGATCGACCGGGTCCCCCTCTACGTGCTACCGGTCCCACTGCCACAACCCTCGATCCGGTTGGCGATTAGACATGGAATGAGCTCCCTATGCCTAAGCCAACCCACGAAACGGGTGTGCAGGGGCTCAACCGACTGGAGAGGCAAAATAAGCAAGTCGGGGATCGGCCCGATCCCCCCTGTGTGCTGTCGATCCTGCTACTGCAACCCTCAGTTTGGTCCAATCTTAGACTGGGAATGAACTCCGTATGCTTAGACTGGGGATGAACTCCATATGCCTAAGTCAACTCACGAAACGAACGTACGGACGCTCAGCCGACCAGAGAGGTCGGATGCGCAAGCCGGGGATCGAACGGGTGATAGGTTGGTTCAAGCACATCTTCATATTTTTGCCATGCCAATGCCATTTTTATGGCTTGTAAATTCATACAATGGTCCCTTAAGCCTTCATGTGAAGAGGCCGGCCGATTCAGGCATAATGTGCAAGTCGAAGATCAGCCTGGTCCCCTCTGCGTGCTGCTGATCCCGCTGCCAGTCCCGCTACCACAACCCTCGATCTGGCTAGGGCTTGGACATTGAATGTACTCCGTATGCCTAAGCCAACCCACGAAATGAGCGTACAAGCACTCAACTGACCGAAGAGGCAGAATGCGTAAGCCGGGGATCGACCTGGTCCCTCCCTGTATGCTATCGATCTTGCTACCGTAACCCTCGGTCCGATCCGATCTTAGACTGGGAATGAACTCCGTATGCATAAGTCAACCCATGAAACGAGCGTGCGGGTGTTGAACCGATCGGAGAGGTAGAATGCGCAAGCCGGGGATTGGCTCGATCCCCCCTGCGTGTTGCTGATCCTGCTACCCCAACTCTCGGTCTGGTCCGATCTTAGACTGGAAATGAACTCCGTATGCATAAGTCAACCCATGAAACGAGCGTGCGGGCACTGAGCCGGTCGAAAAGGCATAATGTGCAAGCCAAGGATCGACCGGGTCCCTCTCTACGTGCTACCGATCCCGCTGCCACAACCCTCGATCCGGCTGGGGATTAGACATGGAATGAGCTCCATATGCCTAAGCCAACCCACGAAACGGGCGTGCGGGCGCTCAGCCGACCGAAGAGGCAAAATGAACAAGTCGGGGATCGGCCCGGTCCCCCCTGCGTGCTACCGATCCTGTTGTCGTAACCCTCGGTCCGATCCGATCTTAGACTGGGAATGAACTCCGTATGCTTAGACTGGGGATGAACTCCGTATCCCTAAGTCAACCCATGAAACAAGCGTGTGGGCACTCAGCCGACCGGAGAGGAATAATGCGTAAGCGGAGGATCAACTCGGTCCCCCTCTGCGTGCTGTCGATCCCGCTGCCGGTCCTGCTGCCACAACCCTCGGTCCGGCTGGGGCTTAGACATGGAATGTACTTTGTATGCCTAAGCCAACCCACGAAATGAGCGTGCGTGCGCTCAACCGATCGAAGAGGCAAAATAAGCAAGCCGGGGACCGGCCCGGTCCCCCCTGCGTGCTGTCGATCCTGCTGCCGCAACCCTCAATCCGGTCTGATCTTAGACTAGGAATGAACTCGTATGCTTAGACTGGGAATGAACTCCATATGCCTAAGTCAACCCATCAAACGAGCATGCGGGTGCTTAGCCGACCAGAGAGGCAGGATGCGCAAGGCGGGGATCAAACGGGTGGTAGGTGGGTTCAAGCACATCTTCATATTTCTGCCGTGCCAATGCCATTTTTATGGCTTGTAAATTCATACAATGGACCCCTAAGCCTTCATGTGAAGTTTCATGGCAAGATGACCCATTTTTTATTTTTCACGATTTTTGAAACTTTTTACGGTTCGGGATTTTTTTAAATTTTTTTTGAAAGATTTTTGTCCCCAAATTTGGTAGAGGTGATCCTTGTATTCTTGTTGGCATGCACAAAAAGATTCAGCTAAAAACTCGAAGTGGAGAAGATTTTGTGATCGTTTGAAAAAAGTGTCCCTATTTCAGACACTTCAATGGCTACTGGCAGCAAACCTATAAAATCTCAAATGCTCTTTAAAGGGGTGTGAGTTCTCGATGTTTGAGGAGTGATAGGGGGCCAATATATGGGCCAAGTACCTGCACGCATCGCACATCATGTGCGCACACCCCCCGGCCCCCCAATCGTCGGAACCCCCAATACCGCCGGTTAGGCTCTCCAGCGATGGTGTCCCGGGCGAAAAAAATACGGCACCAGCACATGCCCGAGCCCAGCATGTGCATCGTGGCTCAAAATCTTAGACTAGGAATGAGCTCCGTAGGCTTAGACATGGAATGAACTCTGTATGCCTAAGCCTTCCCATGAAACGAGCGTGTAGGCGCTCAGCTGGCCGGAGAGGCAGAAGGCGCAAGCCGGGAATCGACCCGATCACCCCTGTGTGCTGTCGATCCTGCTACCGTAACCCTTGGTCTACTCCGATCTTAGACTGGGAATGAACTCCGTATGCATAAGTCAACCCACGAAATGAGCGTACGGGCGCTGAGCCTGTCGAAGAGCCATAATGCGCAAACCAGGGATCGGCCTGGTCCCCCTCTGCGTGCTGCCAGTCCCGCTACCACAACCCTCGGTCCGGCTGGGGCTTAGACATGGAATGAGCTCTCTATGCCTAAGCCAACCCACGAAACGGGCGTGCGGGCTGTCAACTGACCGGAGAGGCAAAATGTGCAAGTCGAGGATCGGCCTGATCCCCCTGCGTGCTGTCGATCCTGCTGCCGCAACCCTCAGTCTGGTCCGATCTTACACTAGGAATGAACTCCGTATGCTTAGACTGGGGATGAACTCCGTATGCCTAAGTCAACCCACGGAACGAGCATGCAGGCGCTCAGCCGATCGGAGAGGTCGGCCGGAGAGGCATAATGCGTAAACCGGGGATCAGCCTGGTCCCCCTTTACGTGCTACCGACCCCGTTGCTGGTCCTGCTGCCACAACCCTAGGTCTGGCTGGGGCTTAGACATGCAATGTACTCCATATGCCTAAGCCAACACACGAAACGAGCGTACGAGCGCTCAGCCAGCCGAAGAGGCAGAATGCGCAAGCTGGGGATTGGCCTGATCCCCCCTGTGTGCTGTTGATCCTGCTGCCGCAACCCTCGATCCGGTCCGATCTCAGACTAGGAATGAACTTCGTATGCTTATGTCACGCCTTGGACGGATGCACCAGGCACATCAGGCAGACCAACAGGTGAGCCAGAGGTTGAGGCCCGCAGACCAAGCATGCTGGCGGGTATCTGTGCGCAAAGCCTAGTAAACAAGTTCAGAATGCCCGCCCAACTTGCAGGCCAGCTCGTGAGACCAAGGCCTGGCATACAAGCTACCCGCACCACATCCAGAAGGGCCCAAGGTGTTGGACACGCAAGGGATGCTTCTGGAAGCAGACAGGATCAGTTGGAGCATCCTGGTAGATTTGGTTGACCTTGAAAATCAGGAGTTAGCATCCTGATTGATTGTAATCTATATAATCCCATGATTTTAGCCGTTATTCTAGGGATATGCCATTAAGTTGTAGCTGGAGCCTCAACTATAAATAGAGGGCTGCTCTACCCTCATTTGTACACCATCAAACACTTCTGTTTCAGTGAATACAAGAGCATTTCTAGAATTCTATCTTGTTATCCTGTTTCTCTTTATCTTGCGTAATTAGCCCTTCCCATTGTTCTAGTGCCCGCACGCTTGTGTTTTAGGCTGACTTAGGCATAAAGGAGGAGATTCCAAGCCTAAGGCCACACGGTTTCTGAGTCTAAGGTCAGAGCCTGTGACAGTTGGTATCAGAGCAAGTTCGATTCTGCGTGTTTGTGTTGTGCAGGTTAGATCGTGATTGAGGAGATGGCATCCCAAAGTGACGTTGCTAGCCAACAACCAGAGGCCCAAGAGCATGGGCGTGGAAAAGGCAAGAAAGCCAGTTCTAGAGATATCTGCTCTACCATGGACGATAGGCTGGCCAAGGGGGAGGTGACCGTAGGCAACATGGGGGAGAAGCTTGAGGAGGTAGAGACTCACATTGCATCGCTAGACTCCATGGGGAAGGAGATCCAAAGTGAGCTGGAAGCTGCTCTCAACAAAGGCTTGGATGTGTTCACCTGAAAGAATCAGACCTTGGAAGCTGAAGTGCTGACCTTGCATGATGGCATGGAGGCCATGCACCAGCGGATGGAAGAGCTTGCCAGTGAGCTCGTTACTTGCAAGACTGCCATTGGGAATGGCATGTTTGCTAGAGTGTCCAAGTCCAGATTGGATGTCCCCAAGCCTAAGGAGTTTAAGGGGACTAGGGCGGCTAAGGAAGTAGACAACTACCTTTAGGGTATGGAGTAGTACTTCCAAGCCATGGGCATGCAAGGCGAGGCGATAAAGGTAAGCACCGCTGCTATGTATCTCACTAATGTAGCCTTATTGTGGTGGAGGCGTAGGTGTGATGATGTCAGGCGTGGGAGCGCCAAGATTGGAACCTGGGCAGAGTTCCAAAAAGAGTTCAGAGAACAATTTTACTTGGAGTATACTGATGATGAGGCATGGGCAAAGTTACGTAGGCTGAGCCAGCAAGGGGACATAAGGGAGTTTGTCTAAAAATTTTCTAAACTGATGCTACAGATCTCGGATCTAGGTGAGAAGGATGCCTTCTTTGCTTTCATGGATGGGCTGAAGCTGTGGGTGAAGCATGAGCTGCAAAGGAAAGGAGTTCATGACTTGGCTAAAGCCATGACTACTGTCGAGGCCTTGATAGAGTTCAAGCCTCTGAACAAGTTCGAGTTTACCAAGCCCAAAGGTAAGGACAGGGATGATAGGGACTAAAAGATGCAATCCAAAGGGCAAGACCATGACCAAGAGTCCAAGGATGGAGACCGAGATTGTTCAACCAAGGATGGCAAGAGGAAGCCACCAGCAGGCAAGTGGAAAGCAAAAAGGGACCGAGAGCCACTAACATGCTACTATGTGGAGGGAGCCACATAGCGCGAAATTGCTTGCAGAAGGGCAAGCTGGCTGCTGTAGGCAAGGAGTCTGATGAGGAGCCAGAGTTAGGGGCAACAAAGCTTGGGTCGTTAGTGCTCAATGCTGTCCAGAGTAAGGGGAGCTGCAAGCCAAAGGGCTTGATGTTTATGGATCTGATGGTTATGGGTCAGAAGGTGAGCGCACTGGTGGACACAGGTGCCTCACATCTTTTTATTTCAGGTGATGGAGCCCGAAAGCTTGGACTGAAGGTGCAGAAAGGGACTGGTACCATTAAAACGGTGAACTCCAAGGAAGTTTCAGCCATTGGAGTAGCATGGGGAGTGGAGTTGTAGCTTGGAGACTGGAAAGGCAAGGAGACCATTGAGGTAATACCCCTTGACGACTATGAGTTTATGATTGGGTTGGATTTCCTTGTTTGGATTAACGCCCTCCTTGTGCCTTTTATCGATTGTGTTTGCATCTTGGATGCACGGTGCCAATGCCTAGTGCCATTGACGAGAGGGTCTGGAGTTGGGTCATGAGTGGCGTCAGCCATCCAATTTGCCAAGGTGATAAGCAGACAAGAAGACACTTTCTTGGCAGCCCTGAAATATGATGAGCCAAGGAAGAAGGAGACTGAGTCACCCTTGGAGGTGCTAAAGGTGCTGAAGACCTTTAGTGATGTGATGCCCGCAAAGCTACCTAGCAAGCTACCACCTAAGAGGGAGGTGGACCACAAGATCGAGCTGGTGTCCGAGGCCAAGCCACCAGCCAAAGCCCCTTACCAAATGTCTCCACCAGAGTTGGAGGAGTTAAGGAAGCAACTCAAAGAGTTAGTTGATGCTGGCTTCATCAGGCCATCTAAGGCACCCTATGGTGCACCGATTCTATTCCAGCACAAGCATGATGGGTCGTTGCAGCTGTGCATAGACTACCGGGCTTTGAACAAGCTGACCATCAAGAACAAGTACCCCATCCCACTCATTGTGAACTTGTTCGATCAACTTGGAAGTGCAAGGTGGTTCACCAAGTTGGATTTGAGGTCGGGCTACTATCAAGTCAGGATCGCGGAGGGAGATGAGCCAAAGACAAAATGTGTCACTCGGTATGGTTCGTATGAGTTCTTGGTGATGCCTTTCAGACTCACGAATGCCCTAGCAACATTCTGTACCCTTATGAACAAGGTACTTCAGTCATTCCTTGATCGGTTTGTTGTGGTTTATTTGGATGACATTGTGATCTACAGCTAGACTTTAGGAGAGCATGTAGACCACTTGAGACAGGTGTTCGAGGTGTTGCGGGTGTACAAGCTGTTTGTCAAGAGGGAGAAGTGCTCATTTGCCCAGCAGGAGATCCCGTTCCTTTGCCACATAGTGGAAGGTGGCAGGATACGCATGGATGAAGGCAAGATACACGCCATCCTGGAGTGGCAACTGCCAGCCAAGGTCACTGAGTTGAGATCATTCCTTGGGCTGGTCAACTACTATAGGCGCTTCATCAAAGGTCACTCAGCAATAGCCACGCCATTAACTGACTTGCTCAAGAAAGGGAGAGCATGGGAGTGGAGTGCAGGGTGCCAGGAAGCCTTTGACAGGTTAAAGTGGGCTGTGATCGAGGAGCCAGTCTTGGCCTTGCCAGACCATGCCAAGCCGTATGAGGTGCATACGGATGCATCAGACTTTGGCATAGGGGCGTGTTGATGCAAGAGAGACGTCCAGTCACGTTCGATAGCAGGAAGCTAAACGAGACTGAACGCAAGTACACGGTCCAAGAGAAAAAGATGACTGTAGTGGTGCACTGTTTGCACACTTGGCACCATTACCTGTTGGGGTCGAGGTTCATGGTGAGGACAGACAATGTGGCGACCAGCTACTTCCAAATGCAGAAGAAGCTATCCTCCAAACAGGCGAGATGGCAAGATTTTCTTACGAAATTTGACTTTCAGATAGAGTACAAGTCGGGGCGGGCGAACCTAGTGGCAGACGCCCTGAGCAGGAAGGCTAACCTTGCTGCCATTAGCCAACCAGAGGGGTCACTAGTGCCACACATCAAGGAGGGACTTACGCATGATCCTACAGCCAAAGCTCTGATGGAGTACGCCCAGCAAGGTAAGACTAGGCGGTTTTGGTTACTAGATGGCTTGCTGTACACCAGGGGCAGTAGACTGTTTGTGCCGTAGCATAGAAAGCTCCGCAAGGAAGTTTTACAAGAGTGTCATGATTTAAGGTGGGCTGGACACCCAGAGTGAGCCACACCTCGGTGCTGATTGAGGACCAGTACTACTGGCCGCACATGAGGGACAATATGGAGGCCTATGTGAAGAATTATCTTGTGTGCCAACAGGACAAGGTGGAGCTCAAGAAACCAGGCGGTCTCTTAGAGCCATTGCCAGTGCCAGAGCGACCATGGGAGAGTGTTTCTCTGGACTTTATAGTCAGTCTACCCAAAGCAGAAGGGTTTGAAAGCATCATGGTAGTGGTGGACAAGTTTTCCAAGTATGGAATCTTCATTCCAGTAACCAAAGAGTGCCCAGTCGAGGAGGCAGCTTGATTGTTCTTGAAAAACATGGTTAAGTACTAGGGAGTGTCGAGGACCATTGTTAGTGATCAGGACGGGCATTTCATAGGCAGGTTCTGGATTGAGTTGTTCAAGCTATTGGGGTCAGACTTGAACTTTTCCACCAGCATGCATCCGCAGACCGATGGGTAGACAGAGCGAGTAAATGGACTATTGGAGGTCTACCTCAGGCACTATGTGAATGCCACACAAAGGGACTGGCCAAAGCTGCTAGATATTGCGCAATTTTCCTACAACTTACAAAGGAGCGAGGCAACAAACCAGAGCCCATTTGAGGTTGTGACAGGGCAACAACCACTAACACCCAGTTCGATTGCTACAGGTTATACAGGGTCGAATCCAGTAGCATACAAGTTTGCCAAGGCATGGCAAGAGCAAACTGACTTGGCCAGAGTTTTTCTACACAAGGCGGCCAAGAGGTCGAAGAAGTGGGTAGACCAGAAGAGGCAGGATGTACAGTTTTAGGTTGGAGACTTGGTGTTGGTGAAGCTGCATCCCATTGTGCACCATAGGGGGCTACACAAAGGCCTAGTCCAGAGGTATGAGGGACCTTTTCGAGTAGTCAAAAGGGTAGGTAAGGTTGCCTACAAGCTGGATATGCCACCCAAGCTGAGGGTACACTCGGTGTTCCATGTGAGCATGCTCAAGTCGTTCCATGAGGATGAGGGAGATCCAGGACGGGAAGAGTCAAAGCATGCACCATTAGGAGCAAGGGCCTCATATGAGAAGGAGGTCCATAGCATCATGGCTGACTGGAAGGAGAGATGGAAGAATTATCAACCAAGACATGAGTACTTGGTGCGCTGGAAGGGACTTCCAGACAGTGAGGTGAGCTGGGAACCTGCAAATGACTTATGGCAGTTTGGGGACCAGATCAGGCAGTAGCATGCAGAAGATGCAATGAGGGCATTGCACAATTAGGTGGGGGAGAATGTCATGCCCTGGTCGGGCATTCCAAGCACATCAGGTATACCAGCAGGCGAGCCAGAGATTGAGGCCCGCAGACCAGGCGTGCTGGCGGGTATCAGAGCGCAAAGCCTAGCAAACGAGTTCAGAACGCCCGCCCAACTTGCAGGCCAGCCCGTGAGACCAAGGCCTGGCATACAAGCTTCCTGTACCATATCCGAAAAGGCCCAAGGTGCTGGACACACAAGGGAAGCTGCTGGAAGCAGGCAGGATCAACTGGAGCATCCTGGTAGATTTGGTTGACCCTGAAAATCAAGAGTTAGCATCCTGATTGATTGTAATCTGTATAATCCCATGATTTTAGCCTTTATTCTAGGCATATGCCATTAAGTTGTAGCTGGAGCCTCAACTATAAATAGAGGGCTGCTCCACCTTCATTTGTACACCATCAAACACTTCTATTTTAGTGAATACAAGAGCATTTCTAGAATTCTATCTTGTTATACTGTTTCTCTTTAACTTGCGTAATTAGCCCTTCCCATTGTTCTAGTGCTCGCATGCTTGTGTTTTAGGCTGACTTAGGCATAAAAGAGGAGATTCCAAGCCCAAGGCCGCATGATTTCTGAGTCTAAGGCTAGAGCCCATGACACTTAGACTGGGGATGAACTCCGTATGCCTAAGTCAACCCATGAAACGAGCGTGCGGGTGCTCAACCGACCAGAGAGGCAAGATAAGTAAGCCGGGGATCGAACGGGTCGTAGGTGGGTTCAAGCACATCTTCATATTTCTGCCATGCCAATGCCATTTTTATGGCTGTAAATTCATACAATGGTCCCCTAAGCCTTCATGTGAAGTTTCGTGGCAAGACAACCCGTTTTCTATTTTTCACGATTTTTAAAACTTTTTACGGTTCGGGATTTTTTAAAATTTTTTTAGAAAGAATTTTGTCTCCAAATTTGGTAGAGGTGATCCTTCCATTTTTTTTGGCATGCACAAAAAATTTCAGCTAAAAACTCGAAGTGGAGAAGATTTTGTGACCATTTGAAAAAAATGTCCCCATTTCAGACACTTTAATGGCTACTGGCAGCAAACCTATAAAATCTGAAATGCTCTTTAAGGGGGTGTGAGTTCTTGAGGTTTGATGAGGGATAGGGGGCCAATATAAGGGCCAAGTACAAGCACCCATCGCACATCATGTGCACACACCCCTGGCCCCGCCAATCGCCGGAACCCCCAATGCCGCCGGTTAGGCTCTCCGACGATGCTCCGGCAATGGTGCCCTGGGTGAAAAAAATGCGGCACCAGCACATGCTTGAGCCCAGCATGTGCTCCGTGGCTCAAAATCTTAGATTGGGAATGAGCTCCATATGCTTAGACATGGAATGAACTCCATATGCCTAAGCCAACCCACGAAACGAACGTGCAGGCACTCCGCCGACCGGAGAGGCAGAACGCGCAAGCCGGAGTCAACCCGATCCCCCCTGTGTGCTGTTGATCCTACTGTCGCAACCCTCAGTTTGGTCCAATCTTAGACTGGGAATAAACTCCATATACATAAGTCAACCCACGAAACGAGCGTGCGGCCGTTGAGCTGGCCGAAGAGGCATAATGCGTAAGCCGGGGATCGGCCCGGTCCCCCTCTGTGTGCTGTAGGTCCCGCTACCACAACCCTCGGTCCGACTGGGGATTAGACATGGAATGAGCTCCCTATGCCTAAGCCAACCCACGAAATGGGCGTGCGGGCGCACAGCCGGCCGGAGAGGTAAAATGCACAAGCTGGGGATCGGCCCAGTCCCCTCTACGTGCTGTCGATCCTGCTACCGCAACCCTCGGTTTAGTCTGATCTTAGACTGGAAATGAACTCCGTATGCTTAGACTAGGGATGAACTCCGTATGCCTAAGTTAACCCATGAAACAAGCATGCAGGCGCTCAGTCGATTGGAGAGGCATAATTCGTAAGTCGAGGATCAACCCGGTCCCCCTCTGCGTGCTGTCGATGCCACTGCTGGTCCTGCTAACACAACCCTCGGTCCGGCTGGGGCTTAGACATGGAATGTACTCCTTATGCCTAAGCCAACCAACGAAATGAGTGAACGGGCGCTCAGCCGACCGGAGAAGCAGAATGCGCAAGCTGCGGATCGACCCAGTCCCTCCTACGTGCTGTCGATCCTGCTGTCACAACCCTCGATCTGATCCGATCTTAGACTGGGAATGAACTCCATATGCTTAGACTGGGGATGAACTCCGTATGCCTAAGTCAACCCATGAAACGAGCATGCGAGCGCTCAGTCGACCAGAGAAGCAGGACGCAGAAGCTGGGGATCGAACGGGTGGTAGGTGGGTTCAAGCACATCTTTATATTTCTGCCTTGCCAATGCCATTTTTATGGCTTGTAAATTCATACAATGGTCCCCTAAGCCTTCATGTGAAGTTTCATGGCAAGACGACCTATTTTCTATTTTTCACGACTTTTAAAACTTTTTGTGATTCAAGATTTTTTTAAATTGTTTTAGAAAGAGTTTTGTCCCCAAATTTGGTGGAGGTGATCCTTGTATTTTTGTTGGCATGCACAAAAAAATTCAGCTAAAAACTCAAAGTGGAGAAGATTTTGTGACGTTTGAAAAAAGTGTCCCCATTTTAGACACTTTAATGGCTACTGGCAGCAAACCTGTAAAATCTCAAATGCTCTTTAAGGGGGTGTGAGTTCTCGAGGTTTGATGAGGGACAGGGGGCCAATATAAGGGCCAAGTACTAGAACCCATTGTACGTCATGTGTGCACACCCCCTGGCCCCCTCAATCACTGGAACCCCCAATGCCATCGGTTAGGCTCTCCGACGATGCTCCAGTGATGGTGCCCCGGGCGAAAAAAATGTGGCACCAGTACATGCCTGAGCCCAGCATGTGCACCGTAACTCAAAATCTTAGACTGGGAATGAACTCCGTATCCTTAGACATGGAATGAACTCCGTATGCCTAAGCCAACCCATGAAACAAGCGTACGGGCGCTCGACCGACCGGAGAGGCAGAATGCGCAAGCCGGGGATCGACCCAGTCCCCCCCGCGTGCTGTCGATCCTGCTGTCTCAACCCTCGGTCTGATCTGATCTGATCTTAGACTGGGAATGAACTTCGTATGCATAAGTAAACCCACGAAACGAGCGTGCGGGCGCTGAGCCGGCTGAAGAGGCACAATGCGTAATCCAGGGATCGGCCCGGTCCCCCTCTGCGTGCTACCGGTCCTGCTACCACAACCCTCGATCTGACTGGGGCTTAGACATGGAATGAGCTCCTTATGCCTAAGCCAACCCATGAAACTGGCGTGCGGCCGCTCAGTCGGCCGGAGAGGCAGAATGCGTAAGTCGGGAATCGGCCCGATCTCCCCTGCGTGCTGTCGTAACCCTCGGTCCGGTCCGATCTTAGACTGGGAATGAACTCCGTATGCTTAGACTGGGGATGAACTCCGTACGCGTAAGTCAACCCATGAATCGAGCGTGCGGGCGCTCAGCCAGTAGGAGAGGCCAGCTAAAAAGGCATAATGTGCAAGTTGGGGATCAGCTCAGTCCCCCTCTGCGTGAAGCCGATCCCGCTGCCAGTCTTGCTGCCACAACCCTCAGTCTGGCTGGGGCTTAGACTTGGAACGTACTCCGTATGCCTAAGCCAACCCATGAAACGAGTGTGCGGGTGCTCAACCGGGCGGAGAGGCAGAATGCGCAAGCCGGGGTCGGTTCGGTCCCCCCTCCGTGCTGCCCATCCTGCTTCGCAACCCTTGATTTGGTTCGATCTTAGACTGGGAATGAACTCTATATGCTTAGACTGGAGATGAACTCCGTATGCCTAAGTCAACCCACGAAATGAGCGTGCGGATGCTCAGCCGACCAGAGAGGCAGGATGCGCAAGCCGGGGATCTAACGGGTGGTAGGTGGGTTCAAGCACATCTTCATATTTCTGCCATGCCAATGCCATTTTTATGGCTTGTAGATTCATACAATGGTCCCCTAAGCCTTCATGTGAAGTTTCGTCGCAAGATGACCCATTTTCTATTTTTTACGATTTTCAAAACTTTTTACGGTTCAGGATTTTTTTAAATTTTTTTCGAAAGAGTTTGTCCCCAAATTTGGTAGAGGTGGTCCTTTTATTTTGTTTGGCATGCAAAACAAAATCAGCTAAAAACTCGAAGTGGAGAAGATTTTGTGACCGTGTGAAAAATGTGTCCCCATTTCAGACACTTTAATGGCTACTAGTAGCAAACCTATAAAATCTCAAATGCTCTTTAAGGGGGTGTGAGTTCTTGAGGTTTGATGAGGGATAGGGGGCCAATATAAGGGCCAAGTACTAGCACCCATCGCACATCATGTGCGTACACCCCTCGGCTCCCCCAATTGCCGGAACCTCTAATGCCGTCGATTAGGCTCTCCGGTGATGCTCCAGTGATGCTCCGACGATGGTGCTCCAGGCGAAAAAAATACGGCACCAGCACATGCCCGAGCCCAGCATATGCACCATGTCTTAAAATCTTGGACTGGGAATTAGCTCCGTATGCTTAGACGTGGAATGAACTCCGTATGCCTAAGCCAACCCATGAAACGAGCGTGCGGGCGTTCAGCCGGCCGGAGTGGCAGAATGAGCAAGCCGAGGATCGACTTGATCCCCCCTACGTGCTGTCGATCCTGCTATTGCAACCCTTGGTTCGGTTCGATCTTAGACTGGGAATGAACTCCGTATGCATAAGTCAACCCATGAAACGAGCGTGCGGGCGCTGAACCGGTCGAAGAGGCATAATGCGCAATACGGGGATCACCCAGTCCACCTCTGTGTGCTATCGGTCCCGCTGCCACAACCCTCGGTCCGGCTGGGGCTTAGATATGGAATGAGCTCCCTATGCCTAAGCCAACCCACAAAACAGGCGTGTGGGCGCTCAGTCGACCGAAGAGGCAGAATGCGCAAGCCAGAGATCGGCCCGATCCCCCCTGGTGCTATCGATCCTACTGTCGTAACCCTCGGTCCGGTCCAATCTTAGACTCGGAATGAACTCTGTATGGTTAGACTTGGGATGAACTCCGTATACCTAAGTCAACCCACGAAACGAGCGTGCGGGCACTCAGCCGACCAGAGAGGCAGGATGCATAAGCTGAGGATCGAACGGGTGGTAGGTGGGTTCAAGCACAGCTTCATATTTCTGCCATGCCAATGCCATTTTTATGGCTTGTAAATGCATACAATGGTCCGCTAAGCCTTCATGTGAAGTTTCGTGGCAAGACGACCCGTTTTCTATTTTTCACGATTTTTGAAACTTTTTGGGGTTCAAGATTTTTTAAAAATTTTTTAGAAAGAGTTTTGTCCCCAAATTTGGTAGAGGTGGTCCTTGTATTTTTTTTTGGCACGCACAAAAAAATTCAGCTAAAAACTCGAAGTGGAGAAGATTTTGTGACCGTTTAAAAAACGTGTCCCCATTTCAGACACTTTAATGGCTACTGGCAGCAAACCTATAAAATCTGAAATGCTCTTTAAGGGGTGTGAGTTCTCGAGGTTTGATGAGGGATAGGGGGTCAATATAAGGGCCAAGTACCAGCACCCATCGCACATCATGTGCGCACACCCCCCGCCCCCCAATCGTCGAAACCCCCAATGCCGTCGGTTAGGCTCTTTGACGATGCTCCGACGATGGTGCCCTGGGCCAAAAAAATGCAGCACCAGCACATGCTCGAGCCCAGCATGTGCACCATGGCTCAAAATCTTAGACTGGGAATGAGCTCCGTATGCTTAGACATGGAATGAACTCCGTATACCTAAGCCAACCCACGAAATGAGCGTGTGGGCCCTCAGTCGGCCAGAGAGGCAGAATGCACAAGCCGGGGATCGGCCCGATCCCCCCTGCGTGCTACCAATCCGGCTGTTGCAACCCTCGATCCGGTCTGATCTTAGACTGGGAATGAACTCCGTATGCTTAGACTGGGGATGAACTCCATATGCCTAAGTCAACCCACGAAACATGCGTGCGGGCGCTCAGCCGATCAGAGAGGCAAGATGCGCAAGCCGGTGATCGAATAGGTGGTAGGTGGGTTCAAGCACATCTTCATATTTTTGCCATGCCAATGCCATTTTTATGGCTTGTAAATTTGATACAATGGTCCCCTAAGCCTTCATGTGAAGTTTTGTGGCAAGACGACCCGTTTTTTATTTTTCATGATTTTTGAAACTTTTTACGGTTTGGGATTTTTTTAAATTTTTTTAGAAAGAATTTTGTCCCCAAAATTGGTAAAGGTGATCCTTGTATTTTTTTTGGCATGCACAAAAAAATTTAGCTAAAAACTCAAAGTGGAGAGGATTTTGTGACAGTTTGAAAAAAGTGTCCCCATTTCAAACATTTTAATGGCTACTGGCAGCAAACGTATAAAATCTCAAATGCTCTTTAAGGGGGTGTGAGTTATCGAGATTTGATGAGGGATAGGGGCCCAATATAAGCACCAAGTACCAGCACCCATCGCACATCATGTGCACACACCCCATGGCCCCCCCAATCGCTGGAATCCCCAATGCCTCCGGTTAGGCTCTCCGATGATGCTCCGGCGATGGTGCCCTGGGAAAAAAAAATGTGCCACCAACACATTCCCAAGCCCAGCATGTGCACCATGGCTCAAAATCTTAGACTGAGAATGAGCTTCGTATGCTTAGACATGGAATGAACTCCGTATGCCTAAGCCAACCCATGAAACGAGCGTGCGGGCGCTCAGCCGATCGGAGAGGAAGAATGCGTAAGCCAGGGATCGACTCGGTGCCCCCCTATGTGCTATCGATCCTGCTGCCACAACCCTTGGTCTGGTCTGATCTTAGACTGGGAATGAACTCAGTATGCATAAGTCAACCTACAAAATGAGCGTGCGGGCGCTGAGCCGGTTGAAAAGGCATAATGCGCAAGTCGGGGATCGGCCCGGTCCCTTTCTGTGTGCTGTCAGTCTCGCTGCCACAACCCTCGGTCCAGCTAGGGCTTAGATATGGAACCCATCACACATCATGTGTGCACACCCCCCGGCCCCCCTAATCATCGGAACCCCCAATGCCGTTGGTTAGGCTCTCCGGCGATGCTCCGACGAGGCTCCGACGATGGTGCCTCAGGCAAAAAATATGCGACACCAGCACATGCCCAAGCCTAGCATGTGCACCGTGGCTCAAAATCTTAGATTGGGAATGGGCTCCGTATGCTTAGACATGGAATGAACTCTGTATGCCTAAGCCAACTCACAAAATGGGCGTGCGAGCAATCAGTCGATCGGAGAGACAAAATGCGCAAGCTGGGGATCGACCTGGTCCCCCCTGCATGTTGTCGATCCTGCTGCCGCAACCCTCGATCCGGTCTGATCTTAGACTGGGAATGAACTTCATATGCTTAGACTAGGGATGAACTCTGTATGCCTAAGTCAACCCACGAAATGAGCGTGCGGGCACTCAATCGATCGGAGAGGCCGGTCGGAGGGGCATAATGCACAAGCTGAGTATCAGCTTGGTCCCCCTCTACATGCTACCGATCCTGCTATCGGTCCTACTACCACGACTGGGGTTGAGACGTGGAATGTACTACGTATGCCTAAGCCAATCCACGGAACGAGCGTGTGGGCGCTCAGTCGACCGGAGAGGCAGAATGCACAAGCCGGAGATCGGCCCGATCCCCCCTATGTGCTGTCGATCCTACTATCGTAACCCTCGATCCGGTCTGATCTTAGACTAGGAATGAACTCCGTTTGCTTAGACTGGGGATGAACTCTGTATGCCTAAGTCAGCCCACGAAACGAGTGTGTGGGTGCTCAGTCAGTCGAAGAGGCCGGCCGGAGAGGCATATTGTGTAAGTCGGGGATCAGCCCGGTCCCCCTCTACGTGCTGTCGGCCCTACTACCACAACCCTCGGTCCCGCTGGGACTTAGACGTGGAATGTACTCCGTATGCCTAAGCCAACCCACGAAACGAGCGTGCGGGTGCTCAGTCGATCGAAGAGGCAGAATGCGTAAGCCGAGGATCGGCCCGATCCCTCATGTATGTTGCTGATCTTGCTACTGCAACCCTCGATCTGGTCTGATCTTAGACTGGGAATGAACTCCGTATGCTTAGACTGGGTATGAACTCCGTATGCCTAAGTCAACCCACGAAACAAGCACGCGGGCGCTCAGCTGACCAGAGAGGCAGGATGCGTAAGCCGGGGATCGAACGGGTGGTAGGTGGGTTCAAGCACATCTTCATATTTCTGCCGTGCCAATGCCATTTTTATGGCTTGTAAATTCATACAATGGTCCCCTAAGCCTTCATGTGAAGTTTCGTGGCAAGACGACCCGTTTTCTATTTTTTAAGATTTTCAAAACTTTTTACAGTTTGGGATTTTTTAAAATTTGTTTAGAAAGAGTTTTGTCCCCAAATTTGGTAGAGGTGATCCTTGTCTTTTTGTTGGTATGCACAAAAAACATTCAGCTAAAAACTCGAAGTGGAGAATATTTTGTGACCGTTTGAAAAAAGTGTCCCCATTTCAAACACTTTAATGGCTACTGGCAACAAACCTATAAAATCTCAAATGCTCTTTAAGGGGGTGTGAGTTCTAGAGGTTTGATGAGGGATAGGGGGCCAATATAAGGGCCAAGTACCAGCACCCATCGCACATCATGTTCGCACACCCCGCGGCCCCTCCAATCGTCGAAACCCTTAATGCCGTCAGTTAGGCTCTCCGGTGATGCTCCGACGATGCTCCGACGATGGTGCCCCGGGCGAAAAAAATGCAGCACCAACAAATGCCCGAGCCTAGCATGTGCACCGTGGCTCAAAATCTTAGATTGGGAATGAGCTCCGTATGCTTAGACATGGAATGAACTCCATATGCCTAGGCCAACCCACGAAACGAGCGTGCGGGTGCTCAGCAGGCCGGAGAGGGAGAATGAACAAGCGGGGGATCGAACCAGTCCCCCCTACGTGCTGTCAATCCTACTGCTGCAACCCTTGGTCTGATATGATCTTAGACTTGGAATGAACTCCGTATGCATAAGTCAACCCATGAAACGAGAGTGCGGGCGCTGAGCCGACCGAAGAGGCATAATGAGCAAGCCGGGGATCGGCCCGATCCCCTTCTACTTGCTGCCGGTCCTGCTACCACGACCCTCGGTCTGACTGGGGCTTATTCATGGAATTAGCTCCCTATGCCTAAGGCAACCCACGAAATGATTGTACGGGCGCTCAGCCGACCAGAGAGGCAGGATGCGCATGTCAGGGATCGAACAGGTGGTAGGTTGGTTCAAGCACATCTTCATATTTCTACCATGCCAATGCCATTTTTATGGCTTGTAAATTCATACAATGGTCCCCTACGCCTTCATGTGAAGTTTCATGGCAAGAAGACCCGTTTTCTATTTTTTAACGTTTGGGATTTTTTTAACTTTTTTAGAAAGAGTTTTGTCCCCAAATTTGGTAGAGGTGATCCATGTATGTTTGTTGGCATGCACAAAAAAATTCAGCTAAAAACTCAGAGTGGAGAAGATTTTGTGACTGTTTGAAAAAAATGCCCCCATTTTAGACACTTTAATGGCTACTGGCAACAAACCTATAAAATCTCAAATGCTCTTTGAGGGGGTGTGAGTTCTCGAGGTTTGATGGGGGATAGGGGGCCAATATAAGGGCCAAGTACCAGCACCCATCGCACATCATGTGTGCACACCCCCCGGCCCCCTCAATCGCCAAAACCCCCAATGCTGCCGGTTAGGCTCTCCGGTGATGCTCCAGCGATGGTGCCCCGGGTGAAAAAAATACGGCACCAGCACATGCCCGAGCCCAGCATGTGCACCGTGGCTCAAAATCTTAGATTGGGAACGAGCTCCATATGCTTAGACATGGAATGAACTCCGTATGCCTAACCCAAACCACAAAACGAGCGTACGGGCGCTCAGCCGGTCGGAGAGGCAAAATGTGTAAGACGGGGATCGACCCGATCCCTCCGTACATGCTGTCAATCCTACTGCCCTAACCCTCGGTCTGCTCCGATCTTAGACTGGGAATGAACTCTGTATGCATAAGTCAAACCATGAAACGAGCGTGCAGGCGCTAAGTCGGCCGAAGAGGCATAATGCACAAGCCGGGGATCGGCTCGGTCCCCCTCTCTATGCTGCCAGTTTCGCTACCACAACCCTCGGTCCAGCTGGGGCTAAGACATGGAATGAGCTCCCTATGCCTACACCAACCCACAAAACAGGCGTGCAGGCCCTCAATCGATCGGAGAGGCAGAATGCGCAAGCCGGGGATCGACTCGGTCCTCCCTACGTGCTATCGATCCTGCTAGCGAAACCCTCGATCCGATCCCAATCTTAGACTGGGAATGAACTTCGTATGCTTAGACTGGGGATGATATCCGTATGCCTAAGTCAACCCATGAAACGAGCATGCGGGCGCTCAGCTGGTCGAAGAGGCCGGTCGAAGAGGCATAATGCGCAAGCCGGGGATCAACCCGATCCCCCTCTGTGTGCTACCGATCCTGCTGCCAGTCCTGTTGCCACAACCCTTGGTCCAACTGGGGCTTAAATGTGGAATGTACTCTGTATGCCTAAGCCAACCCACGAAACTAGCGTGCGGGCACTCAACCGGTCGGAGAGGCAGAATGCGTAAGCCGGGGATCGACCCGATCCCCCCTGCGTGCTGTCGATCCTACTACCGTAACCCTCGATCCGATCCGATCTTAGACTGGGAATGAACTCTGTACGCTTATACTGGGGATGAACTCCGTATGCCTAAGTCAACCCACGAAACGAGCGTATGGGTGCTCAGCCGGCTGGAGAGGCATAATGCGTAAGCCGAGGATCAGCCCGATCCCCCTCTGCGTGCTGCTGATCCCGTTACCGGTCTTGCTACCACAACCCTCAATTTGACTGGGGCTTAGACATGGGATGTACTCCGTATGCCTACGCCAACCCATGAAACGAGCGTGCGGGTGCTCAGCCGATCGGAGAGGTAGAATACGCAAGCCGAGGATCGACCCGATCCCTCCTGCATGCTATCGATCCTGCTGTTGCAACCCTCGATCTGATCCAATCATAGACAGGGAATGAACTCCATATGCTTAGGCTGGGGATGAGCTCCGTATGCCTAGGTCAACCCATGAAATGAGCGGCGGGCGCTCAGCAGACTAGAGAGGCAAGATGCTGAAGCCGGGGATCGAACAGGTGGTAGGTGGGTTCAAGCACATCTTCATATTTTTGCCATGCCAATGACATTTTTATGGCTTGTAAATTCATACAATGGTCCCCTAAGCCTTCATGTGAAGTTTCGTGGCAAGACGACCCGTTTTTTATTTTTCATGATTTTTGAAACTTTTTACGATTCTCGATTTTTTAAATCTTTTTAGAAAGAGTTCTGTCCCAAATTTGGTAGAGGTGATCCTTGTATTTTTTTTGGCATGCACAAAAAACATTCAGCTAAAAACTCGAAGTGGAGGAGATTTTGTGACCGTTTGAAAAAAGTGTCCCCATTTCAGACACTTTAATGGCTAATGGCAGTAAACCTATAAAATCTCAAATGCTCTTTAAGGGGGTGTGAGTTCTCGAGGTTTGATGAGGGATAGGGGGCCAATATAAGGGCCAAGTACCAGCACCAATCGTACATCATGTGCGCACACCCCCCGAGCCCCCAATCGCCAGAACCCATAATGCCACTGGTTAGGCTCTCCGGCGATGCTCCGACGATGCTCCGACGATGCTCCGGCGATGCTCCGGCGATGGTGCCTCGATGAAAAATTGCGGCACCAACACATGCCCGAGCCCAGCATGTGTACCATGGCTCAAAATCTTAGCTTGGGAATGAGCTTCGTATGCTTAGACATGGAATGAACTCCGTATGCCTAAGCCAACCCACGAAACAAGCGTACAGGCGCTCAGCCGGTCGGAGAGGCAGAATGCACAAGTCGGGGATCAGCTTGGTCCGCCCTACGTACCATCGATCCTGCTATCGCAAACCTTGATCCGGTCTGATCTTAGACTGGGAATGAACTCCGTATGCTTAGACTGGGGATGAACTCCGTATGCCTAAGTCAACCCATGAAACGAGCGTGCGGGCGCTCAGCCGACCAGAGAGGTAGGATGCACAAGCCAGGGATCGAATGGGTGCTAGATGGGTTCAAGCACATCTTCATATTTCTGCCATGCCAATGCCATTTTTATCGCTTGTAAATTCATACAATGGTGCCCTAAGCCTTCATGTGAAGTTTCGTGGCAAGACGACCCGTTTTCTCTTTTTCATGATTTTTGAAACTTTTTATGGTTCGGGATTTTTTTAAATTTTTTTAGAAAGAGTTTTGTCCCCAAATTTGGCAGAGGTGATCCTTGTATTTTTGTTGGCATTCACAAAAAAATTCAGCTAAAAACTCATAGTGGAGAAGATTTTGTGACCATTTGAAAAAGGTGTCCCCATTTCAGACACTTTAATGGTTACTGGCAACAAACCTATAAAATATCAAATGCTCTTTAAAGGGTGTGAGTTCTCGAGGTTTGATGAGGGATAGGGGGCCAATATAAGGGCCAAGTACCAGCACCCATCGCACATCATGTGCGTACACCCCCCGGTGCCCCCAATCACCGGAACCCCCAATGCCGTCGGTTACGCTCCCCGACGATGCTCTGGCGAGGCTCCGACGATGGTACCCCGAGTGAAAAAATGTGGCACCAGCACATGCTCGAGCCCAGCATGTGCATCGTGGCTCAAAATCTTAGATTGGGAATGAGCTCCGTATGCTTACACATGGAATGAACTCCGTATGGCTAAGCCAACCCACGAAACGAGCGTACGGGCGTTCAGCCAATCGGAGAGGCAGAATGTGCAAGGCGGGGATTGATCTGGTCCCCCCCTACGTGCTGTCGATCCTACTATTGTAACCCTCAGTCCGGTCCAATCTTAGACTGGGAATGAACTCCGTATGCATAAGCCAACCATGAAACGAGCGTGCGGGCACTGAGCCGGTCGAAGAGGCATAATGCGTAAGCTGGGGATCGACCCGATCTCCTTCTACGTGCTGTCGATCCCGCTGCCACAACCCTCGATCCGGCTGGGGCTTAGACATGGAATGAGTTCCCTATGCCTAAGCCAACCACGAAACAGACGTGCAGGCGCTCCGCCGACCGGAGAGGCAGAATGCGTAAGTCGGGGATCGGCCGGGTCGCCCTTGCGTGCTGTCGATCCTACTACCGCAACCCTCGGTCCGGTTCGATCTTAGACTGGGAATGAACTCCATATGCTTATACTGGGGATGAACTCCGTATGCCTAAGTCAACCCACGAAACGAGCTTGCAGGCACTCAGCATGTCGAAGAGGCCGGCCGAAGAGGCATAATACGCAAGCCAAGGATCTCTCTGATCCCTCTCTGCATGCTATCAATCCCGTTGTCGGTCCTGCTACCACAACCCTCGGTCTAGCTAGGGTTTAGACATGGAATGTACTCCGTATGCCTAAGCCAACCCACGAAACGAGCATGCGGGCACTCAACCGGCCAGAGAGGCAGAATGCACAAGCCGGGGATTGGTCTGGTCTCCCCTGCGTGCTGCCGATCCTGCTGTCGCAACCCTCGGTCCGATCCGATCTTAGACTGGGAATGAACTTCATATGTTTAGACTGGGGATGAACTCCGTATGCCTAAGTTAACCCACGAAACGAGCGTGCGAACAGTCAACCGACCAGAGAGGTAGGATGCACAAACCGGGGGATCGAACGGGTGGTAGGTGGGTTCAAGCTCATCTTCATATTTCTGTCGTGCCAATGCCATTTTTATTACTTCTAAATTCATACAATGGTCCCTTAAGCCTTCATGTGAAGTTTCATGGCAAGCTGACCAGTTTTTTATTTTTCACGATTTTTGAAACTTTTTACGGTTCGAGATTTTTTTAAATTTTTTTAGAAAGCGTTTTGTCCCTAAATTTGGTAGAGGTGATCCTCGTATTTTTTTGCCATGCACAAAAACATTCAGCTAAAAACTTGAAGTGGAGAAGATTTTGTGATCGTTTGAAAAAAGTGTCCCCATTTCAGACACATTAATGGCTACTGGCAGCAAACCTATAAAATCTCAAATGCTCTTTAAGGGGGTGTGAGTTCTCGAGGTTTGATGAGGGATAGGGGGCCAATATAAGGGCTATATACCAGCACCCATCGCACATCATGTGCGCACCCCCCCCGGTGCCCCCAATCACCGGAACCCCCAATGCCGTCGGTTACGCTCCCCGACGATGCTCTGGCGAGGCTCCGACGATGGTACCCCGAGTGAAAAAATGCGGCACCAGCACATGCTCGAGCCCAGCATGTGCACCGTGGCTCAAAATCTTAGATTGGGAATGAGCTCCGTATGCTTACACATGGAATGAACTCCGTATGCCTAAGCCAACCCACGAAACGAGCGTACGGGCGTTCAGCCAATCGGAGAGGCAAAATGCGCAAGACGGGGATTGATCTGGTCCCCCCCTGTGTGCTGTCGATCCTACTATTGTAACCCTCAGTCCGGTCCAATCTTAGAATGGGAATGAACTCCGTATGCATAAGTCAACCAAGAAATAAGCGTGCGGGTACTGAGCCGATCGAAGAGGCATAATGCGCAAGCTGGGGATCGACCTGGTCCTCTTCTACGTGCTGTCGATCCAACTGCCATAACCTTCGATCCGGCTGGGGCTTAGACATGGAATGAGCTCCCTATGCCTAAGCCAACCCACGAAACGAGCGTGCTGGCGGTTAGCCGGCCAGAGAGGCAGAATGCGCAAGCCAAGGATTGGCCTGGTCCCCTCTGTGTGCGGTCAATCCTGCTGCTGCAACCCTCGGTCCGGTCTGATCTTAGACTGGGAATGAACTCTGTATGCTTAGATTGGGGATGAACTCCATATGCCTAAGTCAACCCACGAAACGAGCGTGCGAGCGCTCAACCGGTCGAAGAGGCGACCGGAGAGGCATAATGCGCAAGCTCGAGATCAGCCTGGTCCCCCTCCGTGTGCTATTGATCCCGCTGCCGGTCCTGCTGCTACAAACCTTGATCCGACTGGGGCTTAGACATGAAATGTACTCCGTATGCCTAAGCCAACCCACAAAATGAGTGTGCGGGCGCTCAGCCAATCGGGGAGGCAGAATGCGCAAGCCGAGGATCGACCCGGTCCCCTCTACGTGCTACCATTCCTGCTGTTACAAACCCTCGATCCGGTTCGATCTTAGATTGAGAATGAACTCCGTATGCTTAGACTAGGATGAACTTCGTATGCCTAAGTCAACGCATGAAATGAGCGTGCGGGCGCTCAGCCGATTGGAAAGGCCGATCGGAGAGGCATAATGCGCAAGTCAGGGATCAGCTCGATCCCCCTCTGCGTGCTGTCGATCCCGCTGCCGGTCCTGCTATCACAACCCTCGGTTCGACTGGGGCTTAGAAGTGGAATGTACTCCGTATGCCTAAGCCAACCCATAAAACGAGCGTGCGGGCATAGCCGATCGAAGAGGCAGAATACGCAAGCCGAGGATCGGCTCGATCCCCCCTACGTGCTATCGATCCTGCTGCTGTAACCCTCGATCCGGTTCAATCTTAGACTGGGAATGAACTCTGTATGCTTAGACTACGGATGAACTCTATATGCCTAAGTCAACCCATGAAACGAGCATGCGGGTGCTCAGCCGACCAGAAAGGCAGGATGCGTAAGCTGAGGATCGAACAGGTGGTAGGTGGGTTCAAGCACCTCTTCATATTTCTACTGTGCCAATGCCATTTTTATGGCTTGTAAATTCATACAATGGTCCCTAAAGCCTTCATGTGAAGTTTCGTGGCAAGACGACCTGTTTTCTATTTTTCACGATTTTCGAAACTTTTTATGGTTTGGTATTTTTTTAAAATTCTTTTAGAAAGAGTTTTTTCCCCAAATTTGGTAGAGGTGATCTTTTTATTTTTGTTGGCATTCACAAAAAAATTCAGCTAAAAACTCAAAGTGGAGAAGATTTTGTGACCGTTTGAAAAAAGTGTCCCCATTTCAGACACTTTAATGGCTACTGGCAGCAAACCTATAAAATCTCAAATGCTCTTTAAGGGGGTGTGAGTTCTCGAGGTTTGATGAGGGATAGGGGGCCAATATAAGGGCCAAGTACCAGCACCCTTCACACATCATGTGCGCACACCCCCCGGCCCCCCAATCGTCGAAACCCCTAATGCCGTCGATTAGGCTCTCCGACGATGCTCCGGCGATGCTCCGACGATGGTGCCTCGGGTGAAAGAAATGCGGCACCAGCACATGTCTGAGCCCAGCAAGTGCACCATGGCTCAAAATCTTAGATTGGGAATGAGCTTCGTATGCTTAGATATGGAATGAACTCCGTATGCCTAAGCCAACCCACAAAACGAGCGTGCGGGCACTCAGCCGACGAGAGAGGTAGAACGCGCAAGCTGGGGGTAGACCCGGTCCCCCCTTGCACGCTGTCAATCCTGCTGTCGTAACCCTCAGTCTGGTCTGATCTTAGACTAGGAATGAACTCCGTATGCATAAGTCAACCCATGAAACGAGCGTGCGGGCGAGTCGAGGATCGGCCCAGCCCGATCCGACTGAGGCTTAGACATGGTATGAACTCTGTATGCCTAAGCCGACCCACGAAATGAGCATGTGAGAACTCAACCAGCCAGAGAGGTAGAATACACAAGCCAAGGATCGACCTGGTCCCTCCTGTGTGCTATCGATCCTACTACCGCAACCCTCGGTCCGGTCCGATCTTAGACTGGGAATGAACTCCGTATGCATAAGTCAACCCATGAAATGAGCGTGCGGGTGCTGAGCCAGCCGAAGAGGCATAATGCACAAGTTAGGGATCGACTCGATCCCCCTCTGTGTGCTGTCGGTCCCGCTGCCACAAACCTCGGTCCGACTGGGGCTTAGACATGGAATGAGCTCCCTACGCCTAAGCCAACCCACGAAACGGGCGTGCGGGCGCTCAGCCTGCCGGAGAGGTAGAATGCACAAGCTGAGGATCGGCTTGATCCCCTCTGCGTGCTGTCGATCCTGCTACTGCAACCCTCGATCTAGTCCAATCTTAGACTGGGAATGAACTCCGTATGCTTAGACAGGGGATGAACTCCGTATGCCTAAGTCAACGCATGAAACGAGTGTACGGGCGCTTAGCAGGTCGGAAAGGTCGGCCGGAGAGGCATAATGTGCAAGCTGGGGATCAGCTCGATCCCTCTCTGTGTGCTGTTGATCCCGCTTCCGGTCCTGGTACCACAACATTTGGTCCGGTTGGGGCTTAGACGTAGAATGTACTCCGTATGCCTAAGCTAACCCACAAAACGAGTGTGTGGGTGCTCAACCGACCAGAGAGGTAGAATGCACAAGTTGGGGATCGACCCGATCCCCCCTGCGAGCTACCGATCCTGATGTCGCAACCCTCAAAATGAGCGTGCGGTCGTTCAGCTTACTAGAGAGGTCGACCGGAGGGGCACAATGCGTAAGCTGGGGATCAACCCGATCCCCCTCTGTATGCTGCCGATCCTACTACCGGTTCTACTATCACAACCTTCGGTCTGGCTGGGGCTTAGACGTGGAATGTACTCCGTATGCCTAAGCCCACCCACAAAACGAGCGTGTGGGCGCTCAGCCAGTCGGAGAGGCAGAATGCGCAAGCCGGGGATCGGCCCGATCCCCCTTGCGTGCTGCCGATCTTGCTACCACAACCCTCGATCCGGTCCAATCTTAGACTGGGAATGAACTTCGTATTCTTAGATTGGGGATGAACTCCGTATGCCTAAGTCAACCCATGAAATGAGCGTGCAGGCGCTCAACCGACCAGAGAGGTAGGATGCGCAAGCCGGGGATCGACCCAATCCCCCCTGCGTGCTGTCGATCCTGCTACTGTAACCCTCAGTCCAGTCCAATCTTAGACTGGGAATAAACTCCGTATGCATAAGTCAACCCACAAAACGAGCGTGCGGGCATTGAGCAGGCCAAAGAGGCATAATGCGCAAGCCGGGGATCGACTCGGTCCCCCCCTATGTGCTACCGGTCCCGCTGCCACAACCCTCGGTCTGACTAGGGCTTAGACATGGAATGAGCTCCCTATGCCTAAGCCAACCCACGAAACGGGTGTGCGGGCGCTTAACCGGCTGGGGAGGTAGAATGTGCAAGCCGAGGATCGACCTGGTCCCCCCTGCGTGCTGCCGATCCTACTGCCGTAACCCTCGGTCCGATCCGATCTTAGACAGGGAATGAACTCCATTTGCTTAGACTGGGGATGAACTCTGTATGCCTAAGTCAACCCATAAAACGAGCGTATGGGCGCTCAGTCGGCCAGAGAGGCCGGCCGGAGAGGCATAACGTGCAAGCCGAGCATCAGCCCGATCGCCCTCTGCGTGTTATCGATCTAGCTACCGGTCTTGCTGCCATAACCCTCGGTCCGGCTGGGGCTTAGAGTGGAATGTACTCCGTATGCCTAAGCCAACCCACGAAACGAGCGTGCGGGCGCTCAGTCTACCAGAGAGGTAGAATGCGCAAGCCAAGGATCGACCCGATCCCCCCTGGGTGCCACCAATCCTACCGTCGCAACCCTCGATCTGGTCCGATCTTACACTGGGAATGAACTTCGTACGCCTAGACTGGGGATGAACTCCGTATGCTTAAGCCAACCCATAAAACGAGCATACGAGCACTCAACCAATCGAAAAACTTGATCGAAGAGGCATAATACGCAAGCCGAGGATCAACTCGGTCCCTCTCTACATGCTGTCAATCCCGTGCCGGTCCTGCTACCACAACCCTCGATTCAGTTGGGGATTAGATGTGGAATGTACTCCGTATGCCTAAGCCAACCCACGAAACGAGCGTACGGGTGCTCAACCGACCAGAGAGGCAGAATGTGCAAGCCGGGGATCGGTCTGGTCCCCCCTGCGTGCTGTCAATCCTACTACTGTAACCCTCGATCTGGTCTGATCTTAGACTAGGAATGAACTCCGTATGCTTAGATTGGGGATGAACTCCGTATGCCTAAGTCAGCCCACGAAACAAACGTTCGGGCGCTTAGCCAACCAGAAAGGCAGGATGCGTAAGCCGGGGATCAAACGGGTGGTAGGTAGGTTCAAGAACATCTTCATATTTCTACCATGCCAATGCCATTTTTATGGCTTGTAAATTCATACAATGGTCCCCTAAGCCTTCATGTGAAGTTTCGTGGCAAGACGACCCGTTTTCTATTTTTCATGATTTTTGAAACCTTTTACGGATCGAGATTTTTTTAAATTTTTTTAGAAAGAGTTTTGTCCCCAAAATTGGTAGAGGTGATCCTTGTATTTTTGTTGGCATGCACAAAATAATTCAGCTAAAAACTCGAAGTGGAGAAGATTTTGTGACCGTTTGAAAGAAGTGCCCCCATTTCAGACACTTTAATGGCTATTGGCAGCAAACCTATAAAATCTCAAATGCTCTTTAAGGGGGTGCGTGTTCTC
The DNA here is from genome assembly GCF_047325235.1 of Durio zibethinus. NCBI lineage: Eukaryota > Viridiplantae > Streptophyta > Magnoliopsida > Malvales > Malvaceae > Durio > Durio zibethinus. The sequence continues at coordinate 25,950,938 of NC_143165.1, forward strand.
CAGGTTTGATGAGGGATAGGGGGCCAATATAAGGGCCAAATACCAGCACCCATCGCATATCATGTGCGCACACCCCCCGACCCCCCTAATCACCGGAACCCTAAATGCCATCTGTTAGGCTCTCCGACGATGCTCCGGTGATGCTTCAACGATGGTGCCCCGAGCGAAAAAAACTGCGGTACCAGCACATGGCCGAGCCCAGCATGTAAACCGTGGCTCAAATTAGATTGGGAATGAGCTCCGTATGCTTGGACATGGAATGAACTTCGTATGCCTAAGCCAACCCATGAAACAAGCATGTGGGCGCTCAGCTAGTCAGAGAGGCCGAATGCACAAGTCAGGGATCGACCCGGTCCCCCCTGCGTGCTATTGATCTTATTGCTGCAACCCTCGGGTCTGATCTTAGACTGAGAATGAACTCCGTTTGCATAAGTCAACCCATGAAACAAGCGTGCGGGCGCTGAGCCAGTCGAAGAGGCATAATGCGCAAGTCGAGGATTGGATCGGTCCCCCTCTACATGTTGCCGGTCCCGCTGCCACAACCCTTGGTCCGGCTGGGGCTTAAACATGGAATGAGCTCTTTATGCCGAAGCCAACCCACGAAATAGATGTGCAGGCGCTCAGTAGGCCAGAGAGGCAGAATGCGCAAGCTGGGGATCGACCTTGTCCCCCCTGCGTGCTGTCGATCCTGTTGCCGCAACCCTCGATCTAGTTCGATCTTAGACTGGGAATGAACTCCGTATGCTTAGACTGGGGATGAACTCCGTATGCCTAAGTCAACACATGAAACGAGCGTACGGGCGCTCAACCAACCAGAGAGGCAGGATGCGCAAGCCGGGATGTGCATCGGGCGATGGTGCCTCGGGCGAAAAAAATGCAGCACCAGCACATGGCCGAGCCCAGCATGTGCACCGTGGCTCAAAATCTTAGATTGGGAATGAGCTCCGTATGCTTTAACATGGAATGAACTCCGTATGCCTAAGCCAACCCATGAAACGAACGTGTGGGCACTCAGCCGGTCGGAGAGGCAGAATGCGCAAACTAGGGATCGACCCGATCTCCCCCTGCATGCGGTTGATCCTGCTGCCGTAACCCTCGGTCCGGTCCAATCTTAGACTGGGAATGAATTCTGTATGCTTAGACTGGGGATGAACTCCGTATGCCTAAGTCAACCCACGAAACGAGCATGTGGGCGCTCAGCTGATCGGAGAGGCCTAATATACAAGCTGGGAATCAGCCTGGTCCCCCTCTGCGTGCTGCCAATCTCGCTGCTGGTACTGTTGCCACAACCCTCGGTCTGACTGGGGCTTAGACATGGAATGTACTACGTATGCCTAAGCCAACCCATGAAACGAGCGTGCAGGCGCTCAACCAACCGGAGAGGTAGAATACGCAAACCGGGGATCAGTCCGATCCCCCTACGTTCTACCGATCCTACTGTCGCAACCCTTGATCTGCTCTGATCTTAGACTGAGAATGAACTCCGTATGCCTAAGTCAACCCACGAAACGAGCGTACAGGCGCTCAGCTGATCGGAGAGGCTAGTCGGAAAGGCATAATGTGCAAGTCGGGGATCAGCCTGGTCCCCCTTGGTGTGCTACCGATCTCGCTGCTGGTCCTGCTGCCACAACCCTCGGTCCGGTTGGGGCTTAGACGTGGAATGTACTTTGTATGCCTAAGCCAACCCACGAAATGAGTGTGCAGGTGCTAAGCCGGTTGGAGAGGTAGAATATGTAAGCTGGGGATCGGCTCGATCCCCCCTACGTGCTGCTGATCCAGTCCGATCTTAGACTAGGAATGAACTCCATATGCTTGGACTGGAGATGAACTTCGTATGCCTAAGTCAACCCACAAAACGAGCCTGCAGGCGCTCAACCGACCAGAGAGGCAGGATGCACAAGTTGGGGATCAAACGGGTGGTAGGTGGGTTCAAGCACATCTTCATATGCCTAAGTCCTACTGCCATAACCCTCGGTCTGACTAGGGCTTAGACATGGAATGTACTCCGTATTCCTAAGCCAACCCATGAAACGAGCGTGGGGCACTAAGTCGATCGGAGAAGCAGAATGCGTAAGCCAGGGATCGACCTGGTCCCCCCTGCATGCTGCAGATCCTGCTGCCGTAACCCTTGGTCTGGTTCGATCTTAGACTAGGAATGAACTTCGTATGCTTAGACTGGGGATGAACTCTGTATGCCTAAGTCAACCCATCAAACAAGTGTGCGGGCGCTCAGCCAGTCGAAGAGGCCAGCCAGAGAGGTATAATGCACAAGCTGGGGATCAGCCCGATAGCCCTCTACGTCTGCTGATCCCGCTGCCGGTCCTGCTGTCACAACCCTCGGTCCGACAGGGGCTCAGACGTGGAATGTACTATGTATGCCTAAGCCAACCCACGAAATGAGCGTGCGGGTGCTCATTCGACCGGAGAGGTAGAATGTGCAAGCTGTGGATCGGCTCGATCCCCCTTGCGTGCTACCGATCCTGCTGCCGCAACCCTCGATCCAATCTGATCTTAGACTGGGAATGAACTCTGGATGCTTAGACTGGGGATGAACTCCGTATGCCTAAGTCAACCCACGAAACGAATGTGCGGGCGCTCAGCCGATCAAAAAGGCCGACCGGAGAGGCATAATGCGTATGCCGAGGATCAACCTGATCCCCCTCTGCGTGCTGTCGATCTCACTGTCGGTCCTGCTACCACAACCCTCGATCTGGCTGGGGCTTAGACATGGAACGTACTCCGTATGCCTAAGCCAACCCACAAAATAAGCATGCGGGCACTCAGTCGACCGAAGAGGCAGAATGCGTAAACCGAGGATCGGCCCGGTCCCCCTGTGTGCTATCGATCCTGCTGTTGTAACCCTCGATCCGGTTCGATCTTAGAATAGGAATGAACTCCATATGCTTAGATCGGGGATGAACTCCGTATGCCTAAGTCAACCCACGAAATGAGCGTACAGGCGCCCAGTCGACCAGAAGGGTAGTACGCGCAAGCTGGGGATCGAACAGGTGGTAGGTGGGTTCATGCACATCTTCAAATTTCTACCATGCCAATGCCATTTTTATGGCTTGTAAATTCATACAATGGTCCCCTAAGCCTTCATGTGAAGTTTCATTGCAAGACGACCCATTTTCTATTTTTCATGATATTTGAAACTTTTTCTGGTTCGGGATTTTTTTAAAATTTTTTTAGAAAAAGTTTTATCCCAAAATTTGGTAGAGGTGATCCTTGTATTTTTTTTGGCATGCACAAAAAAATTCAGCTAAAAACTCGAAGTGGAGAAGATTTTGTGACCGTTTGAAAAAAGTGTACCCATTTTAGACACTTTAATGGCTACTGGCAGCAAACCTATAAAATCTCAAATGCTCTTTAAGGGGGTGTGAGTTCTTGAGGTTTGATGAGGGATAGGGGGCCAATATAAGGGCCAAGTACCAGCACCCACCACACATCATGTGGGCACACCCCCTGGCCCCCCCAATCGTCGGAACCCCCAATGCCACCGATTAGGCCTCCGGTGATGCTCCGACGATGGTGCCCCGGGCAAAAAAAATGCGGCACTAGCACATGCTCGAGCCCAGCATCTGCACCGTGGCTCAAAATCTTAGTTTGGGAATGAGCTCCATATGCTTAGACATGGAATGAACTCCGTATGCCTAAGCCAACCCACGAACGAGCGTGCGGGTGCTCAGCCAACCGGAGGGGTAGAATGCGCAAGCTGGGGATCGACCCGGTCCCCTCCGATGTGCTGTCGATCCTGTTGCCATAACCCTCGGTCCGGTCTGATCTTAGACTGGGAATGAACTCTGTATGCATAAGTCAAGCCATGAAATGAGTGTGCGGGCGCTGAATTAGTCGAAGAGGCATAATGCGCAAACCGGGGATCGGCCCGGTCCCTTTCTGCTTGTTACCGATCCTGCTACCACAACCCTCGATCGGGTTGGGGCGTAGAGATGCAATGAGCTCCCTATGCCTAAGCCAACCCACGAAACAGGCGTGCGGGTGCTCAGCCGACCGGAGAGGTAGAATGTGTAAACCGAGGATCGGCCCGGTCCCCCCTGTGTGCTGTCGATCTAGCTGCCGCAACCCTTCATTCGGTCCAATCTAAGACTGGGAATGAACTCCATATGCTTAGACTGGGGATGAACTCCGTATGCCTAAGTCAACCCACAAAACGACCGTGCGGGCGCTCAGCCAGCCAGAGAGGCAAAATGCGTAAGCCGGGGATCGACCCGGTCCCCCCTGCGTGTTGTCGATCCTGCGGTCGTAACCCTCGGTCTGGTCCGATCTTAGACTGGGAATAAACTCCGTATGCATAAGTCAACCCACGAAACGAGCGTGCAGGTGCTGAGCCGGTTGAAGAGGCATAATGCGTAAGCCGGGGATCGACCCGATCCCCTTCTTCGTGCTGCCGATCTCGCTACCACAACCCTCGATCGGGCTAGGCCTTAGACATGGAATGACCTCCCTATGCCTAAGCCAACCCACGAAACGAGCATGCGGGCGCTCAGCCGATCGGAGAGGCAAAATGGGCAAGCCAGGGATCGGCCCGGTCCCTCATGTGTACTGTCGATCCTGCTGCCGCAACCTTCGATCCGATCCGATCTTAGACTGGGAATGAACTCCGTATGCTTAGACTGGGGATGAACTCCGTATGCCTAAGTCAACCCACAAAACGAGCGTGCGGGTGCTCAGTCGATCGGAGAGGCCGGTCGAAGAGGCATAATGCACAAATCGGGGATCAACCCGGTCCCCCTCTGCGTGCTACTGATCCCGCTGTCGGTCCTACTGCCACAACCCTCGATCCGATTGGGGCTTAGATGTGGAATGTACTCCGTATGCCTAAGCTAACCCACGAAATGAGCGTGCGGGTGCTCAGCCGACCGAAAAGGCAGAATGTGCAAGCTGGGGATTAGCCCGGTCCCCCTTGCGCACTGACGATCCTACTGCCGTAACCCTCGATCCGATCCGGTCTTAGACTGGGAATGAACTCCGTATGCTTAGACTGGGAATGAACTCCGTATGCCTAAGTCAACCCACGAAACGAATGTGCGGGCGCTCAGCCGACTAGAGAGGCAGGATACACGAGTCGGGGATCGAACGGGTGGTAGGTGGGTTCAAGCACATCTTCATATTTCTGCCATGCCAATGCCATTTTTATGGCTTCTAAATTCATACAATGGTCCCCTAAAACTTCATGTGAAGTTTCGTGGCAAGACGACCCGTTTTCTATTTTTCACGATTTTTGAAACTTTTTATGGTTCGAGATTTTTTAAAATTCTTTTAGAAAGAGTTTTGTCCCCAAACTTATTAGAGGTGATCCTTGTATTTTTGTTGGCATGCACAAAAAAATTCAGTAAAAAACTCGTAGTGAAGAAGATTTTGCGACCGTTTGAAAAAAGAGTCCCCATTTCAGACACTTTAATGGCTACTGGCAGCAAACCTATAAAATCTCAAATGCTCTTTAAGGGGGTTTGAGTTCTCGAGGTTTGATGAGGGATAGGGGGCAATTATAAGGGCCAAGTACCAGCACCCATCGCACATCAAGTGCGCACACCCCCCGGCCCCCCAATGGCCAGAACCCCCAATGTCGCCGGTTAGGTTCTCAGGTGATGCTCCGGCGATGGTGCCCCGAGCGAAAAAAATACGGCACCAGCACATGCCCAAGCCCAGCATGTGCACTGTGGCTCAAAATCTTATATTGGGAATGAGCTCCATATGCTTAGACATGGAATGAACTCTGTATGCCTAAGCCAACACACGAAATGAGCGTGCTGGCGCTCTGCCGATCGGAGAGGCAGAATACGCCAACCAGGGATCGACCCGATCCCCCCCTGAGTGCTGTCAATCCTGCTACCCCAACCCTCAGTCCGGTGTGATCTTAGACTGGGAATGAACTCTGTATGCATAAGTCAACCCATGAAATAAGCGTATGGGGGCTGAGCCGGTCGAAGAGGCATAATGCACAAGCCAGGGATCGACCCAGTCCCCCTCTGCATGCTGCTGGTCCCGCTGCCACAACCCTCAGACCGGTTGGGGCGTAGACATCGAATGAGCTCCCTATGCCTAAGCCAACCCATGAAACGAGCGTGCGGGCACTCAGTCGGCCGGAGTAGCAGAATGTGCAAGCCGAGGATCAGCCCGATCCCCCTTACGTGCTGTCGATCCTGCTGTTGTAACCCTCAGTCTGATCCGATCTTAGACTGGGAATGAACTCTGTATGCTTAGACTGGGGATGAACTCTGTATGCCTAAGTCAACCCAGGAAATGAGCGTGCGGACGCTCAGTCGGTCGAAGAGGCCGACCAGAAAGGCATACTGCGTAAGTCGGGGATCAGCCCGATCCCTCTCTGCGTACTGTCAATCCCATTACCGGTCTTACTGCCACAACCCTCAGTCTGGCTGGGGCTTAGACGTGGAATGTATTCCGTATGCCTAAGCCAACCCACGAAACGAGCGTGCGGGCGCTCAGCCGATCGAAGAGGTAGAATGTGCAAACCGAGGATCGGCCCGGTCCCCCCTGCGTGCTGTCGATCCTGCCGTCGAAACCTTTAATCCGATCCTATCTTAGACTGGGAATGAACTCCATATGCTTAGACTGGGGATGAACTCCATATGCCTAAGTCAACCCACGAAACGAGCGTGCGGGCGTTCAGTTAACCGGAGAGGCAGAATGCATAAGCCGAGGATCGGCCTGTTTCCTCCTTCGTGCTACTGATCCTGCTGCCGCAACCCTCGGTCCGATCTGATCTTAGACTGGGAATGAACTCTGTATGCTTAGACTGGGGATGAACTCCGTATGCCTAAGTCAACCCACGAAACGAGCGTACGGGTGCTCAGTCGGTCGGAGAGGCATAATGTGCAAGCCGGGGATCAGCCTGATCCCCTTATGCATGCTGTCGATCTCGCTGTCGATCCTACTACCACAACCCACGGTCCGTCTGGGTCTTAGACATGGAATGTATTCCGTATGCCTTAGCCAACCCACGAAACGTACGTACGGGCGCTCAGCCGACCGGAGAGGCAGAATGCGCAACTCGGGGATCAGTTCGATCTCCCCTGCGTGTTATCGATCTTACTGCCACAAGTCTCGATCCGGCCCGATCTTAGACTGGGAATGAACTCCGTATGCTTAGACTGGGGATGAACTCCGTATGCCTAAGTCAACCCATGAAACGAGCATGCGGCGCTCAGTCGACCAGAGAGGCAGGATGCGCAAGCTAGGGATCGAACGGGTGGTAGGTGGGTTCAAACACATCTTCATATTTCTGCCATGCCAATGCCATTTTTATGGCTTGTAAATTCATACAATGGTCCCCTAAGCCTTCATGTGAAGTTTCGTGGCAAGACAACCCGTTTTCTATTTTTCATGATTTTTGAAACTTTTTGGGGTTCAGAATTTTTTTAAATTTTTTTAGAAAGAAATTTGTCCCCAAATTTGTTAGAGGTGATCCTTGTATTTTTTTTGGCATGCAAAAAAAAATTCAGCTAAAAACTCGAAGTGGAGAAGATTTTGTGACCGTTTGAAAAAAGTGTCCCTATTTCAAACACTTTAATGGCTACTGGCAGCAAACCTATAAAATCTCAAATGCTTTTTAAGGGGGTGTGCCCCCGAATCGACCCGATCCTTCCTGTATGCTGTTGATCCTACTGCTGTAACCCTCGGTCCAGTCTGATCTTAGATTGGGAATGAACTCCGTATGCATTAGTTAACCCACGAAACGAGCGTGCGGGCGCTGAGCCGATCGAAGAGGCATAATGCGCAAGCCAGGGATTGGCCCGGTCCCCCTCTATGTGCTGTCGGTCCCGTTGCCACAACCCTCGGTCCGGCTGGGGCCTAGACATGGAATGAGCTGCCTATGCCTAAGCCAACCCACGAAAGGGGCGTACGGGCGCTCAGTCGGCTAGAGAGGTAGAATGTGCAAGCCTGGGATCGGCCCGGTCCCCCCTGTGTGCTGCCGATCTTACTGTCGCAACCCTCAGTCTGGTCTGATCTTAGATTGGGAATGCACTCCGTATGCCTGAGTCAACCCACGAAACGAGCGTGCGGGCACTCAGCCAACCGGAGAGGCCGATCAGAAAGGCATAATGTGCAAGCCGGGGATCAGCCATGTCCCCCTCTGCGTTCTGTCGATCCCACTGCTGGTCCTACTGCCACAACCCTCAATCAGACTGGGGATTAGACATGAAATGTACTCTGTATGCCTAAGCCAACCCACGAAACAAGCGTACGGGCGCTCAGCCGACCGGAGAGGTAGAATGCGCAAGCCGGGGATCGACCCGGTCCCCCTTGCATGTGTCGATCCTACTGTCGCAACCCTCGATCTGGTCTGATCTTAGACTGGAAATGAACTTCGTATGCTTAGACTGGGGATGAACTCCGTATGCCTAAGTCAACCCATGAAACGAGCATGCGAGCGTTCAGCCGACCGGAGAGGCATAATGCACAAGCCGGGGATCAACCCGGTCCCCCTCTGCGTGCTGTCGATCTCGATGTCGGTCCTGCTGCCACAACCCTCGATCCGGTTGGGGCTTAGACGTGGAATGTACTCCATATGCCTAAGCCAACCCACGAATGAGCGTGCAGGTGCTCAACCGACCGGAGAGGCAAAATGCGCAAGTCGGGGATCGTCCCGATCCCCTCATAGCACATCATGTGCGCACACCCCCCGGCCCCCCAATCGTCGAAACCCCCAATGTCATTGGTTAGGTTCTCCGGTGATGCTCCGACGATGGTGCCCAGAGCAAAAAAAATACGGCACCAGCACATGCCCGAGCCCAGCATGTGCACCGTGGCTCAAAATCTTAGATTGGGAATGAACTCCGTATGCTTAGACATGGAATGAACTTTGAATGCCTAAGCCAACCCACGAAACGAACGTGCGGGCACTCAATCGATCGAAGAGGCAGAATGCGCAAGTTGGGGATCGGCTTAATCCCCCTTACGTGCTGTCGATCCTGCTGCCACAACCCTCGGTCCGATCCGATCTTAGACTGAGAATGAACTCCGTATGCATAAGTCAACCTACAAAACGAGCGTGCGGGCACTGAGCCGATCGAAGAGGCATAATGCGCAAGCCGGGGATCGACCTGGTCCCCCTTTGCGTGCTGCTGGTCCCGCTGCCACAACCCTAGGTCCGACTGGGGCTTAGACATGGAATGAGCTCCCTGTGCCTCAGCCAACCCATGAAACTGGCATGCGGGCGCTCAGCCGGTCGAAGAGGAGGAATACGCAAGCCGGGGATCGGCCCGATCCCTCTGTGTACTGTCGGTTCTGCTGCCACAACCCTCGGTCCAGTCTGATCTTAGAATTGGAATGAACTTCGTATGCTGAAACTGGGGATGAACTCCATATGCCTAAGTCAACCCACAAAACGAGCATGCGGGCACTCAGCCAGCCGGAGAGGCATAATGCGCAAGTCAAGGATCAGCCTGGTCCCTCTTTACGTGCTGCCGATCCCGCTGCCGGTCCTGTTGCCACAACCCTCAGTCCGGTTGGGGCTTAGGCGTGGAATGTACTCCGTATGCCTAAGCCAACCCACGAAATGAGCGTGCGGGCGCTTAGCCGATTGGAGAGGCAGAATGCGTAAGTCAGAGACCGACCCGGTCCCCCCTGCGTGCTTTCAATCCTGCTCCCGCAACCCTCGATCCGATTCAATCTTAGACTGGGAATGAACTCCGTATGCTTAGACTAGGGATGAAATCCGTATGCCTAAGTCAACCCACAAAATGAGCGCGCGGAGAGGCTGATCGGAGAGGCATAATGTGCAAGTTGGGGATCAGCCCAGTCCTCCTCTACATGCTGTGGATCTCGTTGCTGGTCCTGCTACCACAAACCTCGGTTCGATTGGGGCTTAGACGTGGAATGTACTCCGTATGCCTAAGCCAACCCATGAAACGAGTGTGCGGGCGCTCAGCCGACCGGAGAGGTAGAATGCGCAAGCCGGGGATCGGCCTAGTCCCCCTTACGTGCTGTCAATCCTACTGTCGCAACTCTAGATCCGGTCCGATCTAAGACTGGGATTGAACTTCGTATGCTTAGACTGGGGATGAACTCCATATGCCTAAGTCCACCTACAAAATGAGCATACGGGTGTTTAGCCGGCCGGAGAGGCATAATGCGCAAGCCGACGATCAGCCCAATCCCCCTCTACGTGTTACCGATCCCACTGTCGGTCCTGCTACCACAACCCTCGGTCCGACTGGGGCTTAGACGTGGAATGTACTCTGTATGCCTAAGCCAACCCACGAAATGAGTGTGCGATCGCTCAGCCGGCCAGAGAGGTAGAATGCGCAAGCCGAGGCTCGACTCTATCCCCCCTACGTGCTGCCGATCTTGATGCCGCAACCCTCGATCCGATCCGATCTTAGACTGGGAATGAACTCTGTATCCTTAGACTGGGGATGAACTCCACATGCCTAAGTCAACCCACGAAACCAGCGTACGGGCGCTCAGCTGACCAGAGAGGCAGGATGCGCAAGCTGAGGATCGAACGGGTGGTAGGTGGGTTCAAGCACATCTTCATATTTCTGTCGTGTAAATACCATTTTATGGCTTGTAAATTCATACAATGGTCCCCTAAGCCTTCATGTGAAGCTTCGTTTCAACACGACCCGTTTTCTATTTTTCATGATTTTCAAAACTTTTTGCGGTTCGGGATTTTTTTTAAATTTTTTAGAAAGCGTTTTGTCCCCAAATTTGGTAGAGGTGATCCTTTAATTTTTGTTGGCATGCACAAAAAAATTCAGCTAAAAACTCGAAGTGGAGAAGATTTTATGACAGTTTGAAAAAAGTGTCCCCATTTCAGACACTTTAATGGCTACTGGCAGCAAACCTATAAAATCTCAAATGCTCTTTAAGGGGGTGTGAGTTCTCGAGGTTTGATGAGGGATAGGGGGCCAATATAAGGGCTAAGTACCAGCACCCATCGCACATCATGTGCACACAACCCCCGGCCCCCCCAATCGTCGGAACCCCTAATGCCACCGGTTAGGCTCTCCGACGATGCTCCAGTGATGCTCCGGCGCTGGTGCCCCAAGCGAAAAAAATGCGGCATCAGCACATGCCCGAGCCCAGCATGTGCACCGTGGCTCAAAATCTTAGATTGGGAATAAGCTCCGTTTGCTTAGACATGGAATGAACTCCGTATGCCTAAGCCAACCCAAGAAAATGAGCATACAGGCGCTCAACCGACCGGAGAGACCGAATGTGCAAGACGGGGATCGACACGGTCCCCCATGTACGCTATCGATCCTACTACCACAACCCTCGGTCTAATTCGATCTTAGATTGGGAATGAACTCTGTATGCATAAGTCAACCCACGAAACGAGCGTCCGGGTGTTGAGCCGACCGAAGAGGCATAATGCGCAAGCCAGGGATCGGCCCGATCCCCTCTGTGTGTTGTCAGTCCCGCTGCCACAACCCTCGGTCCAGCTGGGGCTTAGACATGGAATGAGCTCCCTATGCCTAAGCCAACCCACGAAACGGGCATGCAGGCGCTCAGCCGGCCGGAGAGGTAGAATGTGAAATCTGGGGATCAGCCCGGTCCCCCCTGCGTGCTGCTGATCCTGCTACCGCAACCCTCGGTCTGATCCGATCTTAGACTGAGAAAGAACTCTGTATGCTTAGACTGGGGATGAACTCCGTAAGCCTAAGTCAACCCACGAAACGAGCGTGCGGGCGCTCAGCCGATCGGAGAGGTAGAATGCGCGAGCTGGGGATCGACCCGATCCCCCCTACATGCTGTCGATCTTGCTGCCACAACCCTCGGTCCAATCTGATCTTAGACTGGGAATGAACTCCGTATGCATAAGTCAACCCACGAAACGAGCGTACAGGCGCTGAGCCAACCGAAGAGGCATAATGCGCAAGCCGGGGAATGACCTGGTCCCCCTCTGCGTGCTGCTAGTCTCGCAGCCACAACCCTCGGTCCGGCTGGGGCTTAGACATGGAATGAGCTCCCATGCCTAAGCCAACCCATGAAACGGGCGTGTAGGCACTCAGCCGGCTGGAGAGGCATAATGTGCAAGCCGAGGATCGTCCCGATCCCCCCTGCGTGCTGCCGATCCTGCTATCGCAAACCTCGGTCCGATCTGATCTAAAACTGGGAATGAACTCCGTATGCTTAGACTTGGGATGAACTTCGTATGCCTAAGTCAACCCATGAAACGAGCATGCGGGCACTCAACCGGTCGGAGAGGCATAATGTGCAAGCCAGGGATCAGCCCGATCCCCCTATACGTGCTGTCGATCCCACTGCCGATCCTGCTGCCACAACCCTCGGTCCGGCTAGAGCGTAGACATGGAATGTACTTTGTATGCCTAAGCCAACCCATGAAACGAACGTGCGGGCGCTCAGCCGGCCAGAGAGGTAGAATGCACAAGTCGGGGATCGACTCGGTCCCCCCTGCATGCTGTCGATCCTGCTACCGTAACACTCGATCCGGTACGATCTCAGACTGGGAATGAACTCCGTATGTTTAGATTGGGGATGCACTCCGTATGCCTAAGTCAACCCACGAAACGAGCGTGCGGGCGCTCAGTCGACCAGAGAGGCAGGATGCGCAAGCCGGGGATCTAACGGGTGGTAGGTGGGTTCAAGCACATCTTCATATTTCTGCCATGCCAATGCCATTTTTATGGCTTGTGAATTCATACAATGGTCCTCTAAGCCTTCATGTGAAGTTTCGTGGCAAGACGACCCATTTTCTATTTTTCACTATTTTTAAAACTTTTTGCGGTTTAGGATTTTTTAAAATTTTTTTAGAAAGAGTTTTGTCCCCAAATTAGGTAGAGGTGATCCTTGTATTTTTGTTGGCATGCACAAAAAAATTCAGCTAAAAACTCGAAGTGGAGAAGATTTTGTGACCGTTTGAAAAAAGTGTCCCCATTTCAAACACTTTAATGGCTACTGGTAGCAAACCTATAAAATCTCAAATGCTCTTTAAGGGGGTGTGAGTTCTTGAGGTTTGATGAGGGATAGGGGGCCAATATAAGGGCCAAGTACCAGCACCCATCGCACATCATGTGCGCACACCCCCCGGCCCCCCCCAATCACTGGAACCCCCAATGCAACCGGTTAGGCTCTCCGACGATGTTCTGGCGATGCTCCAGCGATGGTGCCCCGGGCAAAAAAAATGCGCCACCAGCGCATGCCTAAGCCCAGCCTGTGCACCGTGGCTCAAAATCTTAGACTGGGAATGAGCTCCGTATGCTTAGACAAGGAATGAACTCCATATTCCTAAGCCAACCCATGAAACGAGCGTGCGGGTGCTCAGTCGGTCGGAGAGGCAGAATGTGCAAGTCGGGGATCGACTCAGTCCCCCATGCATTCTGTCAATCCTGCTGTCATAACCCTCGATCGATTCTGATCTTAGATTGGGAATAAATTCCGTATGCATAAGTCAACCCATGAAACGAGCATACGGGCACTGAGTCGATCGAAGATACATAATGTGCAAGCCGAGGATCAGCCCGGTCCCTCTCTGCATGCTGCCGATCCCACTGTCGGTCCTGCTACCACAACCCTTGGTTCGACTAGGGCTTAGACATGGAATGTACCCCGTATTCCTAAGCCAACCCACGAAACAAGCGTGCGGGCGCTCAACCGGCTAGAGAGGCAGAATGCGTAAGTCGAGGATCGGCCCAGTTTCCCCTACGTGCTATCGATCCTGCTGCCGTAACCCTCGATCCGGTTCGATCTTAGACTGGGAATGAACTATGTATGCTTAGACTAGGGATGAACTCCGTATGCCTGAGTCAACCCACGAAACGAGCGTACGGGCGCTCAGCTGACCAGAGAGGCAGGATGCGCAAGTCGGGGATCGAACGGGTGGTAGGTGGGTTCAAGCTCATCTTCATATTTCTGTCATGCCAATGCCATTTTTATGGCTTGTAAATTCATACAATGGTCCCCTAAGCCTTCATGTGAAGTTTCGTGGCAAGATGACTCGTTTTCTATTTTTCATGATTTTCAAAACTTTTTACGGTTCGGGATTTTTTTAAATTTTTTTAGAAAGCGTTTTGTCCCAAAATTTGGTAGAGATGATCCTTGTATTTTTGTTGGCATGCACAAAAAAAAATCAGCTAAAAAATCGAAGTGGAGAAGATTTTGTGACCGTTTGAAAAAAGTGTCCCTATTTCAGATACTTTAATGGCTACTGGTAGCAAACCTATAAAATCTCAAATGCTTTTTAAGGGGGTGTGAGTTCTTGAGGTTTGATGAGGGATAGGGGCCCAATAAAAGGGCCAACATCGCACATCATGTGCGCACACCCCCCGGCACCCCCAATCGTCGAACCCCCATTGTCGCCGGTTAGGCTCTCCGGCGATGCTCCGACGATGGTGCCCCAGGCAAAAAAAATGTGGCACCAGTACATGCCCGAGCCCAGCATGTGCACCATGGCTCAAAATCGTAGACTGGGAATGAGCTCCGTATGCTTAGCCATGGAATAAACTCCGTATGCCTAAGCCAACCCACAAAACGAGCGTGCGACCGTTCAGCCGACTGGAGAGGCAAAATGCGTAAGCCGGGGATCGACTCGGTCCCCCCCTATTTGCTATCGATCCTGCTCCCGTAACCCTCGATCCAGTCTGATCTTAGATTGGGAATGAACTCCGTATGCATAAGTCAACCCATGAAACGAGCGTGCAGGCGCTGAGCCGGTCAAAGTGACATAATGCGCAAGTTGGAGATCAGCCCGATCCCCCTCTGCGTGCTGCCGGTCCCGCTGCCACAACCCTTGGTTCGGCTGGGGCTTAGACATGGAATGATCTCCCTATGCCTAAGCCAACCCAAGAAAAGGGCATGCGGGCGTTCAGCTGGCCGAAGAGGCTGAATGCGTAAGCCGGGGATCGGCCCGATCCCTCCTGCGTGCTACCGATCTTACTACCGTAGCCCTCAGTTTGGTTTGATCTTAGACTGGGAATGAACTCCATATGCTTAGACTAGGGATGAACTCCATATGCCTAAGTCAACCGATGAAACAAGCGTGCGGGCGCTCAACCTGCTGGAGAGGTTAGCCAGAGAGGCAAGCCAGGGATCAGCCCGATCACCTTCTACGTGCTGTCGATCCCGCTACCGGTCTTGCTACCACAATCCTCTGTCCGGCTGGAGCTTAGACATGGAATGTACTTTGAATGCCTAAGTCGACCCACAAAATGAAAGTACGGGTGCTCAGCCGGTCGGAGAGGCAGAATGCGCAAGTCGGGGTTCGACTCGATCCCCCTGCGTGCTGTCAATCTTGCTGACATAACCCTCGGTCTAGTTCGATCTTAGACTGGGAATGAACTCCGTATGCATAAGTCAACCCATGAAACGAGCGTGCGGGGTTTTGAGCTGATCGAAGAGGCATAATGCGCAAGCTGAGGATCAGCCCGGTCCCCCTCTGTGTGCTGTCAGTCTCGCTACCATAACCCTCGGTCTGGCTGGGGCTTAGACATGGAATGAGCTCCCTATGCCTAAGCCAACCCACGAAACTGGCGTGCGGGCACTCAGCCGGCCGGAGAGGCAGAATGCCCAAGCCGGGGATCGGCTCGATCCCCTCTACGTGTTGCCAATCCTACTATCGCAACCCTCGATCCAGTCTGATCTTAGACTAGGAATGAACTCCGTATCTTAGACTAGGGATGAACTCTGTATGCCTAAGTCAACCCACGAAACGAGCGTGCGGGCGCTCAGTCGATCGAAGAGGCTGGTCAGAGAGGTATAATGCACAAGCCGGGGATCAGTCTGGTCCCCCTCTGCATGCTGCCGATCCCGCTACCAATCCTGCTGCCACAACCCTCGATCCGGCTAGGGCATAGACATGGAATCTACTCCGTATGCCTAAGCCAACCCACGAAACGAGCGTGTGGGCGCTCAGCCGACCGGAGAGGCAGAATGCACAAGTCGAGGATCGGCTTGATCCCCCCTGCGTGCAGCCAATCCTGCTGCCACAACCCTCGATCTGATTCGATCTTAGACTAGGAATGAACTCTGCATGCCTAAGTCAACCCACAAAATGAGCATCCGGGTGCTCAGTCGACCAGAGAGGTAGGATGCGTAAGTCGGGGATCGAACGGGTGGTAGGTGGGTTCAAGCACATCTTCATATTTCTGTCGTGCCAATGCCATTTTTATGGCTTGTAAATTCATACAATGGTCCCCTAAGCCTTCATGTGAAGTTTTGTGGCAAGATGACCCGTTTTCTATTTTTCACGATTTTTGAAACTTTTTACGGTTCGGGATTTGTTAACATTTTTTTAGAAAGAGTTTTGTCCCCAAATTTGGTAGAGGAGATCCTTGTATTTCTATTGGCATGCACAAAAGCATTCATCTAAAAACTCGATGTGGAAAAGATTTTGTGACCGTTTGAAAAAAGTGTCCCCATTTCAAACACTTTAATGGCTACTGGCAGCAAACCTATAAAATCTCAAATGCTCTTTAAGGGGGTGTGAGTTCTCGAGGTTTGATGAGGGATAGGGGGCCAATATAAGGGCCAAGTACCAGCACCCATCGCACATCATGTACGCACACCCCCCGGCCCCCCTAATCGTTAGAACCCCCAATGCCATCGATTAGGCTCTCCGACGATGCTCCGGCGATGGTGCCCTGGGCCAAAAAAATGTGGCACCAGCACATGCCCGAGCTCAGCATGTGCACCGTGGCTCAAAATCTTAGACTGGGAATGAGCTCCGTATACTTAGACATGGAATGAACTCCATATGCCTAAGCCAACCCACGAAACGAGCGTGCGGGCGCTCAGTCGATCAGAGAGGTAGAATGCCCAAGTCGGGGATCGACCCGATCCTCCCTTGCGCGCTGTCGATCCTGCTATCGCAACCCTCGATCCAGTCTGATCTTAGACTAGGAATGAGCTCCGTATGCATAAGTCAACCCATGAAATGAGAGTGCGGGCACTGAACAGGTCGAAGAGGCATAATACGCAAGCCAGGGATCAGCCCGATCCCCCTATGCATGTTGCCAATCCCGCTACCATAACCCTCAGTCCGGCTAGGGCTTAGACATGGAATGAGATCCCTATGCCTAAGCTAACCCACGAAATGGGCATACGGGTGCTCAACCGACCGGAGAGGCAGAATGCACAAGTCGGGGATCGACCCGGTCCCCCTTGCATGCTGTCGATCCTGCTGTCGCAACCCTCGATCTGATCCGATCTTAGACTAGGAATGAACTTCATATGCTTAGACTAGGGATGAACTCCGTATGTCTAAGTCAACCCACGAAACGAGCGTGTGGGTGCTCAGTCGTTTGAAGAGGCCGGTCGGAGAGGCATAATGCATAAGCCGGGGATCAACTCGATCCCCCTTCTGCGTGCTGCCAATCCTACTGTCGGTCATTCTACCACAACCCTCGATCCGGTTGGGGCTTAGACATGGAATGTACTCCGTATGCCCAAGCCAACCCACGAAACGAGCGTGCGGGTGCTGAGTCGACCGAGGAGGTAGAATGCGCAAGTCAGGGATCGACCCGATCCCCCCTGTGTGCTATCGATGCTGCTGTCACAACCCTTGATCCGGTTCGATCTTAGACTGTGAATGAGCTCCGTATGCTTAGACTGGGGATGAACTCCGTATGCCTAAGTCAACCCATGAAACGAGCGTACGGGCGCTCAGCTGACCAGTTGAGACAGGTGTTCGAGGTGTTGCGGGTGCACAAGCTGTTTGTCAAGAGGGAGAAGTGCTCATTCGCCCAGCAGGAGATCCCGTTCCTTGGCCACATAGTGGGAGGTGGCAGGATACGCATGGATAAAGGCAAGATACATGCCATCTTGGAGTGGCAACTACCAGCCAAGGTCACTGAGTTGAGATCGTTCCTTGGGCTGGTCAACTACTACAGGAGCTTCATCAAAGGTCACTCAGCAATAGTCATGCCATTGACTGACTTGCTCAAGAAAGGGAGAGCATAGGAGTGGAGCACAAGGTGCCAGGAAGCCTTTGACAAGTTGAAGCGGGCTGTGACTGAGGAGCCAGTCTTGGCCTTGCCAGACCATGCCAAGCTGTATGAGGTGCATACGGATGCATCAGACTTTGCCATAGGGGGCGTGTTGATGCAAGAGGGACGTCCAGTCACATTCGAGAGCAGGAAGCTAAACGAGACTAAACGCAAGTACATGGTCCAAGAGAAAGAGATGACTGCAGTGGTGCATTGTTTGTGCACTTGGCACCATTACCTATTGGGGTTGAGGTTCATGGTGAGGACGGACAATTTGGTGACCAGCTACTTCTAGATGCAGAAGAAGCTGTCCCTTAAGCAGGCGAGATGGCAAGATTTTCTTACAAAATTTGACTTTCAGATGGAGTACAAGTCGGGACGGGCGAACCTAGTGGCAGACGCCCTGACCAGAAAGGCTAACCTTGCTGCCATTAGCCAACCAGAGGGGTCACTAGTGCCGTGCATCAAGGAGGGACTTACACATGATCCTATAGCCAAAGCTCTGATGGAGTACGCTTAGCAAGGTAAGACTAGGCAGTTTTGGTTACAGGATGGCTTACTGTACACCAGGGGCAGTAGACTGTTTGTGCCGTAGCACGGAAAGCTCCGTAAGGAAGTTTTGCAAGAGTATCATGATTCAAGGTGGGTTGGACACCTAGAGTGAGCCGTACCTTGGCACTGATCGAGGATCGGTACTACTGGTCGCACATGAGGGACGATGTGGAGGCTTATGTGAAGACTTATCTTATGTGCCAACAGGACAAGGTGGAGCTCAAGAAACCAAGCGGTCTCTTGGAGCCATTACCAGTGCCAGAGCAACCATGGGAGAGTGTTTCTCTGGACTTTATAGTCGGTCTACCCAAAGCAGAAGGGTTTGGAAGCATCATGGTAGTGGTGGATAGGTTTTCCAAGTATGGAATCTTCATTCCAGCAACCAAGGAGTGCCCAACCGAGGAGGCAGCTCGATTGTTCTTGAAGAACATGGTTAAGTACTGGGGAGTGCTGAGGACCATTGTTAGTGATCGGGATGGGCATTTCACGGGCAAGTTCTGGATTGAGTTGTTCAAGCTATTGGGTCAGACTTAAACTTTTCCACCAGCATGCATCCGTAGATCGATGGGCAGACAGAGCGAGTAAATGGACTATTGGAGGTCTACCTCAGGCACTATGTGAGTGCCACACAAAGAGACTGGCCAAAGCTGCTAGATATTGCATAATTTTCCTACAACTTGCAAAGGAGTGAGGCAATGAACCAGAGCCCATTTGAGGTTATGACAGGGCAACAACCACTAACACCCGGTTCGATTGCTGCAAGTTATACAGGGCCGAATCTAGCAGCATTCAAGTTTGCCAAGGCATGGCAGGAGCAAACTGACTTGGCCAGAGTTTGTCTACACAAGGCGGCCAAGAGGTCAAAGAAGTGGGCAGACCAAAAGAGGCGGGATGTATAGTTCGAAGTTGGAGACTTGGTGTTGGTGAAGTTGCATCCCATTGTGCACCATAGGGGGCTGCACAAAGGCCTAGTCCAGAGGTATGAGGGACCTTTCTGAATAGTCAAGAGGGTAGGCAAGGTTGCCTACAAGCTGGATATGCCACCTAAGTCGAGGGTACACCCGGTGTTCCATGTGAGCATGCTCAAGCTGTTCCATGAGGATGAAGGAGATCCAGGACGGGCATAGTCAAAGCATGCACCATTGGGAGTAAGGGCCTCATATGAGAAGGAGGTCCATAGCATCATGGATGACCGGGAGGTGAGACGGAAGAATTATCAACCAAGACATGAGTACTTGGTACGCTAGAAGGGACTTCCAGACAGTGAGGATGAAGGAGATCCAGGACGGGCATAGTCAAAGCATGCACCATTGGGACTAAGGGCCTCATATGAGAAGGAGGTCCACAGCATCATGGCTGACCGGGAGGTGAGACGGAAGAATTATCAACCAAGACATGAGTACTTGGTACGCTGAAAGAGACTTCCAGACAGTGAGGTGAGCTGGGAACCAGCAGATGACTTATGGTAGTTTGGGGACCAGATCAGGCAGTACCATGCAGAAGACACAATGAGGGCATTGCGCAATCAAGTGGGGGAGAATGTCACCCCCTGGTGGGGTACGCTAGGCATATCAGGCAGACCAGCAGGGGAGCCTGAGATTGAGGCCTGCAGACCAGGCATGCTGGTAGGTATCAGTGCGCAAAGCCTAGCAAACGAGTTCAGAACGCCCGCCCAACTTGCAGGCCAGCCCGTGAGACCAAGGCCTGGCATACAAGCTTTATGCACCATATCCAAAAGGGCCAAAGGTGCTGGACACGCAAGGGAAGCTTCTGGAAGCAGGCAGGATCAGCTGGAGCATCCTAGCAGATTTGGTTGACCCTGAAAATCAGGAGTTAGCATCCTGATTGATTGTAAAGCATCCTGATTAATTGTAATCTATATAATCCCATGATTTTAGCCTTTATTCTAGGGATATGCCATTAAGTTGTAGCTAGAGCCTCAACTATAAATAGAGGGCTGCTCCACCTTTATTTGTACACCATCAAACACTTCTATTTCAGTGAATACAAGAGCATTTCCAGAATTCTGTCTTGTTATCCTGTTTCTCTTTAACTTGCATAATTAGCCCTTCCTATTGTTCTAGTGCCCGCACGCTTGTGTTTTAGGCTGACTTAGGCATAAAGGAAGAGATTCCAAGCCTAAGGCCGCACGATTTCTGAGTCTAAGGTCAGAGCCCGTGACACTTAGACTGGAGATGAACTCCGTATGCCTAAGTCAACCCACGAAACGAGCGTGCGGACGCTCAACCGATCAGAGAGGTAGGATGCGCTAGCCGAAGATCGAACGGGTGGTAGGTGGGTTCAAGCACATCTTCATATTGCTGCAATGCCAATGCCATTTTTATGACTTGTAAATTCATACAATGGTCCCCTAAGCCTTCATGTGAAGTTTCGTGGCAAGACGACCCGTTTTTTATTTTTCATGATTTTTAAAACTTTTTGCAGTTTGGGATTTTTTTAAATTTTTTTAGAAAGATTTTTGTCTCCAAATTTGGTAGAGGTGATCCTTGTATTTTTTTTGGCATGCACAAAAAAATTCAACTAAAAACTCGAAATGAAGAAGATTTTGTGACCGTTTGAAAAAAGTGTCCCCATTTCAAACACTTTAATGGCTACTGGCAACAAACCTATAAAATCTCAAATGCTCTTTAAGGGGGTGTGAGTTCTCGAGGTTTGAAGAGGGATAGGGGGCCAATATAAGGGCCAAGTACCAGCACCCATCGCACATCATGTGCGCACACCCCCTGGCCCCCCCAATCACCGGAACCCCCAATGTCACCGGTTCGGCTCTCCGGTGATGTCCGGTGATGCTCCGACGATGGTGCCCCGGGCAAAAAAAATGCTGTACCAGCACATGCCTGAGCCCAGCATGTGCACCGTGGCTTAAAATCTTAGACTGGGAATGAGCTGCGTATGCTTAGACATGGAATGAACTCCGTATGCCTAGGTAAACCCACGAAACGAGGGTGCAGGTGCTCAGTCGGAGAGAGAGGTAGAATGCACAAGTCAGAGATCGACCTGGTCTCCCCTGCGTGCTGTTGATCCTATTGCCACAACCCTCGATCCGGTTCAATCTGAGATTGGGAATGAACTCTGTATGCATAAGTCAACCCACGAAACGAGCGTGCGAGCGCTGAGCCAGTCGAAGCGACATAACGTGCAAGCCGGGGATCGGCCCGGTCCCCCTCTGCATGCTGCCCAGACATGGAAATAAGCTCCCTATGCCTTAGCCAACCCACGAAACGGGTGTGCGGGTGCTCAGCCGACCGGAGAGGCTAAATGTGCAAGTCGCGGATCGGCCCGGTCCCCCCTGCGTACTGTCGATCCTGCTGCCGCAGACCTCAGTTTGGTTTGATCTTAGACTGGGAATGAACTCCATATGCTTAGATTGGGAATGAACTCCGTATGCCTTAGACAACCCATGAAACGAGTGTGTGGGCGCTCAGTCGGTCGAAGAGGTCGACCGGAGAGGCATAATGTGCAAGTCGGGGATCAGCCCGATCCCCCTCTACGTGCTGCCGATCCCACTGCTGGTCCTACTGCCACAACCCTCGGTTTGACTGGGGCTTAGACATGGAATGTACTTCGTATGCCTAAGCCAACCCACGAAACGAGCGTGCGGGCGCTCAACTGGCCAGAGAGGCAGAATGCGCAAGACAAGGACCGACCCAGTCCCCCCTACGTGCTGTCGATCCTGCTGACGCAACCTTCGATTTGGTCCGATCTTAGACTGGGAATGAACTCCGTATGCATAAGTCAGCCCACAAAACGAGAGTGCGGGTGCTGAGCCAGCCGAAGAGGCATAATGCGCAAGTCGAGGATCAGCCCGATCCGCCTCTGTGTGCTGTCGGTCTCGCTGCCATAACCCACGGTCCGACTGGGGCTTAGACATGGAATGAGCTCCCTATGCCTAAGCCAACTCGTGAAACGGGCGTGCGGGCGCTCAACTGGTCGAAGTGGCAGAATGCACAAGTCGGGGATCAGCCCAATCCCCTCTACGTGCTACCAATCCTGCTGTCACAAACCTCGGTCCAGTTCGATCTTAGACTGGGAATGAACTCCGTATGCTTAGAGTAGGGATGAACTCCGTATGCCTAAGTCAACCCACGAAATGAGCGTACGGGCACTCAGTCGGCCAAAGAGGCCGATCGGAGAGGCATAATGCATAAGCCGGGGATCAGCTCGATCCCCCTCTGCGTGCTGTCGATCCCGCTGCCGGTCCTGCTACCACAACCTTCAGTCTAGCTAGGGCTTAGACATGGAATGTACTCCGTATGCCTAAGACAACCCACGAAATGAGTGCGTGGGTGCTCAGCCAACCGGAGAGGCAGAATGCGCAAGCCGAGGATCAGCCCGGTCCCTCTTGCGTGCAATCGATCCTGCTGCCGCAACCCTCGATCCGGTACTGGGAATGAACTCCGTATGCTTAGACTGGGGATGAACTCTGTATGCCTAAGTTAACCCACGAAACGAGCGTGCAGGTGTCCAGCCGACCAAAGAGGCAGGATGCGCAAGTAGGGGATCGAATGGGTGGTATGTGGGTTCAAACACATCTTCATATTTCTGCCATTCCAATGCCATTTTTATGGCTTGTAAATTCATACAATGGTCCCCTAAGCCTTCATGTGAAGTTTCATGGCAAGACGACCCGTTTTCTATTTTTCATGATTTTTGAAACTTTTTGCGGTTCAGGATTTTTTTAAATTTTTTTAGAAAGATTTTTGCCACCAAATTTGGTAGAGGTGATCCTTGTATTTTTGTTGGTATGCATAAAAAAATTCAGCTAAAAACTCAAAGTGGAGAAGATTCTGTGAACGTTTGAAAAAAGTGTCCCCATTTCAAACACTTTAATGGCTACTGGCAGCAAACCTATAAAATCTCAAATGCACTTTAAGGGGGTGTGAGTTCTCGAGGTTTGATGAGGGATAGGAGGCCAATATAAGGGCCAAGTACCAGCACCCATCACACATCATGTGCGCACACCCCCCGGCCCCCCTAATCGTCGGAACCCCCAATACCGACGGTTAGGCTCTCCGACGATGCTCGGCGATGGTGCCTCAGGTGAAAAAAAATGCGGCACCAGCACATGGTCGAGCCCAACATGTGCACCGTGGCTCAAAATCTTAGATTGGGAATGAGCTCCGTATGCTTAGACATGGAATGAACTCCGTATGCCTAAGCCAACCCACGAAACGAGCGTACGGGCGCTCAGCCGGCTGGAGAGGCAGAATGCGCAACTCAGGGATCGACCCGGTCCCCCCTATGTGCTGTCGATCCTACTGCCGCAACCCTTGGTCCGGTCTGATCTTAGACTGGGAATGAACTTCGTATGCATAAGTCAACCCACGAAACAAACATGCGGGCGCTGAGCCGGCTGAAGAGGCATAATGCGCAAGTCGGGGATCGACCCGATCCCCCTCTGCGTGCTATCGGTCCCGCTGCCACAACCCTCGGTCCAGATGGGGCTTAGACATGGAATGAGCTCCCTATGCCTAAGCCAACCCACGAAACGGGCATGTGGGCCCTAAGTCGGCCAGAGGGCAGAATGCGAAAGCCGGGGATCGGCCCGATCTCCCTTGCGTGCTGTCGACCTTGCTGTTGTAACCCTCGGTCCGGTCTGATCTTAGACTGGGAATGAACTCTGTATGCTTAGACTGGGAATGAACTCCGTATGCCTAAGTCAACCCACGAAACGAGTGTACGGGCGCTCACTCAGTCGGAGAGGCATAATGCGTAAGCTGGGGATCAGCCCGATCCCCCTCTGCGTGCTGTCGATCCCACTGTCGGTCCTACTGCCACAACCCTCGATCCAGCTAGGGCTTAGACATGAAATGTACTCAGTATGCCTAAGCCAACCCACAAAATGAGCGTGCGGACGCTCAGTCGGTCGGAGAGGCAGAATGCACAAGCTGGGGATCGACCCAGTCCCCCTTGCATGCTGTCAATCCTGCTACCGTAACCCTAAATTCGGTCCGATCTTAGACTGGGAATGAACTCCGTATGCTTAGACTGGGGATGAACTCCGTATGCCTAAGTCAACCCATGAAACGAGCATGCGGGCGCTCAGCCGACCAGAGAGGCAGATGCACAAGCCGGGGATCGAACAGGTGGTAGGTGGGCTTAAGCACATCTTCATATTTCTACCATGCCAATGCCATTTTTATGGCTTGTAAATTCATACAATGGTCCCCTAAGCCTTCATGTGAAGTTTCATGGCAAGACAACCCGTTTTCTATTTTTCATGTTTTTCAAAACTTTTTACGGTTTAGGATTTTTTTAAATTTTTCTAGAAAGAGTTTTGTCCCCAAATTTGGTAGAGGTGGTCCTTGTATTTTTGTTGGCATGCCCGAGCCCAGCATGTGCACCGTGGCTCAAAATCTTAGATTGGGAATGAGCTCCGTATGCTTAGACATGGAATGAACTCCGTATGTCTAAGCCAACCAACAAAATGAGCGTGCGCGTGCTCAACCGGCTGGAGAGGCAAAATGCACAAGCCAGGGATCGACCCGGTCTCCCCTGCGTGCTGTCGATCCTGCTACCGCAACCCTCGTTCCGGTCCGATCTTAGACTGGGAATGAACTCCTTATGCATAAGTCAACCCATGAAACGAGCGTGCGGGCGTGAGCTGGTCGAAGAGGCATAATGCGCAAGCCGAGGATCGGCCCGATCCCCCTCTGCATGTTGTCAGTCCCACTGCCACAACCCTCGGTCTGATCGAGGCTTTGACATGGCACGAGCTCCCTATGCCTAAGCCAACCCACGAAACTGGCGTGCGGGGTGCTCAATCGACCGGAGAGGTAAAATGCGCAAGCCGAGGATCGGCTCGATCCCCCCAGCGTGCTATCGATCCTGCTGCCGCAACCCTCAATCCGATCTGATCTTAGACTGGGGATGAACTCCGTATGCTTAGAATGGGGATGAACTCCATATGCCTAAGTCAACCTACGAAACGAGCGTGTGGGCGCTCAACTGGTCGGAGAGGCATAATGCACAAGCCGGAGATCAGCCCGATCACTCTCAGCATGCTATCGATCCCCTCGCCGATCCTACTACCACAACCCTCGGTCCGATTGGGGTTTAGACATGGAATGTACTCCGCATGCCTAAGCCAACCCACGAAACGAGCGTGCGGGCGCTCAGCTGGTTGGAGAGGCAGAATGCGCAAGCCGGGGATCAGCCCGATCCCTCATGCATGCTGCTGATCCTGTTGTTGTCACCTTCAATCTGGTTGGATCTTAGACTGGGAATGAAATCCGTATGCTTAAACTGGGGATGAACTACGTACGCCTAAGTCAGCCCATGAAACGAGCGTACGGGCACTTAGTCGGCTGGAGAGGTCAGCCAGAGAGGCATAATCTGTAAGTCAAGGATCAACCCGATCCCTCTCTGCGTGCTGTCGATCCCACTGCCGGTCTTGCTGCCACAACCCTCGATCTGGCTGGGGCTTAGATGTGGAATGTACTCTGTATGCCTAAGCCAACCCATGAAATGAGCGTTCGGACGCTCAGTCGATCGGAGAGGCAGAATGCGCAAGTCGGGGATTAGCCCGATCCCCCATGCGTGCTACGGATCCTACTGTCGCAACCCTCAATATGATCCAATCTTAGACTAGGAATGAACTCCGTATGCTTAGACTGGGGATGAACTCCGTATGCCTAAGTCAACCCACGAAACGAGCGTGTGACGCTTAGCCGACCAGAGAGGCAGGATGCGCAAGCCGGGGATCGAACGGGTGGTAGGTGGATTGAAGCACATCTTCATATTACTATTGTCCCAATGCCATTTTTATGGCTTGTAAATTCATACAATGGTTCCCTAAGCCTTCATGTGAAGTTTCATGGCAAGACGACCCATTTTCTATTTTTCACGATTTTTGAAACTTTTTTGGGTTTGGGATTTTTTTAAATTTTTTTAGAAAGGGTTTTGTCCCTAAATTTGGTAAAGGTGATCCCTGTATTTGTGTTGGCATGCAAAAAAAAATTCAGCTAAAAACTTGAAGTGGAGAAGATTTTGTGACCGTTTGAAAAAAGTGTCCCCATTTCAGACACTTTAATGGCTACTGGCAGCAAACCTATAAAATCTCAAATGCTCTTTAAGGGGGTGTGAGTTCTCGAGGTTTGATGAGGGATAGGGGGCCAATATAAGTGCCAAGTACCAGCACCCATCGCACATCATGTGCGCACACCCCCGGCCCCCCAATCACCGGAACCCTCAATGCCGCCGGTTAGGCTCTCCGACGATGCTTCGACGATGGTGCCCCGGGTGAAAAAAATACGGCACCAGCACATGCCCGAGCCCAGCATGTGCACCGTGGCTCAAAATCTTAGATTGGGAATGAGCTCCGTATGCTTAGACATGGAATGAACTCCGTATGCCTAAGCCAACCAACGAAATGAGTGTGCGCGCGCTCAACCGGCTGGAGAGGCAAAATGCACAAGCCAGGGATCGACCCGATCCCCCCTACGTGCTATCGATCCTGCTACCGCAACCCTCATTCCGGTCCAATCTTAGACTGGGAATGAACTCCTGATGCATAAGTCAACCCATGAAACGAGCGTGCGGGCGTGAGCTGGTCGAAGAGGCATAATGAGCAAGCCAGGGATCGGCCTGATCCCCGTCTGCATGTTGTCGGTCCCGCTGCCACAACCCTAGGTCTGATCGAGGCTTAGACATGGCACGAGCTCCCTATGCCTAAGCCAACCCACGAAACTGGCGTGCGGGGTGCTCAACCGACCGGAGAGGCAAAATGCGTAAGCCGAGGATCGGCTCGGTCCCTCCAGCGTGCTGTCGCAACCCTCGATCCGGTCTGATCTTAGACTGGGGATGAACTCTATATGCTTAGAATGGGGATGAACTCCATATGCCTAAGTCAACCTACGAAACGAGCGTGTGGGCGCTCAACCGGCCGGAGAGGCATAATGCACAAGCAGGAGATCAGCCTGGTCACTCTCTGCATGCTATCGATCCCCTCGTCGATCCTGCTG